>NW_027445631.1:352596-705193 GCF_035582795.1 Mycteria americana | reverse complement strand
GACAAAAAAGCCCCTCTGTAGATAAAAATTTCCTGAAGAGGATAAACTATGAAACAGGAGCTGGTAGAACAAGCAAATATGTTTTATAACATTTCTGACTTAAAATAAAAGGAAAATTATTTACTTTGTATTTGCAGTACTTTTTTTGCCTTATTCCCTGAATGATACTGAAATATGGGTTTATTTTTTAAAATATGGATTTGTGAATGCAGTTACAATTTGTACACTAGTTGTATACCTTTACTGATAACACTAGCGGACCTGCAACAGAAAACTGTTACCTTACTATCTTACTTACTATCTCTACGGTTATCAAGTGGAAAGTACTCAAACGTGCAAAAATTTGGTCAGCTTTATTATTCTGATATTTGGTAAAAGCTAAAAGCTGGTAACCCTGCTCAGCAATTTATGGGGACCTAAATGATCCCTATACGGACAGTAACCAGAATATTATGGATTCTGTGTAATAGCTGTGATGCTTTTTTTTATCACAGTTGCTTTGACACATAGGCAGGAAGAGGAATATCTAACCTAACCCACAATTGAGACAGCCCAGTAAGCGCTAGAAAATTAAAGTCAAAGCCCCTCATACTTAGATGAAACCACTCTCACTTTTTCTGTAATTAACTCAGGTAGACATGTGAGTTGTGAAACATGAAATTGACACCTATACAAGTCAGATCTAATATATTTTTCTGCACTGGTGTGGACACAAAGAAGATCTGATTCCCAAGTAACACAGCAGTACTGAAAAAGCCTGTAAGCAGATAGTTATGCTGACAAATACAGTATTCACAGCAGAAACAAACTACTGATAAATCAATCTATATTAGCAAAATCCTCGTAGACGCACTTCTACAGTCAGTACCTGTAGCATCTTTTTTTTTATTTATTTGGTAATGGGAGTACCTAAAATATGAAGGAGTACATAGCAGGATAAGTTTACTGTCTACCAAATGGCTATATTCCTAGAAGGACAGACAACAAACTGTTTTAAGCTTACAGGAAGGCTGCAACCTCTCTTACAATAGATGCATGCATCCTTTCTGGAAAAGCCAGGACAGCAGAATCAGATGAGAATACCCACATCCACAGAGGAGTTTTCAAATTGGTCCCTTTTGCACAGCTCCAGTAAAGCCAGGGAAACAGAGGTTAAAAAAACACTATTCAATATTTTATAACTATGGCTAAATAACTGTATAACACCTGGACAGTATAAGATTTTGTAGAATTTTACAAAACAGTAAAAATATTAGTAAAGTCTAAAGGCCTTGAAATCCAGAACATTAGAAGAAAAGGATGTTTCACATGTATAAAAATACTGAAACATACCAAACAAGCAAAACCAAAAATCCACAAGTACTTTTCAATAAGCTAGAAAACACACCTCAGTATGTTACATCAGTGTGTAATAAAGTCAATTAAAAAAAAACTACAAAGATTTCAAGAACAACAAAATTACATTTAAATATTACTAAAATATAAAAAACATTACCAGAGCTCATTAGACACCTCCAAAAGCATTCTAAGTAGAGGCTAAAACAGTGTTCACAGCTAACAAAGTAAAATAAATGAATATATATATATAAAATAGAGGTCTGCTAGAGTGAAACAAAACCTATAGAAGTATCAACACAGTTATATTCATAGAGTCCATCTATACCATGGCTATTTTCAATTACTATCAGTGTTTCCTATAAAGAGTTTCTAGGATTATAACCAAATTAAGACTTCTTAAACACTAAGGCTCAATCATCAATCTACAGCTACAGGCAAAACTCCCACCTCACAACAGTTCTCAGCATAAAAAACCAATTAAAACATGTCATTCTGATTAATAATGATTTTCTCAAAATTTCAACACACAAAAATACAGTAAATTAATGCTTTGAAGCTTAAAAAAAATCATAGAATCACAGAATGGTTGAGGTTGGAAGGAGACCTCTGGAGATCATCTGGTCCAACTCCCCTGCTCAAGCAGGGCCACCTAGAGCCAGTTGCCCAGGACCATGTCCAGATGACTTTTGAATATCTCCAAGGAGGGAGACTCTACCACCTCCCTGGGCAAGCTGTACTGAAAGGGTTAAATCCCTGACAGTCCCTGACTAAGACATAGACTTGCATTTTTATCCTTGTTCTCTTTTGTTCTCTTCCCCTGCAAAGATAGTTTTGGTTACCTGCTGAGCAGAGTTGATGGTGGAACATCTCCTGTGACTTCTTACCTGATAGGACTAAGCAGGCCTTGAGCAAGCTCATTAGGCTTCCTAATTAAATCACTGATAACAGGAACTCAGGACGATTGTGCCAAAGATAAGCACCAAAGAACTAGCTTAAATCGACCCCCTTGTAACATTCCAAGGCCGAAGGACTGATGAGCTAACTCAATGACTATATATGGACAAAGGAAGCCCAAAGTTCAACTAGTGGACAACGTGAGGAAGACTATGGAAGACCACCGGGAGGGTGAAAAGACCCTAACCCTAATTTTACTGCGCATGCTTGGACTATGTAAATGAATTTCGGGAACTCATCACCATAAAACTGCCCTTTTCAAGAAATCTGATGAATATGTATGATTTTTCTGTATATGAACTGATGTGTTGTGCTAACCTGGCGGAGCACTTGTGGCGGAGCGATCCCCAGTGCTGCCCAGCGCTGCAATAAAGAATACCTGCTTAATAGTCATCCCGACTATTGAGTTCTGATTTCGGCTTTTCACGGCAACAGTGCCAGCGTTCAGTCACCCTCACAGAAAAAAAGCGTTTCCTGATGTTCAGGCAAAACCTCCTGTGTTTCAGATTGTGCCCACTGCCTCTCGTCCTGTCACTGGGCACCACTGAAAAGAGCCTGGCACTGTCTTCTTTACACCCTCCCTTCAGATATTTATATACATTAATAAGATCCCCACTGAGCCTTCTCTTCTCCAGGCTGAACAGTCCCAGCTCTCTCAGCCTTTCCTCATAGGAGGGATGCTCCAGACCCTTCATCATCTTTGTGGCCCTTCGTTGGACTCTCTCCAGTATGTCCATGTCTCTCTTGTACTGGGGAGCCCAGAACTGAACACAGCACTCCAGGTGTGGCCTCACCAGTGCTGAGTAGAAGGGAAGGATCACCTTCCTCGACCTGCTGGCAATACACCTCCTAATGCAGCCCAAGATACTGTTAGCCACCTTTACCACAAGGTGCACATTGCTGGCTCATGTTCAACCTGGTGTCCACCAGGACCCCCAGGTCCTTTTCTGCAAAGCTGCTTTCCAGCTGGGTGGCCTGCAGCATATACTGGTGCATGGGGTTGTTCCTCCCCAGGTACAGGACCCTGCACTCCCCCTTGTTGAACTCCATGAGTTTCCTGTCAGCCCATTTCTGCAGTCTGTCGAGGTCCCTCTGGATGGCAGCGCAACCCTCTGGCCTATCAGCCACTGCTCCCAGTTTTGTGTCATCTGCCAACTTGCTGAGGGTACACTCTGCCCCATCATCCAGATGATTAATGAAGATGTTGAACAGGATTAGACCCAGTACAGACTGCTGGGGTACACCGCTAGTTACTGGCCTCCAACTAGACTCTGTGGCACTGATCACCACCCTCTGGGCCTGGCCATTTTGCTCATCCAGCCCATACTTCAACAGCTTCTCTATGAGGATCTTAGGAGAGACAGTGTCGAAAGCCTTCCTGAAGGCTAGGTAGACAATATCCGCTGCTCTCCCCTCATCTGCCAAGCCATTCATTTCATCATAGAAGGTTATCAAGTTGGTCAAGCATGACTTCCCCTTGGTGAAGCCATGCTGACTACTCCTGATGACTTCCTTGTCCTCCATGTGCCTCGAAATGGTTCCCAGGATTAACTGCTCCATCACATTCCCAGGGATCAAGGTGAGGCTGACCGCCCTGTAGTTCCCTGGGTCCTCCTTCTTGCCCTTCTTGAAGATGGGGGTGACATTTCCTTTCCTCCTATCCTCAGGCACCTCTCCCAATCGCCATGATAGTTCAAAGTTTATTAAAAGCAGCTTCGCAATGACATCTGCCAGCTCCCTCATCACTTATGCATGCATCCCATCAGGGCTCATGCACTTATGTATGTACAATTTGCTTAAGTATTCCCTAATCGGGTCCTCTTCCACCAAGGGTATGTCTTCCTCGCTCCAACCTTTCCCACTGGGCCTGGGATTCCTGAAGGCCAGTTTTACCTGTAAAGACTGAGGCAAAGAAGGCATTCAGTACCTCAGTCTTTTCCATGTCCTGTATAACCAGGTCTCCTGTCTCATTCAGTGGCGGGCCCACATGTTCCCTAGTCTTCCTTTTGTCACCTATGTACTTATAGAAGCCCTTCTTGTTGCCTTTGACATCCCTTCTCAGATTCAACTCCATGTGGGCTTTGGCTTTCCTAACTGCTTCTCTGCAGGCTCAGGCAGTGTCTCTGTATTCCTTCCAGGTTACCTGTCCCTGCTTCCACCCTTTGTATGCTTCCTTTTTGTGTTTGAGTTTGGCTAGGAGCTCCTTGCTTATCCATGCAGGCCTCCTGGCATTTTTGCTTGACTTCCTGCTCATGGGACAGACCGCTCTTGACCTTGGAGGAGGCGATCCTCAAATATTAACCAGCTTTCTTGGGCCCCTCTTCCCTCCAGGGCTTTATCCCATGGGACTCTTCCAAGCAGATCCCTGAAGAGGCCAAAGTCTGCTCTCCTGAAGTCTGGGGTTGTGAGCTTGCTTTTTGCCCTGCTCCCCCCCCCTCAGAATCCCAAATTCCACCATCTCATGGTCACTGCAGCCAAGGCTGCCTTCAACCTTCACATCCCCAACGAGCCCCTCCTTGTTGGTGAGTCCAGCAAAGCACCTCTCCTTGTTGGCCCTTTATACTGGATTTGGCTGGGATAGAGTTAAATGTCTTCACAGTAGCTGGTATGGGGCTATGTTTTCGATTTGTGCTGAAAACAGTGTTGATAACACAGGAATGTTTTAGTTATTACTGAACAGTGCTTACGCAGCCTTTTCTGTTTCTCACACTGCTCCACCAGCAAATAGGCTGGGGGTGCACAAGAAGCTGGGAGTTGACACAGCAAGGACAGCTGACCCCAACTGACCAAAGGGATATTCCAGACCATATCATGTCGTGCTCAGCAATAAATGCTGGGGGAAAGAAGGAGGAAGGGGGGATGTCTGGAGTTATGGCATCTGTCTTCCCAAGTAACCATTACGTGTGATGGAGCCCTGCTTTCCTGGAGATGGCTGAACACCTGCCTGCCCAGGGGAAGGAGTGAATGAATTCCTTGCTTTGCTTTGCTTGCATGCGCGGCTTTTGCTTTCCCTATGAAACTGTCTTTATCTCAACCCACGAGTGTTCTCACTTTTACTCTTCTGATTCTCTCCCCCATCCCACTGTGGGGGAAGTGAGCAAGCAGCTGTGTAGTGCTTAGCTGCCTACCGGGGTTAAACCACAACAGTCATTTTGGCGCCCAACATGGGTCTTGAAGGGTTTGAGATAACAACAGATTTCATTGGAACGTGCTAGACTGAATTTATAGCTGTTATAGCTGTTTAGGTATTAATTAGCAAGCTCTTGTATTTGCTATGGGGCTTCCTCACCTTACTGTATATGAGTCTAGTGCTCGTTAGTGGCTGCTTTTTGTCGTACTGCTGCTGTTGCTGTACTGTGGCTGATGTTTGTTGTAATGCTTATCATCTTACTCTGCTGTGCCTGGGAACATTTTGATAACAGCAATGGTGATGCGCCTGGGCTGGCAGATGGCCAGGGCATCGCTGCTGTTTCTGTGCTGCTGCACTGGACAGGCTGGAACTCCAGTGTGAACTCGAGTCAAAGGGACTGTGACCTGTGGATGAGTCCATGTGGGAGCAGGTACACCTCAAAGCGTCTGTGGCCATGGCTGCAGCAGGTATACCCCCAAAGGACTGTGGCCCATGAATAAGTCCACACTGGAGCAGGTACACCCCTAAGGGGCTGTGGTACATTAGATAAGTCCACATGTATGGGGGAGTGAGCAATCAGTTGTGTGGTGCTTAGCTGGATACCAGGGTTAATCCACAGCACTCCTCTATGACTTGGGTCAGGAAGTTGTCATTGATGAACTCCAGGAACCTCCTGGATTGCTTATGCCCTGCTGTGTTGTCCCTCCAGCAGATATCAAGGTGGTTAAAGTCCCCCAGGAGGACCAGGACCTGTGAAGGTGAGGCTGCTCCTAGCTGTCTGTAGAAGGATGGATCCACTTGTTCTTCCTGATCAGACAGCCTATAGCAGACACCCACTACAATGTCACCCATATGGGTCTGCTCTTTATTCCTTACTCATAAGCTCTCAGGTTGCTCATCATCCATCCCTAGACAGAGCTCCATACATTCCAGCTGTTCTCTCACATAAAGGGCAACACCACCTCCTTGTCTTCCCAGCCCATCTTTCCTAAAGAGCCTGTATCCTTCTGTCGTGGTTTAGCCCCAGCCAGGAACTAAGCACCATGCAGCCGCTCCCTGGTGGGATGGGGGAGAGAATCAGAAGAGTAAAAGTGAGAAAACTCATGGGTTGAGATAAAGACAGTTTAATAGGAACAGCAAAAGCCACGCACGCAAGCAAAGCAAAGCAAGGAATTCATTCACTCCTTCCCCTGGGCAGGCAGGTGTTCAGCCATCTCCAGGAAAGCAGGGCTCCATCACATGTAACGGTGACTTGGGAAGACAAACGCCATCACTCCGAATGTCCCCCCTTCCTTCTTCTTCCCCAGCTCTATATGCTGAGCATGACGCCATATGGTATGGAATAGCCCTTTGGTCAGTTTGGATCAGCTATCCTGGCTGTGTCCCCTCCCAGCTTTCTTGTGCACCTGGCAGAGCAGGGGAAGCTGAAAAGTCCTTGACTAGTGGAGCAACAACTAAAACATCTCTGTATTATCAACACTGTTTTCAGCACAAATCCAAAGCATAGCCCCATACCAGCCACTATAAAGAAAATTAACTCTATCTCAGCTGAAACCAGGACACCTTCCATTGCAGCACTCTAGTCATACGAACCATCCCGCCATGTCTTTGTGATCTCAGCAAGATTGTAGTCTTGGTAACTGCACACAGAGCTCTAATTCCTTGTGTTTATTCCCCATGCTGCATGCATTAGCATATAAGCATTTCAGAGAGGCACCACACATGCTGATTTCCCAGAATGGGGGGGTGTGTGGGTGTGTCCCCATAATGGTGCCTCATAGGCACTTCCTTGCTTACATGCAAATGCTGGAGATGATCCCACTTAAGTCCTATTTTGTTGATTATGTATTCCCTTTCATTCACATCACCTCCAGCTCTTTACTTGCCACTCCTGTCCATCACTCCTACATAGGGCTGCCGGTAACTCTCTGCCTCCCCCACATTTCCTAGTTTAAAGCCTTTCTTACCAGGTCAGCCAACTTGCTGGCAAAGAATTAAGAAGCATCAAATCAAAATGTATTGGGTCTGGCTGGGATGGAATTAACTTTCCCCATAGCAGCCCTCATAGCCTCGTGCTTTGTATTTGTAACTAGAACAGTGTCAATAACACACCAATGATTTGGCTTACTGCTGAGCAGTGCTCACTGTAGTGGGTTGACCCTGGCTGGACACCAGGTACCCACACCAAGCTGCTCTATCAGTCCCCCTCCTCAGCTAGACAGGGGGAGAAAAACACAACAAAAGGCACATGGGTCAAGATAAGGGCAGGGAGAGATCACTCACCAATTACCATCACAGGCAAAACAGACTCAACTTGGGGAAATTAATTTAATTTATTACCAATCAAATCAGAGCAGGAAAATGAGAAATAAAACCAAATCTTAAAACACCTTTCCCCCACCCCTCCCTTCTTCCCAGGCTCACCTTCACTCCCAATTTTCTCTACCTCCTCCCACCAAGCAGCACAAGGGGATGAGGAATGGGGGTTGCAGTCAGTTCATCACACATTGTCTCTACCACTCCTTCCTCCTCACATTCGTGTGGCCTTTGCTTTCCTTCATTAAACTGTCTTTATCTCAACCCATGAGTTTTATCATCTTATTTTCTCCCCCTGTCCCCCTGAGGAGGGGGAGTGAGAGAACAGCTTGGTGGGCACCTGGCAGCCAGTCCGTTCTAGCACACAACATGGGGCATAAGGAATTTGAGATAAGAATATTAATTGAGAGGGGTAACAGGCAAAACATGGGCTGAACCTTGCTAGAGAGCAGGGGGGGGGTGTGTGTACATTGTCCACCTTTGTCAGTGTTATGATGATGTTATTTTTATTTTAGTATGGGGTATTCTTGTTGATGCAAGTGAAGACTGTGTGATTAATGTATATCATTGTTAAGGCAGTGGTAGCACCTCTGTAATAACATATTTAAGAAAGGGTAAAAACACTGTGCAACAGCAGCTGTGAGAGAGAGGAGTGAGAATGTGAGAAACAACTCTGCAGACACCAAGGTCAGGGAAGGGGGGGGGCGGGGGGGAAGGAGGTGTTCCAGGCACCAGCACACACATTCCCATGAAGACCATGGTGAGGCAGGCTGTCCCCCTGCAGCCCATGGAGCCCACAGTGGAACAGATATCCACCTGCAGCCCATGGAGGACCCCATGCCAGAGCAGGTGGATGTACCCTGAAGGAAGCTGCAGCCTGTGGAGAGTCCATACTGGAGCAGGCTCCTGGCAGGACCTGTGGTGGAGAGGAGCCTATGCAGGAGTGGGTTTTCTGTCAGGAACTGTGGCCCTATGGGGTACCTACACTGGAACAGTCCATTCCTGAAGTACTGCACCCTGTGGAAAGGGCCCACGCTGGAGCAGTTTGTGAAGAACTGCAGCCTGTGGGAAGGACCCACATTGGAGAAGTTGGTGGAGGACTGTCTCCCATGGAAGGGACCCCACAATGGAGCAGAGGAAGAACATGAGGAGGAATGAGTGGCAGATATGAAGCATTATGAACTGACCCCAACCCCCATCCCCCTGCACTGCTTGGGGGGAAGAGTTAGAAGTTTTGGGAGTGAAGTTAAGCCCAGGAAGAAGGGAGGGGCAGGGGAAGGTGTTTTTAGGTTTGGTCTTATTTCTCGTTATCCTACTCTGTTGAATTAGCAATAAATTAATTTCCCCAACTTGAGTCTATTTTGCCCGTGACTAATTGGCAAGTGATCTCCCCTGTCCTTATCTTGACCCATGAGCTCTTTTTGTTGTATTTTCTCCCTCTGTCCTGTTGATGGAGAGGGAGTGATAGAACAGCTTAGTGAGCACCTAGCAGCCAGCCATGGTCAACCCACCACACAAGAGGAAAAAAGTGATATCAGTATTGGTCACTTAAAAAGGGCCTTAGAATTACAAGACATGCTGAAGAAAGGAAAAGTGACAGTTAAGGAGCTATACTCTAAGTTGAAGTTCAGATGAAAAGAGCTCAAAAGATACGCTGCAAAACTTGTTGATATCTTCGAAAACTCATTATATTGATCATAACGATGCAAATGCAAACACTACTATCCACTCAAGTAGTGTTAGGTAACTTGTGCCAGGATAGACAGACCTCCTTTTTTTGGGTGTTTTGTTGTTTTTTGTTTGTTTTTAAAGCTGTGATCACCTGACCAGACCTTCGAACAAAAAAATATCTGAAAGTAGTTGTGCACAGATGTATATCCTCAGAAAAAGCAATGCCAGGGACAAGTTACTCTGGACTGAATCTGGCATAAAATTTAGGCAGATGTTTTCTACAGTTTAAAGGATGCCCACAACATTTTTCTTTCTCACAGTGACTGAGATTTCAATTCCTTTCAACACCCAATTCATTTTTTATGTTTATGCACCTAAGGACTACCTTCATCAAAAACATGTTGAACTTTAAGAACAGTATTTATGTAGAACTAAATGTACCTGTATTGACACAAGTTTACTAGCATCTACACAGAGCATCTAAGAGCTCACAAACTTCTGACCTATCAGCACACTAAAGATGCAGGTTAATGTTCCTGTTAAGCCAATATACTGTCAAGGAGAACAAAACCACTTTCCTATTTGCATCTTCCACTACCTGTTCCCCTTCACTGGGGCTTGCCAACTACCTTCATAAACTGAACAACTCTCTTTGGGGAGTAGGGTAGCAACTAGTTTTCTGTTCCTTTGTCCTGGCCATCTTCAGGATCAGACAAGAAAGGACATGCCACTGGTAGGGTGAAGGAAGTAGCAAGCCAATATACCATTTTAACTGTACCATCAGACCACTCCCTAGTATCAGCACCCAAGCTAAGACAGTGCCACTGATAAAGCTAGTATTAGATATATATACACTATTACATATTTATAAAGAAGTTTTGACACAACAACAAATGCAGGCAATAGATGTACTTGAGGTGAAATCGTTCCTGGATGGGAAAGGGAAAAGCAAATATACAAAGCATGTATTTAGAGTGTCGTCCCCATCCCCCCCCCCAAAGGCTCTTCAGAAAAGGGCATGTTCCAATGGAATGTATTAAGAGCATATTCAGGTGTTATATTATTCTGATCAATAATCTTATTTGATTGGGGAAGATATACTATGGGTTGTTGAAATACAGAGGGGAGAATTCAACTTGCAATCACATTTCCTTTAATGTTTTCAATCAGACATTATTCAGGGGGGAATACGATAATTACTAATTAGTTCATATAACAGAGCCTGTAAACTGATGTAAACAAGCAGTTAAGCTTCATCATCTAACTTTGCTTCTGTTTTGCTGATACATATAAACAATTGATTGTTTTCCACATTGACCAAAAACATAACATTGTTTGCAGCCAATGTTACTGGGTCTTTCATCAAGTAGCTATCTTCCAGATAACCTGTCAACTACAGACCACAGTCACCAATGCACCTGTTGTAGCTCTTTGTTTACAGAACAGATGTCTAGATTATAGTAGAAAGTTGGGATGTAACAAGAGAAATGCCAAAACTAGCCTAACTACACAGAACAAGTGTTTTAGAATAATAGCTGAGGCTGAATACCTGCCCCCTCTGGTTGTATGAGGTTTAATATACGATTAAAATATATGCTGCTTTAAAAAGGAAGCATCAAGCCCTTGTTATAATGTAATAGAAGTTCAAGACAATGTGTGTACTTAAAACCCAGAAAAGGGAGAATCCCCTCCAAAGTAACAGAGAAATGGTTAAAATTACACGGAACAAGTTCAAAATTCACTGTGACAACCAGACCCCAAGATTTGCACAACCTCTACACGTGCCCCTACGCTAAGTCACATCCCTGATAATATATTATTAAAACAACATACTCAAGTTGTGATGATCCAACCATAATAAGCTGTACAATATTAAAATTCAGTTTTTCACAGCTTTTCCATTGCTAAATATGCAATATGATGGTAATTTTGTGAATGCCTATTCTTATGGTCATACAGTATTTTCAAAAATAATCTTTTTGTAGTTTAGGCATTTGTAGAACAAGAATTTTGTTTTTAAATGGAATAAGCAATGGTGACAAAAAATGCTCTCAAATTTAAGAAGCAGGTGTTCAGTGCTGTATGTATTTGGCACTTGGGCTTCTTACATTTATTGGAGAATGCCTCTACGGCCTTTTAACTTACCATTTAATCTCTCTAAAACCAGAGGCTGTAGCTGCTAGTCTGAATTCCAAAACAAAGGTGACCAGTACACTACAACAAAATTTTGGCAGTCTTGCCAGGGTCCCCTTTCTACTACCCCTCCCTACAAAAAGTAGGCAATAGATGCATCTGAAGAACAGATTTGCATTTTTCTCTCACCCACATCAAACCAGTGGCTCAGTTACTGGGCAATCAATTATTATAAGTTTTTCTTCTCTTCTGAGATTTCCAACTGAGGAGATCCCAAATGGTGATAAGTAAGGATTATCTTCTAATCATTCAAGTAAGACTGAAAGGGAATGAAATTTATTAGTGTATATTTCAATTTCTCTAGTACATCAGCACTATATAATAATTCTGCTAAATATTGACAATGACTTCAGTATAAAACATCACCAACCAGCTTTGATATGAATCCATTAATCTAATCCTAAAATACAGTATTTCTATTTAAACTGCCAGTACAGATCAAGTACAACCATTTGGAAAGCATGCTGGAAAATTGTACTAGGTCTGGCTGAGACAGAGTTAACTTTCTTCATAGCAGCTTATATGGTGCTGTGTTTTAGACTTGGGACTAAAGCAGTGCTGATAAAACACCAATGTTTTAGCTATAGCTGAACAGTGCTCATGCAATGTCAAGGCCTTCTCAGTTTCTCACTCTACTGCCGCCCCCCCCAGTGAATAGATTGGGGGGTGAGCAAGAGGTTGAGAGGGGACAAAACCAGGGCAGCTGACCCAAATTGACCAAAAGGATAGCCCACGGCATATGACATCACACTCAGCAATAAAACTGGAGGTTAGTCTTTCCAAGGTAACTGTTGCTTGGAGACTGGCTGGGCATCAGTCTGCCTGTGGGAGGTGGTGATTGCCTTTGCATCACTTGCATTCCCCCTCCCTTCATTTGTGGTGGTGAATGGAGTTTACTCCAGTTGGCGGCCGGTCACAAGCAGTGTTCCCCAGGGCTCTGTGTTGGGGCCAGTGCTGTTTAATATCTTTATCAATGATCTGGACGAAGGGATCGAGTGTACTGTCAGTAAGTTTGCAGACGACACCAAGTTGTGCGGGAGTGTTGATCTGCTGGAGGGTAGGCAGGCTCTGCAGAGGGACCTGGACAGGCTGGATCGATGGGCTGAGGTCAATTGTATGAGGTTTAACAAGGCCAAGTGCAAGGTCCTGCACTTGGGCCACAGCAACCCCATGCAACGCTACAGGCTTGGGGAAGAGTGGCTGGAAAGCTGCCTGGCAGAGAAGGACCTGGGGGTGTTGGTTGACAGCCACCTGAATATGAGCCAGCAGTGTGCCCAGGTGGCCAAGAAAGCCAATGGCATCCTGGCTTGTATCAAAAATAGCGTGGCCAGCAGGACTAGGGAAGTGATTGTGCCCCTGTACTCAGCACTGGTGAGGCTGCACCTCGAATACTGTGTTCAGTTTTGGGCCCCCCACTACAAGAGGGATATTGAGGTACTGGAGCGTGTGCAGAGAAGGGCAACGAAGCTGGTGAAGGGTCTGGAGCAGAAGTCTTATGAGGAGCGGCTGAGGGAGCTGGGACTGTTTAGCCTGGAGAAAAGGAGGCTGAGGGGAGACCTTATCACTCTCTTCAACTACCTGAAAGGAGGTTGTAGAGCGGTGGGGGTCGGTCTCTTCTCCCAGGTAACAAGTGATAGGACAAGAGGAAATGGCCTCAAGTTGCGCCAGGGGAGGTTTAGACTGGATATTAGGAAATTTTTCTTCACCGAGAGGGTTATCAAGCATTGGAACAGGCTGCCCAGGGAAGTGGTTGAGTCGCCATCCCTGGAGATATTTAAAGGACGTTTGGATGAGGTGCTTAGAGACATGGTGTAGTGGTGGTTTTGGCAGTGTTAGGTTTATGGTTGGACTCGATGATCTTAAAGGTCTTTTCCAACCTATATGATTCTGTGATTCACTTATTAAAGTTTTATCTCGACCCATGAGTTTTTCCTTACTTTTGCTCTTCCAATTCTCCCCCCCATCCTGCTGGGGGAGGGAGTGAGCAAGCAGCTCATCACACTGGTGGGTGCTTAGCTGCTGGCCAGGGTCAGCCTACCACAAAAATAAAAATGGCCACAGATGTCTTACCTTGTTCTAAGAGCCACCCAAGCAGCGTCAATGTCAGCATACAGATTCTTCTCTGTTGGCTTCCCAGAACTTGCACCATATCCAGAATAATCATATGAGAATATGTTGCAATTAATCCGTGAACCCAGTCCTATATAAAAGCTGCTCATCTGACCTAGGTCAACAGCATTTCCATGCGAGAAGAGCAAAGTATACTTGGCATTAAGTGAGCAACGCGCAAACATACAGGCAATCCTGTTACCTTTACTTGTTCTAGTCATGAAACACTCGATGGCATCTTTTTCTCTAGAAGAATACTGCCAGTCTGCTCGCTCTGAGAGATGTAGAGTCCAGCAACTACCACTCTCATCACAAATCAGTGTGTACGTAGGATTGGGAGGTAAGAATGCCAGTTTGGAAGCAATTTTCCCTGGGCATGGTGGACAACAGAACAGGCAACACAGTTCACTAAAGGAAAGATTATTCATCTTCTAGTCTGAAAACAGGAAGAGAGAATGGTATCAGTTTCTAGTTACAATCCCATATTAAAAAAGCCTCATGAAAAATAAAAACTTCATCTCTCCAGTAAATAAGCAATTTCCATGGAAACATTTAACAAAACATTTAAATATATAAGCAAATTTCTATATAATAATTTGATATTATTAACTGCTTTAAAATGAGCATGCTATAAAAACTAATAACAACTACAGCCCTGCCAGATGTTAAAGCTAAAAAAACCCAAGCCACACCACAAACCAAAAGAAAAATATTTTTACTCAGAACAATAACAAGCATGAGTTTTGGAGTTTCTTTTGAGGAAATAAAGTCCCTCCCCTTAAGGCAATAACAGAATTGTTCACCTCCTTGACAAATATACATGTCAAAGTACAATTAGAATATGTTATAGTGTTTGCAGGGTAATAAGGCAATGAAGAGCTCTGCAGGAAAAAAAAAAAAGAATCACTACAATGTTTCCCAACTATAGAGAAAGTATGGCAAGTACAAGTTATGAGCCCCTGCAAGCACTATCAGCAATAGGAAAGGTGCATGAAGGTCAAGACTTTCAAGAAGCAAAATTAGATGCTTTACTGGCCTACAGAGCACTATATACCTTCAGTGCACTGAAATCCAGACGTAAACTCTTCCCACACTGGCTGACATCAATGTTTTCCAGCTCTCTAGAAATTAACCAAGGTTTCCTGTCTTGCAAGTAGGAATTGGGATTATGTTGATATTATCCATTTTAATAAGACAAGACTATTTTTACGCTATGCTTTAACAGAAACATCCCAAACCCAAATGCTCTAATGCAGATATTCTGCAAATCAATATAAGCCACACTATTGGTTAATAGAGGGAAGAAGAAACAAAACAATAACGGCACATACACCTGAAGCAAGCTAGGTAAAGATACAGCTGCCTTGACAAACAGGTACTTTGTCCTCTTAAGTTACAACAGAGGTGGGTGCAAGGAGATATGCTTTGTCAACAATATTCCCCCGCCCCCAGAGAGGAGGGGTGATGAAATCTGCCAAGAGCCATGCTGGCCACACCAGTGCAGCTAAAATAAGCATTTACACTACTTTCATGATGCTAAGGTGTGTCAACTTAAACAGCTTTTCCACCCCAAATCTATCCACAGGTCTCAAGTTCAGTTCTTACCAGGTCATGCAAATAGAAACACTCTTATAGTTTCATGCACCACCTTCAATACTAGATTCAAGTTTACAGTCAGGAACAAAACAAGCTAACTTCTGATGTCCATAGTCCCATGATATTTTAGAAATACCCATGTAATCCAACAAAAACAAAAATCTTACTTCTAACTATATGTGGTGGGTTAACCTGGAGTACCTCCTCCCTCTCCTTCACTGATCTTGGTATCTGCAGGATTGTTTTTATCACATTTTTTCCCCTCGCTCTTCTCTTTCAACTGCTGCACAGTGGGTTTTTTTACCCTTCTTAAATACATTATCACAGAGGCACCACCAGCTTTGCTGATCAGCTTTGGCCAGCAGTGGGTCTGTTTTGGAGGTGTCTGGAACTGGCTCTGTCCAGCCTGGGGGCAGCCCCTTACCTCTTCTCACAGAGGCCACCCCTGCAGCCTCCCTGCTATCAAAACTTTCTCACATAAATCCAATACACTATAACACTTGACAATATTGAGAACTGATCTCAAAGTCAATCCTCTAACTTGTATAGAAGCATAATTTTCATGCCTACATGCATTTCCAATTTTTTTGAAAAGCTCTATTGGGCACCGCTGCAGGAACTGTTGAATACAAATCACAGAACAGTTAACCTTACTTTAGATGTACAAGTAGTCTCTTTCCTATGGTAGGGTATGGACATATACTGCATAAAATGTCACATTCATAAAGTATACTTGTAGAACAGTAAACACAAGCAACACAAGACAGCATGATAAACATGAGTATTTTTAGAACACTACTGCTCTTTGTAGTTCAGAGTATTTTTGCTGAGACTGCTACAGCCAAGTGCTTTCATCCAAGGCCTCTAGCTTTCTTCAAAATAGAGGGAAGCCACAGATTCTTAGATATGGGTAGCCAACAATACCAATTTAGAGAAGGCAGAAAAAGGGTACTAGTCACCTCCCATAAAAAGAGTAAATTATCTCTTGAATGACAGATCCCGAGTAAAAATTACTATATTTCTGCTAGCTAAAGAAACAACAGCCTTCACATTAGTTGTCGCTCAAATTCATAATGGCTCATCTTTTCCCTGTCAGGTGGGATTATCTGACATTAAACTTGACCTTAATTTGCAGTGGAAGAGGTCTATTGAAGACGACCAGGGATCCACAAAAGGCTTAGACTGTCTTATGCACAAGAAAAGCTACACCTCAAAAAGTGAGGTACAAACAGCCTGTTATGCCCAGGAACAGCAGGCTGCCTTCCATGCCAGCAATAGAACAATAGCTACAGAATTTCTTAGTTCTTTCTGACAAGTGGATTGAGAAGCAAATAAAAGAGTTTTCACTATAACTACCAACAACCCTGCAAATATGATTTCACCAAAAAAAATTTTAAATTTGTCATAATAGTTTCAGAAGACTGGAATCTGGCCTATGGAATTCACATACAGAGTAGTACTGCAGTGAACATTTCAAGCAACACTAGCTATTCACTAAAATCAGCTGTGGTGGGTACAGTGCCCCAAGACAGCTTAAACGTGCTAAAAATGGGGTTTTGCCACATATGGCAAGTAACTTCCTATACTGATGAATATAGCTAAAATATTATTTCTCTCCTATACCAGACTATAATGCAGATTTAACGTAACATCCATTTAATCCAATAGAAACTATCTCTATTAAATCTAGAGATTCTGCTCCCAGAGGTGTTCTCCATCTAAATCACAGCTAGCAACAGCTCCTTTCTTTAAAGCAAGTATTTCCTATCTTCTTCACCTGATTGACCCAAAACAAGAAAACAAACAGTAGATCCCTAGCATCACTAACTGAACAAATCTGACAAAACACCTACTGAACTCCCTCAGAAGGATACCTTCAAGTAAATACAATGTTTTCATTATACTGGAAATGGTTTATATTCATATGAATGGGTTCTTAACCTCCAGAACTGGAATGAAACTAGGATGTGAGAGTCCCCAGGGTGTATAGAATAATTATGATAGCAGTGTTTAAGTGTTCAACTGAATCACCATTTCAATCCAGTAGTTCTCCACAAGATATCATAATTTAGCTTCAATTAAAACAGACCTTATCATAAGGTATAAGGTATACAGATCAGATTCTTCAGTGAAGGGATTAAACAATGTTAAAACAAACAAGGTATTTCTTAACATTAGGAAAACATGATTTCCCAACGATTCATCTACCCAAAAATTATTAAGATACAAAAAGGAAAAAAACCACACAGTCAGAAGGGCCACACACTCTCATTTTGAGATCAGTCTTAAAAAGACCAATAATTTCATTAAGTATAAAACATAGTTTATGGAACATGAACAAAGCATCATAAATGAACTTGTTTTAAAAGTCACACTAATAACAAACAGGCTTGATGAATGCTTTACCTGAATTCTTACTAAAACTTGGAGGAAAAGAACACCCACCACAAATTACCTCAAGGAGACAGTTCCACAGGTACAGATGAATAGTTTTAACTCACCTAGTCAAAACGTATGTTAGAGAAAGACTTCCATTATCATCTAAAACCTTTTCAGCATTTACAAAGCAAATCCCTGCCCTCATTACAGTAACATCTTCAGATACAGAGATCAACACATCCCAAAAACATATCTATTTCACTACTTCTGTTTGTTAATTTGGTACTAACCGAGAACCCAGTTCTGTTCTGCAAATACAGTTCTGGAAATTGGTAAAGTTACTAACAGCAAAAATAAAAAAGTATACTAAGAAATGTATATAACCTTTAAAAATGATACAAAACTTTGCACACATTTTACATATATATATATAAATAAATAAAATTCTGTTGAAGAAACTTAAATGCATAAAACTTACTATTGTACCAAGACAGGCAAAGAAACAAAACAGACCCAAGCGGCATTACCCAGCCTTTGTGAGTGCTGTGGTTTAATCCCAGCTGGCAGCTAAGCACGACACAGCCACTCATTTCCCCCACAGTGGGATGGGAGATAGAATTGGAAGAGTAAAAGTAAGAAAACTCATGGGTTGAGATAAAGACAGCTTAATAGGGAAAACAAAAGCTGTGTGCATAAGTAAAGCAAAATAGAGAATTCATTCACTCCTTCCCATGGGCAGGCAGGTGATCAGCCATCTCCAGGAAAGCAGGGCTCCATCAAGCATAACGGTTACTTGGGAAGACAAATGCCATCACTCCGAATGTCCCCCCTTCCTCCTCCTTCCCTGTAGCATTTATTGCTGAGCATGACATCATATGGTGTGGGATATCCCTTTGGTCAGTTGGGGTCAGCTGTCCCGGCTGCGTCCCCTCCCAGCTTCTTGGGCACCCCCAGCCTACTTGCTGGTGGGGTGGGGTGAGAAGCAGAAAAGGCCTTGACTCTGTGTAAGCACTGCTCAGCAGTAACCAAAACACCCCTGTGTTATCAACACTGTTTTCAGCACAAATCCAAAACATAGCCCCATACCAGCTACTGTGAAGAAAATTAACTACTATGAAGAAAATTAAGATATTCATGTTGTTGAGGGTTTTTTTTAACAATTATTTTTCATTATATACAGCTGAAGTAAGAAACCGTAACAGTTTCTCCTCACCCTTTCATTGAGCACAATTCAATGAAGGCTTGAGTTCACTACTGAAACACTAGTACTCATTTCAACATCTGCATTATATTATTATGGAACAGAAAGGTATGAACATTTCCCAACTAGTTTAACTGTTAAAGAAACAAAATGCGTAGAGCAAACAAAAATTTAAAAAGTGTCCAACCAAATATTATATAAAAGGATTCAACTAAGAATTTAAAAAGAACACACAGTAGACCTGGAAAAGAACACAGATGAAGTCTATTTAATAACAAAAAACACATACCCAGAAATACTGTGAAGTAACTCTAACCTTTCAAGTATGTCTCAGAGCAAAACAACCCACAAAGACCGAGTAGCCTGATGTAACCAAAATTTCATTTTGGAATCATCAGATTTTAAAAGAAAAAAAAAATAGTTTTACTAGTCTCACAAATTCTAACAATATTAGAAAACCTAACTTGTTTTTACAGTAATACAGAAACATTCTTAATTGTACCACCAACTCTCTTGCTGATTACTTTGTATATTTCAAAACAGACCTAATGGCACACTTGAAAGTAGAAGGGGAACACAGAAAATAGATTGCAAAGATCTAGCCATTCCTTCTCACAAAAAAAAAAAAAACCCCAACCACCAAACCCCCCAAAAACCTACCTCCCCCAAAAAAAAGCCTCCCCAAAACCAAAGAAAAATACCTCATAAAATCCCAGATAGACAAGTGTGGGATTATGTTAGATTACATAATGTTTTGTATGTTCCAGGAAAAACACTGCACTACAGAACTGCCCTGCACAATCTGCACATTGACAGACACTTAAGCCCCTTATTGTATTTCACGGGCATCAGCCTAGTGCTTCACTGCACCAGTCAGTGTCTCAGTAATGAAAAGCTATGCTTTTAAAACTAGTCTTTGTTCAAGCAGTTTTATTTTAGCTTCTGCAGTCATGCTTCTATAGTCACCTTTTGGCCAAATACTTTAAAACTATGCATTCTAATGCAATTTTAAGGCACACACCACTCCCACCATCAATAGCCAAAATTGAAGAAATAAATTAAGTCAGGCTGGACAAACTGAAAGGAGCTCTCCAAGTGTCTGTATTTAATACGGACCTCATGGAAGTCAGCAACGCTCACACAGAATCACTATTTAAATCTGGTAAAAGACAGAATTTAACAAGCATTTAAGTCAGCGTGCCAGTTTCCTAAACAAAGACGTCTACAGCCAGACCATGGAAATGGAAGCCCCAGGACAGACTGCACACAGCACCCCAGGCCCTCTAAAGTACCTCAGTGGACAACACCCCGACTTCCTAGGCGCAAAGAGTCCCTCATCACTTTCCGTGGTGCGAGAAGCGGCGAGCTGCTCCCCCCACAGGGTGCAGGGCACAAGCCCCCGAGGGTCTGCAGCCAGGACATCGGCGGAGATCACCGCAACCCACCTACCCTGCCCACACGCTCCAGGGTCAGAGAGCTGAACCGCCGCCTCCCTCACCGAGGCTCAGCGCCTACCCCAGCCTTTCCTCCCGGACCTGCTCAACAGTTATCGGGGGTGGGTATCTCCCCTCACCCGCCCTGTGATGGAGAAGGTGCGAGGAGAGGGCACATAAAAAAGGTGAGGAAAGAAATACACGGTCAGAGCTGCCAAGAAGCCAACTTGCCTCCACAACTTAAAAGCGGATCTACGAACCGCAACCAGCGGCGTTGCCGCTCCCACAACCTCCACCGTGCTAAGGCCCCGCTGAAAGAGCCTCGCTCTAAGCAACTACCTCCAGCAGGTGGCTGGGGGGGAGGGTTGAAGGGAAAGGGGGGCTCACCGGCGCGCACACACCACGAGAGCGGTAGGTTAGAAGAATCCGTACCTACACCTGACACTCGTTCGATAGCGCACGGCCACCTCCGTCTCCCTCGCTGGACAACAGGCAGCGCGCGCACGGCCCCACACTTTCCCCAACAGCCGCTGCTTGAACACCAGACCGACGGAGGAATCGGTTGTGCTGAGTAATGGCACAACCCCAACCAACACCTGCAGTTCCCTAGCCACACTCTTTAGAAGAGAAAACAAGACCTAAGGAGAGCTACACTAGCCTCACCAGGATACATCTAATCACGTAAATGCCTCAACAGCTAAGAGAATAATGAAAGAGGAAGAGACCTGCAGGAACTAATAACCAGCTGCAGCACGCCAATAAGAACGCAGCCCGCAGCTCAGCTCTGGCCACTGAAGCTCTGCCTGAGCGGGGGTAGGCGGGGTCAGCCAGAAGGCAGCAAATCGATGTGCGCGAAGGGATTATACAGACGCTGGCTCTAGCCAATGGGTAGGTTGGTTTGGGCTCTTCTTCTGGCAGCCAAGGGGGAAAGTGGTGGAGTTAGGGTAGGCTTGAAGGTGGAGCAGTAGTGCTGGTTATGTGGAAGAGACCACATCAGAGCAGGTATTTATACTGTAGCCTGTGGGGAACCCCCTGCTGGGGTAGTTGGATGTTTCTTGAAGGAGCTGCAGCTAGTAGAGAACTTATGCTGGAGCAGATTGTCCCTGAAGGGCTACAGCTTGTGGAGAGGACCTATGCTGGAGCAGAGGAAAAGTGTGCTATATGGTGTGGGATATCCCTTTAGTCAGTTGGGGTCAGCTGTCCCTGCTGTGTCCCCTCCCAACTTCTTGGGCACCCCCAACCTACTTGCTGGGGGGGGGGGGGGGGTGGGCAGTGTGAGAAGCAGAAAAGGCCTTGACTCTGTGTAAGCACTGCTCAGCAATAACTAAAACATCCGTGTTATCAACACTGTTTTCAGCACAAATCCAAAACACAGCACCATACCAGCTACTGTGAAGAAAATTAACTCTATCCCAGCCAAAACCAGTACAGCAAGCTGCACCTGCCAGGAGCCCTGTCTGCGCTCATGTCCCTGGTGTGGGAGCTATCTGTCCTGCCTGGCTACTGCCCTCCTGCTGGCCTTCCTCCACCTTGGCTGCAGAGCTGCTATGCTCAGCTGCTTGAGGACCAACCTAGGAAAGCTCCTCTCCATGGGGTGAGCTTCTGCCCAGGGTGCTCCTGGCTGCTGGGTAGGCCTTCCACAGGAAGACTGTGCCCCCCACCCAAGGCCAACAGCAGTGGTTCAGAGGGGCGCCCACTGGCAGTGTGGAGCTGCCATGTTACTCACTGCTGGGGAACAGCTCTATTTTCCTCTTAGAGTCTTCCTTCAGCCCACAGGAGGGAAACCAAGGAGAGGGAGAAGATGACACACAGAGGAGTCACCGCTGCTCTTCGCTCCTCCTTCTCCCACTGCCGTGTGCTCTCAAGGTGGGCACTGCTTCAGGATCTGCCAGCTGCTGCGGAGCCTCACACCAAAGTTACTACCCACCAGCCCAATGCTACCCCTCTGTGGTAGTGGAAGCAGGGGGAGTGAGGCAGGTTCCACCTGCATAGCCCTGCAAAGCAGCTTTGCCAGTGGACAGAGCCTTGATCAACCATTTTCTGCTGGGCTTATGCTCCTGCCTCCCTGTCACCCCACCCCTCACAGCCACGGCCACTGCTTCAACACAGACCCACCTCACACAGGCCTGCCTCCCACTCTGGAGAGGCCTGGGCCACCACTCACGCCTCCTTGCAAAGGTCCCCTCTGCTTGTCTGGGTGACTTGAAATGTGTCAGCCTAATGCTGATCCCTGCAGCAGCAGCCGCCATACAGCCACCCTGACATTGCACAGCTGGAATTACCTGTATTGCAGCCATGGCCCTGGCAAGACGCCACTGCTGCTTTGCAGACCTACCTGTGTCTCTGAGGGTGCACCAGCTGGCCCCATGTGGGTCTGGCATTGATGGAAACGCATACAATGCCTCTCACTGTGGTGTTCCACTCTGCAATTTTCGTGTAATTTTTTTATCCTACTTATTTCCTTCTCACCCCCTATACTTTCTGAAATCATGTAATTGATACTTTTTTTTTTTAACACAGGAAATTTTTAACTACTGATTGTGGGAAAACAAGAAAATCTGACTTGATTGTTCCCTAACAGTTTAGAAAACATTTTAATGGCCCTATGTTTATTTAAAAAAAAAATAATTAACCCTATATTATTTTCTGTCCTTTAGGGGAGGGAGGGGAAAGCTAGAGGCAAACCAGAACTTAGGCACTAATCCTAGGCCTGAAGCTATTCTTCTTGCTATTCCATGAAACTAAAAAAAAAGCTTTTTGTAACTAAAAATGATGTAGTTACACTGACAATCCTGCAGCATGAACTAGCCCATAATTAAGTTTAACACTGAGTGCTTGGAGTTTAATACTAGCCCTAATCTTAGGTACAGAGTTATAAGATTTTTAATGACCATTTACTCACCAAGGTATTATTACAGCTCAAAAATGACATTCCTTAAAATAAGACATTACTATAGCCCATCCTAGAAACAAAGAATTATGTTATCAGATTATTATATCAGGAAAGAATTTATTTTTTTCCTCACTCCCTTCCTTCTCCCCTTCCTTCCTTTTCTTCTTTCCTCCCTACTTCCTTCCTTCCTTCCCTTCTTCTCTCCCCCTGCTTCCTTCCCTCCCTCCTTCCCTCATTCCTTCAATACTTCCCTCTCTCCCTCCTTCCCTTGTTCCTTCAATACTTCCCTCCCTCCTGCCTCCTTCCCTCCCTCCTTCAATACTTCCCTCTCTCCCTCCTTCCCTTGTTCCTTCAATACTTCCCTCCCTCCTGCCTCCCTCCTTCCTTCCCTCCCTCCCTCCTTCCCTTGTTCCTTCAATACTTCCCTCCCTCCCTCCTTCCCTTGTTCCTTCAATACGTCTCTCCCTCCCTCCTTCCTTCAATACTTCCCTCTCTCCCTCCTGCCTCCTTCCTTCCTTCCCTCCCTCCTTCTTTTCCTCCTTCCCTCTCTTCATCCTTCCCTCCTGCCTTCTTCCTTCCCTCCCTCCTTCTTTTCCTCCTTCCCTCTCTTCATCCTTCCCTCCTTCCTTCCTACTGTACTTCTATCCCTCCTTCCTTTCTTCCCTCCCTCCTTCCAGCCCTTCATCCTTCCTACCCTCCCTCATTCCCTCCCACTTTCCTTCTTTCCTTTACTTTGTCCCTTCTTAATTTCTTCCCTCGTTCCCTCTATCCTTACATCCCTTCCTCCTTCCTTCCCTGACGCCTTCCTTCCCTCCATCTCTCTTCCCCCTTTTCTCCTCCCTCCTTCCCTTCTTTCTTTTCCTTCCTTCCTCACTCCCTCCTTCTTTTCTTTCACCTTCCTTCATTCCTTAACTCTTTCCCTCTTCCTGCCTTTTTACTTCTTTCCTTCTTTATTTCTGTATTGGGCAAGGTTTATGTATTTCTTTCCTTTTTTCTTTCTGTATTGGGTAAGGTTTATGTGGCAAGGTTCTGGTAGCAGGGGGGCTGCAGGGGTGGCTTCTGTGAAAAGACCCCAGAAGCTGCCCCCGTGTCAGACAGAGCCAGTTCCAGCCGGCTCCAAGACAGACCTGCCACTGGCCAAAGCTGAGCCCATCAGTGACGTTGGTAGGGCCTCTGCAATAACATATTTAAGAAAGGGTAAAAAACACTGTGCAGCTGGGAGAGAGGAGTGAGAACATGTGAGAGAAACAACTCTGCAGACACCAAGGTCAGGGAAGAAGGAGGGGAGGAGGTGCTCCAGGCGCCGGAGCAGAGATTCCCCTGCAGCCCGTGGTGAAGACCATGGTGAGGCAGGCTGTCCCCATGGAGGTCTCATGGTGGAGCAGATATCCACCCTGTAGCCCGTGGAGGACCCCAGGCTGGAGCAGGGGAAGAGCGTGAGGAGGAAGGAGCAGTAGAGACAAAACATTGTGAACTGACTGCAACCCCCATTCCCCATCCCCCTGTGTCGTTTGGGGGGAGGAGTTAGAAGTTTTGGGAGTGAAGTTGAGCCCAGGAAGAAGGGAGGGGTGGGGGGAAGGTGTTTTAGATTTGTTCTTATTTCTTATTATCCTCCTCTGATTTGATTGGCAATAAATTAAAGATAGGTGCAGAACTCACATGAGTGTTACTAGGATTTTTATACTTGCACTAAATGAGAATAGGCCTCAAAATCAAAAGGTGGATTCAACATTCGTATGTGAAAGGTCTAATGTGTACTTCCTCTTCCTTTCAGTATGATTAGCAGAAAAAGATGTCCAAAAAAAGAAACAAAGAAAGAAAAAAATCTTCCATTTCTACAGGGTCATCTGCAGGTGGTTTAATTCTCAGTTGTTTAATTGTTAATTACATCTTCCACCTCAGGAAACAAATCTTATCACAATAAATTGAGAAAGAAAACCTCTATTTGAAAGTATTTAAATGGTTGAAATGTATCTTCCTTTCACTGGTCCTAGCTATATAAAATTCCTTTAACTGTGCTTTTCACTACTGCAAATAAACTAAAACTGAGGATAAGCAGAACTAAACTCTGCTTTCAGAGACAACAGTGTCTGTTGTTCAGAGTGAAATGTATTGATAATAGCATTGCTGTAGATTTATTTCAACTCACTGCAAGTGGAATATAGCTATCTGTTATGGTCAGATCCTGTTTCAGCTTTAATAGTAGGAAAGCTCTTTTGACATCAACTGAAATAGGGTATGCTTTTAAATGCATGGGTAGTACTATACAGCTGCTTCTGTTTAGTCCTCTGTGCTAATACAGCATTGGACTCATTTATATGGTGAAAAGACTAGCTTACTAGAGAATTGGTGCCAAGCAAAGGCAAATGACACCCTGACATAATCTGAAAATGCATTAACTTTTAAATTGGTACAGAGAATATGAAACTTCTGTTATCTCGCTTCCATTTACTTTATTTCCTGGACTTTTTGAGCCACTGAGTGAAAGCCATGGATAAGAGGTATGTTATTATTCTGTGGAACACTTCCTAAACCATTTTTTTAAGGTACCGTAAAATTAGACTCATTAGTAACTGTGTAATCTGTAATACTTGTGTAGGTTCTTATACCACACTCTTAATGTATCTGTGCACTGAATTAAACAGAAGGAGTAGCATCTGTCTTGTGTTTGCCCTCTCATCTTCCCCTTGGGGGAAAATGAGCAGAGTGGTGTGTTTTAGTTTGAAAGATATCCAGAGGAATAATAGGTTTGGGCTAGCACAGTCGAGGAAGCAGAGCACAGAGTGCATTTTGAGGGGAAAGTAGTGAGGTATCTGATAGTCCTTAATTTCCCTGGGAGACCATTCTGCAATATTAGACCAAGCTCACAGAAGTCTGCACTGATAACTTTTTAATACAGACAATTTCTTAGTGTGAAAAAAACAAAGTGATTTTGTGTTGTCTTTCTCACAGTACTTAAATCAGTGTTTTGGTCCCTTAAAGATGAGAATCAACTGAGATCTCGAAGATAAGGGTTACGGCACTGAACTCCATTCTTCAGGTGCACTGGGTCGGGAGCTGGGGTTTGTTCACAGGGCTATGGTCAGTGGAGACACATGCTGCCAATTTGGCACTGGCTGGAGTCTTGTATGCGCCAAAGACCACAAGCCCAGGTGGGCAGCTTAGCTCTAGTTCAGCTGAACGATGATAAAACTGAAGTGATGAACACTAGATCACTGCTTCCTGGTGGAAACAACAGGACTTGGGAGTGTTGAAAAAATTGCTCAGGGATGGTCCCTCAGACTTTACCATCAATAACAAATTGAGGAACTATTATGGAGTACAGACTGACCTGACAATTTGAAGATGTATACTTCTAACTGAAAATGTAAGTAATCTCCCTGTCCTTATTTTGACCTACAAGCTTTTCATTGTATTTTCTCCCCCTGCCTTGTTGAGGAGTAGGAGTGATAGAGTGGCTTGGTGGGCACCTGGCAGCCAAACAAGGTCTACTCACCTTCCTTCCTTTCTTCCTGCCTTCCTTCCTTGCCTTCCTAAGACACTTCACAATTTTGTTTTGCTTGCTCACACAGCTTTTGCTTTGTCTGTTAAACTGTCTTTATCTCAATCCACGAATTTTCTCACTTTTACTCTTCTGATTCTCTCCCCCATCCCACTGAGGGGGGGAGTGAGCAAGTGGCTTTGTGGTGCTTAGCTGCCTACCAGGGTTAAACCACAACAATATCAAAATGCAAAATAAGATAAACAGAGGCAGAACCTTGCAGGGGGAAGGGCACAAATGGACTTCAGTTTACCTCAGGGTAGAGGTGAGAGGGAAGGAGGAGGAAGGAGTTCAGTTAATGAATATACTTACAGTTACTTATACTTAACATCTTACTCTGCTTCTATATTATTCGCCTTTTCTGTGCCTCCTCAGTAAAACAGGAAAGAGATTTCACTTTGTAAAGTTCACTGAGATCTTCTGAAGAGAAGTTGTTTCTCACTATGATTGTGCCTATTGTATATATTAACATAGCTTTAGTGAAGTTCCATGAACCTTTTTAGTTGCCTCTATTAACAGTTCTGTCACCTGTGGAGCTGAGATCCATGAAGTCAATGGAATTATCTTTTATTACATATCTGAGTGTTTACTCTATTTCTTGATGCTAAGTGGTCTGTAGTGTAACAGGAATTTTGGTGTTTGCATATATGAATATCTAGCCATAGATAATACTTCAGTGCTCTCTTACCTACTTGTGCTCTAATTAATGTTTTGTCCTTCCCAACTTTACATTCTGCTTATTCAGTTGGTAGAGGTTTAAGAAGAGCCATCCCAACTTGGGGGTCCTACTGACATCAATGTATAGGGAGGTGAAAAGTACAGTTGCCCATAATCTAGCCTTGGATTTAAAATAAAAAAATCTTTGCAGAACTTCCCAAAAACAAGAGCAGTGAAAAACACCAAAGCATTATAGCCCTTGTATATATTAAAAATTACTAGAGGCAAAGATTGTTCAAAGCAATAGATTTCAATGGAGATCAAGGCTAGACTGAGTAGTTTTTCCAGATTCAAGTTCAAGTGTTCCAGATTTCCAGTTCAAGTGTTTGGATATGTGTTGCAGGTTGTGTCAAGACAGGAAGCAGGAATGGAGTGATTCCCTGACATCAGAGCTCACTGGAGTGGCAACTCACAACACTGCTGTCACCACAACTAGTGCTGCTGTTTGTAGCATCAGAAGGCAAGTAAGGAAAGTAAGGAAGACTAGTAAGGAAATCTTGACTCACATATTACCTCTGAAACTGTCCTTGCAGATTGATCTACAAGGCTCAAAGCATATTGTCAGGTTTGTGGAGGCAGATGAGCATGGCTGTGTCAACTGTTAAATGTAGGATCCAATTCAGCATGATTCAAAAGTACTTTTTCATCTTTTAAAACAAATAAATTATCTCTGAGATGGACTTAAGCAGTCAGGTCTGATCAGTGAGGGAGGCAGAGAGAGAATGATCTACTGAAAAAGAAAGGTATAAGAATAAGATACTCTTCCTCCCTTGATACAGATATACCCTTGTTCAAATAAGACTCATGGCCAGGCAAATACTACCTAGCCATAAACTAGTCTAGTCTTAAACAACTGCAAAATTTGTTGCATACTAGCTGTTGCTGAACTGTGATCTAAAATTTAAGCTTTCTTTTAAAAATACAAGCTGGAGGGATTTTGATTTTTATTTATGGCACTAACATAAGACAAACTTTAAGTGACACAGCATTATCTTCCTCAATTCATAGAAGGCCTGAAACGATAACTCTGTTGCACTTGGGGTGCTTCAGTTTGTCATACTGTACTTGCTTTTAAATCAAATTATTCCACTTAATTATTTAAGCTTTTAGCCACCCAACTGCCCTCTCTTTCACCTTTATAGGATGTTCAAATTTTTTAAATTGCTAAATGTATTCTGATATGTGGAATCAGGATAACACTAATTTATTATCCAGCTAACTAATACAAGGGAGGTGGAGGTAGGAAGGGATTGAAGAAGGAGCAGATGCTGAACCAGGCTTTCTTTGGTCCCCTAGGATGAGGAATGGGCCCACTGCTGCTCAGTTTTGTATCACCTGTGTGATAGCACCATCTGCCATTTTTGATCACAGATACATCTGCTTCAGGGAAATACCTTCCCTGTAACCTTGTCATAAATCTATGTATAGAATAATATCCTTTAAAGAGCAGCCTAGGGTTCAGTTCCTCCAAGGTCATTAGGACCTTAGCAGGGTTAATTACTGCTGTCTCATCTTCAATACAAGCTGGTAATAAGATGCATATGCTCTGCACCAGGAAGGGGTGCAGAGTTCTTTCCGGATCTCAATAAGAAAGGCACAGCAGCAAATGGTGTAACAAAAATGTTTTTATAACAATAATAATATGACAGAAATACAAGTAGAAATACAGATAGCAAGTAAATCTTAACGTCCCTTCAGATGCTGGGAGCCCTGCTCTCATGCAGCATCAGACAGCCCCTAGTGGACAGCCACAGCATGCTGTGCAGAATTCCTGTCTCTGGAGAGATTCGTCCTCCCCCAATATTGTAGCTCCTTATATCTACTGTAACAAAAAAATTATACATCTTGTTTTAACAGATAGGAACGCCATCTCTTTCTTAATGCCGACTAGAGCATATCTAGCTACACGTATCTAGGAACTGTATCCAGGAACAGTACATATCCAGAGTCTTCCAGCATGTTCCCCTTCATTGTTATATATCTGGGGTTATACAGCAGTCACTCATGCTAACATACAGGTATCGCAAGCCTTAGCATAAGACCCAGTATGGCTGTCAGAGCTTGCTCAAGATTAATAACTCCTCAAATACAATGTCTTCCACAAGGCTCCCAATACAATACATTAATCCAATCTCTATGATTGTGTGAGGTCTGACTTTCAAGATATGTTTTATGCAAAATGTAAGATTTAGCATCTGAGGAGAGTCTGTACAGACTTTAAACATTGCCCTGGCAGAGGGAAAAATAATTAAAACCTGCAATAGGTTAACAGCTTATTTGTAGACAAAACAAATATGGCCCTCTTGGTCATCTTTGTGGCCCTTCGCTGGACTCTCTCCAGTATGTCCATGTTTCTCTTGTACTGGGGAGCCCAATACTGGACACAGGACTCCAGGTGTGGTCTCACCAGTGCTGAATAGAGGGGAAGGATCACCTCCCTTGACCTGCTGGCAATACTTTGCCTATTGCAGCCCAGGATACTGTTAGCCTTCTTGGCTGCAAGGGCACATTGCTGGCTCGTGTTCAACTTGGTGTCCACCAGGTCCTTTTCTGCCAAGCTGCTTTCCAACTAGGCAGTTCGCAGCATGTTTTGTGTCATCTGCAAACTTGCTGAGGGTACACTCTGCCCCATCATCCAGATCATTAATGAAGATGTTGAACAGGCCTAGACCCAGTATCAACCCCTAGGGTACACCGCTAGTCACTGGCCTCCAACTAGACTTCATGCCACTGATCACCACCCTCTGGGCCTGGCCATTCAGCCAGCTTTCAATCCACCTCGCTGTCTCCACAGCCCGTACTTCATCAGCTTCTCTATGAGGATCTTAGGAGAGACAGTGTCAAAAGCCTTCCTGAAGTCTAGATAGACAATATCCACTGCTCTCCCCTCATCTACCAGGCCAGTCATTTCATCATAGAAGGTTATCATGTTGGTCAAGCATGACTTCCCCTTGGTGAACTCATGGTCTTAAGTTCATCTAATCCAATAAGAGGGTCCAGCAGTTGTTACTATGACTGCTGTCTCAAGCTATGTTTAGTGATCACATTCCATTCCTCCATGTCTAATGTTCATATCACAAAACCTTCACCACACTATCATGTCAGAGGGCTGTTGCTCCTCTTCTCGGTAGTCATGGAAGACAGACTGCCACAATCCATTTCACAGAATCACAGAATCGTATGGGTTGGAAAAGACCTTTAAGATCATCAAGTCCAACCGTAAACCTAACACTACCAAGACCACCACTATACCATGTCCATAAGTGAATTTGGATCTCTCAAATTTACAGGACAAATTAAACTTTATTTTTTGGAGCTCATTATGAAAAAACCCCACCCAAACAAGGGCTCAATCCCCTTTGTACAGACTAGTCTAACATGCAAATTCACTAACTCATCACTTCAATAATTCATGAATGCTCTAACTCACAAGTTCTCTAATTCTTAACTCGCATGCCTATGAGCAAAATAGCTACCTAGCTGACAGAGTGCTCATTCTTCCTCCTCCATTATGATGCGGGCATCCCCTGTATCACACTGGGAAGCATGAAAGCCTCATCAGTCTGGCTGCTGTTGGATCTGCTTCAAAAAGCTCCAGGGAGACCTTATTGCAGCCTTTCAATATATAAAGGGGGCTTATAAGAAAGATGGAGAGAGACTTTTTACCAAGGCCAGTAGTGACAGGACCAGGGGCAATGGTTTTAAACTGAAAGAAGATAGATTTAGACTGGACGTAAGGAAGAAATTTTTATGATGAGGGTGGTGAGAGACTGGAACAGGTTGCCCAGAGAAGTTGTGGATGCCCCATCCCTGGAAGTGTTCAAAGTCAGGTTGGATGGGGCTTTGAGCAAACTGATCTAGTGAAAGATGTCCATCGAGTCCAACTCCCTGGTCCTTGCAGGACTACCTAAAACTAAACCATATTACTAAGAGCGTCATCCACATGCTCCTTGAACTCTGACAGGCTTGGAGCCATGACCACTTCCCTGGGGAGCCTGTTCCAGTGACTGACCACCCTCTCAGTGAAGAACCTTTTCCTGATGGCCAATCTGAACTTCCCCTGAGGCAGCTTCATACCATTTCCTCATGTCCTATTGCTGGTCACCAGAGAGAGGAGATCAGCACCTCCCCCTCCGCTGCCCCCCTTGAGGAAGCTGTAGGCTGTGATGAGGTCACCCCTCAGCCTTCTCTTCTCCAAGCTGAACAAGCCAAGTGACCTCAGCCGCTCCTCCTAAGTCTTGCCCTCAAGACCTTTCACCATCTTGGTCGCCCTCCTCTGGACACACTCTAACAGTTTGATGTCCTTCTTCTATTGAGGCACCCAAAACTGCACACAGTACTCGAGGTGGGGCTGCACCAGTGCAGTGTAGAATGGGACAATCACCTCCCTCGACCGGCTAGCTATGCCGTGCTTGATGCACCCCAGGACACGGTTGGCCCTTTTGGCTGCCAGGGCACACGGTTGACTCATATTCAACTTGCCATCAACCCAAACCCCCAGGTCTCTTTCCGCGGGGCTGCTCTCCAGCCTCTCGTCCCCCAATTTGTATGTATACCCAGGATTACCCCGTCCCAGGTGCAGAATCTGGCACTTGCTCTTGTTAAATTTCATACGGTTGGTGATTGCCAGCTCTCTAGTCTATCCAGATCTCTCTGTAAGGCCTCTCTACCCTCGAGGGAGTCCACAGCTCCTCCTAGTTTAGTATCGTCGGCAAACTTACTTAATGTACATTTGATTCCTGCGCCCAGATCATTTATGAAAACATTGAAGAGAACTGGACCTAAAATTGAGCCCTGGGGAACCCCACTGCTGACTGGCCGCCAGCCTGATGTAACCCCATTTACTAAAACTCTTTGAGCCCGACCCTTCAGCCAATTGCTCACTGTCCTGGTTTCGACTGGGATAGAGTTAATTTTCTTCCTAGTAGCTGGTATAGTGCTGTGGTTTGGATTTAGTATGAGAATAATGTTGAGAACACGCTGATGTTTTGGCTGTTGCTAAGCGGTGTTTACACTGGTCAAGGACTTTTCAGCTTCCCCTGCTCTGCCAGGTGCACAAGAAGCTGGGAGGGGGCACAGCCAAGACAATTGATCCAAACTGGCCAAAGGTCTATTCCATGCCATATGGCGTCATGCTCAGTATAGAAACTGGGGGGAGTTGGCGGGGAGGCAGCAGTCGCTGCTTGGGGACTGGCTGGGCATTGGTCAGTGGGTGGTGAGCAGTTGCATCACTTGGATTTTTTGGTTGTTTTTCCCTGGGTTTTATTCCTCTCTCACTCTCTTGTTGTTTTCCTTCTCATTACAATTTATTTATTATTATTATTATTATATTTCAATTATTAAACTGTTCTTATGTCAACCCACAAGTTTTCTTATTTGTGCTTTTCCGATTCTCTCCCCGCTCCCAGTGGGATGGGGGAGGGTGAGCGAGCGGCTGCGTGGTGCTTAGTTGCCGACTGGGGTTAAACCACGACACTCACCCAACATATTATGGACTTGTCTAGCTGTATGCTGGACATTTTGTCCAGAAGAATACTATGAGAGACAGTGTCAAAAGCTTTGCTAAAATCCAAAAACACCACATCTACTGGCTTCCCTTGCTCAACTAGATGGGTGACCTTGTCATAAAAGGAAATTAATTTAGTGAAGCAGGACTTTCCCCTCATGAACCCGTGCTGGCTATGACCAATGACTGCATTGTCTCTCGAGTGTTTTTCAATAACTCCCAGAATAACCTTCTCCATAATTCTACCAGGCACTGAAGTGAGACTGACAGGCCTGTAATTACCAGGGTCTTCCTTCTTATCCTTCTTGAAAATTGGAACAACATTTGCCAGCTTCCAGTCAACTGGGACCTCTCCAGACTCCCAAGACTGTTGAAAAGTAATGGAGAGAGGTCCCACAATAGCATCGGCCAGCTCTTTCAGTACCCTGGGATGAATCCCATCGGGCCCCATAGACTTATGTGCATCCAGCTGGAGCAGCAAGTCTCAAACAAGTTCAGAGTCGGCTGGGAGTTCATCATTCCCCCAGTCATGGTGTTCCAACACAGGGCTCTGGGGGTCCCAGGGCCCATCATCAATGTTGAAGACAGAGGCAAAGAAGGCATTGAACGTCTCTGCTTTGTCTGTGTCCCTATTTGTGAGGTGACCAACCTTGTCAAGCAACGGACCAATGTTATCTCTGATTCTCCTTTTGCTGTTAACATATTTTAAAAAGCCCTTTTTGTTGTCCTTCACAGTGCTGGCCAGCTTGAACTCTAATCGACCTTTGGCTGCACAAATTTTCTCCCTGCAGTGGCGAACAGCATCTCTGTAGTCCTCTTGTGTCACCTGTCCTTGCTTCCAATGTCCGTACACTTTCCTTTTCTCCCTAAGTTCTAGAAGATCACAGAATCACAGAATCGTATAGGTTGGAAAAGACCTTTAAGATCATCAAGTCCAACCGTAAACCTAACACTACCAAGACCACCACTATACCATGTCCCTAAGCACCTCATCCAAACGGCTTTTAAATGCTTCCAGGGATGGCGACTCAACCACTTCCCTGGGCAGCCTGTTCCAATGCTTGACAACCCTTTCAGTGAAGTAAAATTTCCTAATATCCAGTCTAAACCTCCCCTGGCGCAACTTGAGGCCATTTCCTCTTGTCCTATCACTTGTTACCTGGGAGAAGAGACCGACCCCCACCTCTCTACAACCTCCTTTCAGGTAGTTGTAGAGAGCAATAAGGTCTCCCCTCAGCCTCCTTTTCTCCAGGCTAAACAGTCCCAGCTCCCTCAGCCGCTCCTCATCAGACTTCTGCTCCAGACCCTTCACCAGCTTCGTTGCCCTTCTCTGGACACGCTCCAGCACCTCCAGGTCTTTCTTGTAGTGGGGGGCCCAAAAGTGAACACAGTATTCGAGGTGCGGCCTCACCAGTGCCGAGTACAGGGGACAATCACTGCCCTAGTCCTGCTGGCCACGCTATTTTTGATACAAGCCAGGATGCCATTGGCTTTCTTGGCCACCTGGGCACACTGCTGGCTCATATTCAGGCGGCTGTCAACCAACACCCCCAGGTCCTTCTCTGCCAGGCAGCTTTCCAGCCACTCTTCCCCAAGCCTGTAGCGTTGCATGGGGTTGCTGTGGCCCAAGTGCAGGACCTTGTACTTGGCCTTGTTAAACCTCATACAATTGGCCTCAGCCCATCGATCCAGCCTGTCCAGGTCCCTCTGCAGAGCCTTCCTCCCCTCAAGCAGATCAACACTCCCGCACAACTTGGTGTCGTCTGCAAACTTACTGAGGGTGCACTCGATCCCTTCATCCAGATCATTGATAAAGATATTAAACAGCACTGGCCCCAACACAGAGCCCTGGGGAACACCGCTTGTGACCGGCCGCCAACTGGAGTAAACTCCATTCACCACCACTCTTTGGGCCTGGCCATCCAGCCAGTTCTTTACCCAGCGAAGAGCACACCCGTCCAAGCCGTGAGCAGCCCGTTTCTCCAGGAGAATGCTGTGGGAAACCGTGTCAAAGGCTTTACTGAAGTCTAGATAGACAACATCCACAGCCTTTCCCTCATTTACAAGGCGGGTCACCTTGTCGTAGAAGGAGGTCAGGTTGGTCAAGCAGGACCTGCCTTTCCTGAACCCATGCTGGCTGGGCTTGATCCCTTGGTTATCCTCTACATGCCATGTGATAGCACTCAGGATGATCTGCTCCATCAGCTTCCCCGGCACCGAGGTCAGGCTGACAGGCCTGTAGTTCCCCGGGTCCTCCTTCCGGCCCTTCTTGAAGATGGGCGTCACATTTGCTAATCTCCAGTCAGCAGGGACCTCCCCAGTTAGCCAGGACTGCTGGTAAATGATGGAAAGGGGCTTGGTGAGCACATCTGCCAATTCCTTCAGTACTCTCGGGTGGATCCCATCAGGCCCCATAGACTTGTGAGTGTCTAAGTGGTGCAGCGGGTCACTCACCATTTCCCCCTGGATTATGGGGGCTCCATTCTGGTCCCCGTCCCTATCTTCCAACTCCAGGGGCTGGGTACCCAGAGAACAATTGGCCCTGCTATTAAAGAGTGAGGCAAAGAAGGCATTAAGTACCTCAGCCTTTTCCTCATCCTTGGTCACTGTGTTTCCTCCCCCATCTACTAGGGGCTGGAGATTCTCCTGAGCTCTCCTTTTGCTGCTAATGTATTTGAAGAAGTGTTTTTTGTTGTCTTTTACGGCAGCAGCCAGATTGAGCTCTAGCTCAGCTTTGGCCCTTCTAATTTTCTCCCTGCACAGCCTCGCTACACCTTTGTAGTCCTCCTGAGTTGCCTGCCCCTTCTTCCAGAGGTCATAGACTCTCCTCTTTTTCCTGAGTTCGAGCCAGAGCTCTCTAGTCAGCCAGGCCGGTCTTCTTCCCCGCCAGCTTGTCTTTCGGCACCTGGGGACAGCCCGCTCTTGTGCCTTTAGGACTTCCTCCTTAAAGAATGTCCAGCCTTCCTGCACTCCTTTGCCCATTAGGGCTGCCTCCCAGGGGACTCTCTCGACCAGTCTCCTAAACAGGCCGAAGTCCGCCCTCCGGAAGTCTAAGGTGGCAGTTCTGCTGACCCCCCTCCACACTTCTCCACGTATCAAAAACTCTATCGTTTCATGATCACTCTGCCCAAGACGGCCTCCAACCATCACATGGCTCACAAGTCCTTCTCTGTTGGTGAACAAGAGGTCCAGCGGGGCCCCTTCCCTAGTTGGCTCCCTCACCAGCTGTGTCAGGAGGTTATCTGCCACACACTCCAGGAACCTCCTAGACTGTTTCCTCTCTGCTGTATTGTATTTCCAGCAGACATCCGGAAGATGATCCCTGCTCAACCAAGCTGGCCTTCTGCCCCGCTTGCTTGACTTCCGACACTTTGGAATTGCCTGCTCCTGCACTCTTAAGAGATGGCTCTTAAAAAGCCACCAGCGTTCATGGACCCCAGTACCTTCAAAAGCAGATTCCCAGGGAACCTTACTAACTAGCTCCTTCAGCAGCCCGAAATCTGTTCTCCCCATATCCAGGATCAAAGTTTTGCTGGTGGTTGTTCTCCTATTGCCAACGATTATATGTAGTTTACATTGTAAGAGCTGCTGATGTTTGAAGTGTAGCTATTTCTGAAGTGACAAATTGCATCTGAGACGACTGCACATCAACATAAATCCCCCCAAATTTCCCACATGTCGTCCACCCCCCAAGCCCAGGGAAATAGAGAATTTTGGCCAAATCTTCAGCTGACATAGCTGAAAATTTGTTTCCATGTTCTTCAGGGTCAGGATTCTCCCATTTCCTTTACTTGCCTTATTTTGATGCTACAACAGTATGTGTGTAAAGTACTTATCATTGTCTTGGGAGATGCTGAAAATTTTTGTTTTTCTGATTTAAAGTGTTGGTTCAAACCTTTGGGATAATTGAGCAGAACTGATCTTCACTGAAAATTCCCCCAATGGACAGCAATTGCAGATTGCAGGAGGCAATTTTCTGAGCTGTGTCCACTTCAGTGATGTTATTCAATGACAAAGGTTCTCTCTCGTATTCATTTCATTTCCTAATTCAGTATCATAATAAGGATTAAAGACTTAAGAAGAAATGCATGGATAAATTAAAGTTCTAGAACAGTTGTGGTGGGTAAATCTTGGCTGGCTGCCAGGTACCCACCAAGCTGCTCTATCACTCCCCCTCCTCAGGAGGACAGGGGAGAAAATAGGATGAAAAAGCTCGAGGGTCGAGATTAGGACAGAGAGATCGCTCACCAATTACCATCATGGGCAAAACAGACTCAACTTGGGGAAGATTAATTTATTGCCGATTAATAATGGAGTAGGATAGCAAGAAATAAAAACAAAACTAAAAGCACCTTCCCCCCACCCCTCCCTTCTTCCCAGGCTCAAATTCACTCCTGACTCCTCTACCTCTTCCCCCTACGAGTGGTGCAGGGGGGATGGGGAATGGGGGTTGCAGTCAGTTCATAACACTTCGTCTCTGCCGCTCCTTCCTCCTCACACTCTTCCCCTGCTCCAGCATGGGGTTCCTCCCATGGGATACAGTTCTTCACAAACGGCTCCAGTGTGGGTCCTTTCCACGGGGTACAGTACATCAGGAACAGACTGATCCAATGTGGGTCCTCCATGGCTGCAGTTCCTGCCAGAAGCCTGCTCTAGCATGGGCTCTCCACAGGGTCACAGCTTCCTTCAGGGCACATCCACCTGCTCCGGCGTGGGGTCCTCCATGGGCTGCAGGTTGAATATCTGCTCCACCGTGGACCTCCATGGGCTGCAGGGGGAAACGTTCTTCACCATGGTCTTCTCCACGGGCTGCAAGGGTGAAGGGAATGAGACACGGACTCCGGTGCTGATAGTAGGGGGGACCTTTATTTACCTGACAGCACTCTTTTTTTATACTTATCCCGACCGGTTCACGCGAAGCACGCGCAATGCACGCGCTTATTCTAACCATCTAATTGGCTCTATAACTTTTATCACGCAATATTTCATTGGCTTATAGTTATCTTGTTGTTCCTTCTTCTGCATTCTTTTGTTCCTTCTTCTGCGTTCCTTGTTTTCCTTTTTTCCTCTGGGCCCCTCGCACATGATCTTAGTTCAGAGATGTGTTTATTAAATCAAGGTCATTGGTGTACTGGTCTCCTACATTTCCCCCTTTTTTTGTTTCTATGAGCCAGACTGATTGCATCGATTTACTTATCATTTTTTGCAAGCATTGCAACAAACACGGCAAAACAATTAACAAAACAACAATTACGATTAATATGATGATAGCTACTTTGATTAATTCTTTCAGCCAACCTTCTATACCTAAGCTAGTCAACCATGATTCAAGCCCAATTGAACTAGTCTTTAGCTTGCCTGTGAGCTTTTGCAGAGACTTAATTTGCTGATAGATAGTTTGAGAGTGATCAGACAGATTCATACAACACATGCCTTCAAACTCTTCACACCTGTGGCCTTGGACTAAAAGCAGAAAATCGATAGCGGCTCTATTCTGTAAAGTGGCATGTCTTATAGAATCCACATCTGTTAAAAGTGCGCTAAGAGCTGCAGATGTAGCATTATTTTGTTTTGCAAGCCAACAGCCTAACTTATTTAAAGTGGTTAATGCTTGTGCTGCGGCAACACCAGGTGCTAAAAAAGAAGTCAATATGGTTTTGCCAGCCTGCCAAAAATCAAGTTTGTCATTACACCCATCTTGATATTTGTGAATCTCACGTTTCTGTTTTTTTCTTAAGATACAGGATATATTGAATATCATGGATGTATTTGGTGTTAGCAAGGTAAGGCGTCCTAGGGTACAAGGCCCTCCAGATATATGAGAAGGGATACCTTGCCATGCTCTATCACCACAAATTAAAAAAATTCCTGCAGGCAGCAAGAACGGAACCTTGGTGGATTTGGAAATGTTCGGTGAAGTATAATTGCACCACATTGACCCATTCTGATAAACAGCTAAGCTTGCTGTAACATCCCTCTTTAAGGTTTTACTTGTTCCTGTATAATTGAACTGCAAGCATGCAGTGGCGGTGACACACCCCAAGATGTTTAATTCTTGCGGTTCTAAGTCGGTCTGCAGTCTGTGCGACATCCACCCATCCCATTGGTCCATTGCTCTGGTTCCATTCTTTATCTGTAAAAAAATACTGACACTTGGAGCGATACGGTTAACCAATCCTTCGTATTCTAGACTACATAATGGGATGCCGACTAAACAAGTGGTAAAGGGGTTTCCAGCACTCGCCATGGATAGGCACATGTGCTCCTGCCCTGTCACGTTGGCGAGCGTTACCCATATGTTGTTTCGGGGTTGGACGGAGACCCATGGCTCGCTGAGTCCGATGATGATGCTGAGGAGGATGATGCTTCTAACCAAGGTCGAACTCCCTGTGCTGGTACCCATCGGGTCCCTTGACCTGTGGAGACACAAGCGTATCCTCGACCCCAGGTTATTAGTTGATACGGTCCCTCCCAGCACCCTGTATTTAGATTTTTCATCATCACCATTGCTTTTTCCCGCGATATTGGTGTTAATCCTGATTCCATTGCCTTATAATGCTTAACTATAGGTGGAATATCTTCATGTTGAAAAGGTAACAATAGATGGTTCATTACATACAGAGCCTTCCCCAACCTGTTTTGCGGCAATTCCTGAGCTTCCCCCTTTTTTTGTTTTTGTAAAAGAGTTTTCAAGGTGCGGTGTGTGCGCTCTATAATAGCTTGTCCTGTGGGGGAATGGGGTATGCCTGTCTTATGGCTGATGCCCCATGTGTGGAAAAACCTACACATCGTGTGACTAACGTATGCAGGGCCATTGTCTGTCTTTATCTCCCTCGGAATACCAAGTGCCGCAAAAGCAGCACGGAAGTGGCCTTGGACATGTCGACTGTTTTTGCCCGTCATTGCGGTAGCCCATACCGCATGGGAGTAGGTATCGATGGACACGTGAACATATTTATGTCGACCAAACTCAGGTATATGTGTCACATCGGTTTGCCAGAGTTGAAGGGAAAATAAACCTCTAGGGTTTGTCATAAAAGATGGTCCAGATGGTTGTTGTTGACAGTCTGGGCACGTTTGAACTATGAGTTTTGCATCCCCCACAGATATCGCGAATTGCTTTGCTAAAACTTTGGCAGATTGGTGGAAAAATTGGTGTGACAACTGAGCTTGGGTAAGTGTGTGTGGTACAGGAGTGTGTAATGCCATATTTGTTAGGTAGTCAGCTCATGCATTTCCTTCTGTCAAAAACCCTGGTAAGTTTGTGTGGCTTCTAATGTGAATCACAGAATAGGGATGTCTTCTCTGCTCTATTAAAAATAATAATTCCTTAAATTTTAGAAACAGAGCTTCTTTTGGTACATTTCAACTGCGCTCTTTCAATGCGCTGGACTACCCCAACAGTATACTGCGAGTCTGATACAATATTTAAAGGAGTTAAAGACCATTTTCGAAAGGCCATAGTAATGGCGTGCAACTCAACTAACTGAGGTGAACCCTCAATTCGTTCTATTTGATGTTGCCATTGACCTTTTTCTTTCCATGTAATTACCGCTTTTCCTGTCTTCCCTGACCCATCAGTAAATACTGTGGTGCCCGTAACAGGTTGCCACTGATATAGTGGCTTATTTTCAATTTTTACATTATTATAAAAGGTAAACATTTTATGAGGGGGGTGATGAGTATCTATTTGCCCATCAAACCCTGCTAAAGCCATTTGAAGTTCCAGGCTATTTTGCAAACACCAATTTAGGTAATTTTTTACAACCGGAAGAATAATAAGTCCAGGTTCTTCCCCAGTCATTTCGACAATTCGTTCTCTGCCTCTTTTGATTAGGGCAGCAAACAGCTCAATGCGAGTAACAAGAGTCTTTGTAGGTTGATACGGCAAAAACACCCATTCTAACAGTATAAGGGGGTCTCTTTCTCGAGTCTCCCATTGTCCAATAATTGCTAAAGGTTGTTGTTCTTGATTACAAATGTATAACTGCACGGGTAGATTTTCAACTCGTCGGTGACATTGCTGCAGGGAGAGTCTTTCATTCACTGTTCTCAGTGCATCTTTCGCCGCTGTGGTCCATTGTCATGGAGCATTAAGATCAGTGTCCCCTTTTAATAACTCGAACAACAGTGTTAATGTTTCATTGTCTATACCACATTGTGTTCTGATCCAATTTATATTGCCCAATAGTTTTTGTATGTCATTCAATGTTTTGATGTCTGTAGAAATGGCCACATTCTGAGGTTGAATGGTTTGTTGTAATATTTTCCACCCAAGATATTTCCAAGGTGCCTCCATTTGGATCTTTTCGGGCGCAATCTGGAGGCCTCGGTTTTGCAACGCGCTCCTTAAAACAGGTAACGCCTCTTGCACTTGGTTGTTCGTAGGGCGTGGCGACATCCAGTCCGGCGCTCCCTCGGGTCCTGGCGGAGAGTGTGTCCATGGCGACGACGTCTGTGGCGTTGTTGTCACGGCAGCCGATGCCGAACTTCCGGCCATCATTGCCTTTGGTCGGAAGTCTGGCGTGGACCGCCCTTCCGGCCCGAGGGGCAGCGGAACTTGTGTCATCGCGCGTCCCCGCCTCGCGCTCCGCCTCCCGTTTCCCTGCCGCGTTGGCAGAGGTTGTCCTTCCGCGTTGTATTTTGAACGACACTGGTTGGCTCAGTGCCATCGCTTTCTGCATCGTGGACATAAGGTAGGAGGATTAGAACCAGCGCCCCGGCCAACAGCTGACCCTCGCTGCGGGCAGTCAGCAGCTAGATGCCCTATGGTATGGCACCAATAGCATCACTTGTCTCCAATAACCCTCTGCCCGATTTTGAGGGCAGCGGCAAGCGCTCCGGCCAACGCAGCAGTGTGATGTTCAATAGATCCAACCCGATTGCACGCTTCGATCATCTGTACTAACGTAGAGTTAACAGGCATTGCTTGCAATAACTTTTTGCAGTCCGTATTTGCATTTTCCGCTGCCAATTTCAGTATTAGGGCTTCCTTTGCCTCACGATTCTCAATTTGTTTATCTAGCGCATCCCTCGGTCTATCAATGAATTGCATATATGGTTCTTGAAGCCCCTGTCGTATACTAGTAAACGATTGTTCTGGCTTTCCAACTTCGGGCAACCGCAGCATAGCCTGCAAAGCTAATGCCGCGGACTGTCAGAGAACATTCGGATCTAATCTAGCTTGCAGTCGAGGATCCAGCAAAGGGTCGGTGCCCATCAACTGGGGAATTCCCGCCCCGGCAAGGGGATCGCCAGCTTGCCGCCCAAGATTACTCAGGGCTGCCACCTCGCAGGATTCTTTCCATTTTTGCTCCCAAAGCAATCGCTGGATTGGCATTAAAATCATTGCAGCCACTTGCCGCGAGTCATATGAAGTTAGCAAATGTCCTGTCATAACATTCTCTAACAATGACTGAGTGAATGGTGCGTTTAAACCGTACACAGTGACAGTCTTTCTCAATTCCTTAATTAGGTCCCACTGGAAGGGGGTCCACTCATTCGGTCTATTGTCTTGTACATGCACCGGAAACACAAACCCCACAGCTTCCCCATCCTTCAGTGCCTCCCTACGGAGTTGCTCCCACCGATCTCAGGGGTCGAAAGCCTGTTCTGCTATTGGCGTGGGTTGTGCTTCTGATGCATGTATCGGATGCGCGGGGGGCGACATCGGCTTTGTGGGAGGGGAGTTCGGGGGGGGTGGCTTCAAAACCACTTCCCCACTTGCATCGCCCGAGCCTTTGTCTTCTTCCCCCAAGTCTATAAGAACGTCTTTTTCCTGTGGCTTGCTCGCGATCGTCTCACTATCACCTGCTTGTACCACCTGAGCGACTGCATTCTGCACTTTCTTTTCTGCTTGCCATGATCGCAGGGTCTCAGTTACTAAACGCCACGTGGTCATAACTTCAGTAGCGGTGGTGTCCCCCCTGGGCGCTGCCTCCCAAATCTTCTCCCCCGCCTGTTCCCACGTTTTCGCATCAAACACCGCAGATACTGTAGAGGGAGCTCCTTGCTTTTGCAAAAACTTCAATAATAACTTTATCTTATAGGGGTCATATTTCACCCCTCTTTTTGTCAGGAGCTGCATTAATAGCTTAACTATGGCCTCTTCCTCTGCTGATATATTCGCTCCCATGATCACTGCCCAGCCGCTCACCTGTTTCTTAAGGTGATGTCCTGGGATTAAAGCCACAGTCCTGCCGCCAGCTTGATTCATTCAGCTGGGGTTCCCTCCGGATGCCACTTGCAGCGTTGCTTTCTCCAAATCACATCGGGGTCACCATTTGAAGGGAATGAGACACGGACTCCGGTGCTGATAGTAGGGGGGGACCTTTATTTACCTGACAGCACTCTTTTTTTATACTTATCCCGACCGGTTCACGCGAAGCACACGCAATGCACACGCTTATTCTAACCATCTAATTGGCTCTATAACTTTTATCACGCAATATTTCATTGGCTTATAGTTATCTTGTTGTTCCTTCTTCTGCATTCTTTTGTTCCTTCTTCTGCGTTCCTTGTTTTCCTTTTTTCCTCTGGGCCCCTCGCACATGATCTTAGTTCAGAGATGTGTTTATTAAATCAAGGTCATCGGTGTACTGGTCTCCTACACAAGGGAACCTCTGCTCCGGCACCTGGAGCACCTCCTCCCCCTCCTTCTTCTATAGGCAAGGTCTATATTTCCCACTGCATTTTTTAGGTGTGTTTTTTGCCTTTCGATACAAGGAAGGTAAAACACAGATTTTTTTTTTTAAAGTTATTATTAATTAATTGCTTTCCTCCACAAAATCTGACTTCTCAGATACAAACACTTTTAGTGAGAAATAGCATTACCTCAAACTTTCACAAAAAATATTGGTTTCATTAAAAATTCATCTATTTTCTAAAAATTCTGTGACTTTGACATTTTAACTGAATTTTTAAATAGTTACTGTAAGTATTCACTGCTTAGCACACTTTATGACAAAAGCCAATCTTGGAGTGAATTAAGTTTCCAACAAATGTTTTGGTGAAAATTTCTTAAATGTTTTCTTTTTTTCCTTTATTTCTTCAGAAAACAGACCTGGTTTGAGCTCTGCAAAACAGAATGACACCTTTGAATTGATACTGTTGCTCGCTTTTTTTAAACCAAATATATTATGTAAGGGATTTTGTGGAATATCTGAAGGGCTGTCACAACCTAAAGGGTTACCCAGTTCGTGAGTGTGTAGAGATCGTGACTGTGGGTTCATAGGACTCCGTAATACATAAGGAAACAGAGGCTTTATCCTCTAAATTCTCTACTTTATTACAGGTTACCATAAATACCACAAAAATCACCACTACCAAGTATACCTATGATTAATAAAGTGAATATATATACCTCAAGATATTACAAATTATTATCAGCAATCAATAGTAGCAACAATCAATAATAGCAGCACCCAAAAATAGCAGCAATCATATATATATATATAATATTACAGGTTACTACAAACTTATCACTAGTGAAGCAAACTTATCAGCAATATAATAGCAGATATATTTATGATAGTTTACTTATATGGATATATATAATCAATGTCAAGTGAATTAAACAGATTTCAAGAGGGGCCAAACCATCCCAGAGGGGAGGACAAGCCAATCCCAGAGGGGAACCCAAACATCCTAAAGGTGGGAGGACAAACCAATTAAAAACATTTAATGGTTTTAAAGTCACCATCCCTGGAGGTATTTAAAGGACGTTTGGATGAGGTGCTTAGGGACATGGTGTAGTGGTAGACTTAGCAGTGTTAGGTTTACGGTTGGACTTGATAATCTTAAAGGTCTTTTCCAATCTATATGATTCTGTGATTCTGTGAATATCCCTTTGGTAAGTTGGGGGCAGCTGTCCCAGCTGTGTCCCCTCCCAACTTCTTGGGCACCCCCAGCCTACTCCTTGTGGGGCAGAGTGAGAAACAGAGAAGGCCTCGATGCTGTGTAAGCACTACTTAGCAACAGCTAAATCATCGGTGTGTTATCAACACTGTTTTCATCACAAATCCCAAACATAGCACCATACGAACTGCTATGAAGAAAATTAAATCTATCCCAGCCAAAACCAATACACCTGGGCTGCATTAGGCAAAGCATTGAAAGCAGGTCGAGGGAGGTGATCCTTCCCCTCTACTCAGCACTGGTGAGGCTGCATCTGGAGTGCTGTGTTCAGTTTCTGGGGTCCCCAGTACAAGAGAGACATGGACATAGAATCATAGAATCGTTTAGGTTGGAAAAGACCTTTAAGATCATCGAGTCCAACCATAAACCTAACACTGCCAAGTCCACCACTAAACCGTGTCCCTAAGCACCACATCTACATGTCTTTTAAATACCTCCACGGATGGTGACTCAACCACTTCCCTGGGCAGCCTGTTCCAATGCTTGATAACCCTTTCAGTGAAGTAAAATTTCCTAATATCCAGTCTAAACCTCCCCTGGCACAACTTGAGGCCATTTCCTCTCATCCTATCACTTGTTACTTGGGAAAAGAGACTAACACACACCTCTCTACAACCTCCTTTCAGGTAGATGTAGAGAGCAATAAGGTCTCCCCTCAGCCTCCTCTTCTGCAGGCTAAACAATCCCAGCTCCCTCAGCCGCTCCTCATAAGACTTCTGCTCCAGACCCTTCCCCAGCTTCGTTGCCCTTCTCTGGACATGCTCCAGCACCTCAAGGTCTCTCTTGTAGTGAGGGGCCCAAAACTGAACACAGTATTCGAGGTGCGGCCTCACCAGTGCCGAGTACAGGGGCACGATCACTTCCCTAGTCCTGCTGGCCACGCTATTTTTGATACAAGCCAGGATGCCATTGGCTTTCTTGGCCACCTGGGCACACTGCTGGCTCATTTTCAGGTGGCTGTCAACCAACACCCCCAGGTCCTTTTCCACTGGGCAGCTTTCCAGCCACTCTTCCCCAAGTCTGTAGCATTGCATGGGGTTGTTGTGGCCTAAGTGCAGGACCCGGCACTGAGCCTTGTTGAATCTCATACAATTGACCTCGGCCCATTGATCCATCCTGTCCAGATCCCTCTGTAGAGCCTTCCTACCCTCAAGCAGATCAACACTCCCGCCCAATTTGTTGTCATCTGCAAACTTACTTAGGGTGCACTCGATCCCTTCGTCCAGATCATTGATAAAGATATTAAACAGGACTGGCCCCAACACAGAGCCCTGGGGAACACCACTTGTTCTCTATCCCAGCCAAAACCAGGACACCTCCTCTGGACACATTCGAGTACCTTAACATCCTTTGTAAATTGTGGAGCCCAGAACTGCACACGATACTCAAGGTGAGGCCTCAGCAACGCTGAATACTGTGGCATAATCACCTCTTTTGACCAGCTGGTTATACTTTGTTTGATGCACCCGAGAAAGTGGTTTGCCCTCTTGGCTGCCAGGGCACACTGCTGACTCATATTGAGCCTGCTAAGAACTGCAGCCCGTGGGAGGGACCCCACGCTGGAGCAGGGGAAGAGTGTGAGGAGGAAGGAGCATCAGAGAAAACACATTATGAACTTACCGCAGTCCCCATTCCCCGTCCCCCTGCGCCGCTGGAGGGGAGGAGGTAGAGAATTCAAGAGTGAAGATGAGCCCGGGAAGAAGGGAGGGGTGGGGGGAAGGTGTTTTTACATTTGTTCTTATTTCTCATTATCCTACTCTGATTTCATTGACAATAAATTAAATTAATTTCCCCAAGTTGAGTCTGTTTTGCCCATGACCGTAATTGCTGAGTGATCTCCCTGTCCTTATCTCAAGCCACGAGCTTTTTGTCATATTTTCTCCTCCTGTCCTGTTGATGGAGAGGGGAATGATAGAGCAGGTTGGTGGGCACCTGGTGTCCAGCCAAGTTCAATCCACCACAGTTGCAGAAACTGTTGAAGGAAAATGTGAATTGAGCCAATTTGCAGAAGTGAAAGCCATCCAGCTGGCTTTAGACATTGCTGAACGAGAAAAGTGGCCAGTGCTCTGTCTTTATACTGACTCATGGATGGTGGCCAATGCCCTGTGGGGGAGGTTGCAGCAATGGAAGCAGAGCAACTGGCAGCGCAGAGACAAACCCATCTGGGCTGCAGCATTGTGGCAAGATATTGCTGCCCGGTTAGAGAACCTGGTTGTAAAAGTATGTCACGTAGATGCTCATGTACCCAAGGGTCATGCCACTGAAGAACATCAAAACAACCAGCAGGTGGATCAGGCTGCTGAGATGGAAGAGACTCAGGTGGATCTGGACTGGCAACATAAGGGTGAATTATTTATAGCTCAATGGGCCCATGACACCTCAGGCCATCAAGGAAGAGATGCAACATATAGATGGGCTCGTGATCGAGGGGTGGACTTGACCATGGACACTATTGCACAGGTTATCCATGAATGTGAAACATGTGCTGCAATCAAGCAAGCCAAGCGGTTAAAGCCTCTGTGGTATGGGGGACAAAGGCTGAAATATAAATATGGGGAGGCCTGGCAGATTGGTAATATCACACTCCCACAAACCCACCAAGGCAAGTGCCATGTGCTTACAATCGTGAAAGCAACTACCAGATGGTTGGAAACATATCCTGTGTCCCATGCCACCGCCCAGAACACTATCCTGGGCCTTGAAAAGCAAGTCCTATGGAGACATGGCACCCCAGAGAGGATTGAGTCAGACAACGGGACTCATTTTTGAAACAACCTCATAGACACCTGGGCCAAAGAGCATGGCATTGAGTGGGTATATCACATCCCCTATCACGCACCAGCCTCCGGGAAAATCGAACAATACAATGGATTGTTAAAGACTACACTGCGAGCAATGGGTGCTGGGACATTCAAGCATTGGGATACAAATTTAGGAGAAGACACTTGGCTAGTTAACACTAGGGGATCTGCCAGTCAACCTGGCCCTGCCCAATCAAAACCCCTGCCCACTGTGGAAGGAGATAAGGTCCCCATAGTACATATAAAGAACTGTCTGGGAAAAACAGTCTGGGTTATTCCTTCCTCAGGCAAAGGCAAGCCCATTCGTAGGATTGCTTTTGTTCAAGGACCTGGGTGTACTCGGTGAGTAATGCAGAAGGACTGGGGGAGTCCAATGTGTACCTCAAGGAGATTTAATCCTGTGTGAAAATAATCCATGATTTGAGTTGTATGATGTCATTGTTATATGATGCCAGTGTTATATGATGCTGTATGTCACCACTGCTGTGTCTGCTATATGTCAGCAGTATTACAGCAGGTGTCACCTGAATCAATGAAGAATGAATCTCGTAAGGAACCAAGCAAGTGCAGCGGTGACACAACCTGAGCTGGCTTTGGTGTGCAACAATCCAAGACAACACACCACCTCTCCTGTTCTGAATGAGCATTACAGCAGATGGAGCCCAAAGTCATGGACTAAATGAACTCAAAGGACATTTAATGGATATTTTAGAGGGGTGACCCATAGACAAAGGAATATGTATGTATCAAAGGATGGGAAGGGGGAGTTATAGTTAATGAGGTTGTATTGGATAGGGTGGGACCTAAGCATGATGTAAATGGTATGGAATAAGGGGTGGAGACTGTACTGGTTTTGGCTGGGATAGAGTTAATTTTCTTCATAGTAGCTAGTATGGGGCTATGTTTTTGATTGTGATGAAAACAGTGTTGATACCACACTGATGTTTTAGTTATTGCTGAAGAGTGCTTACACAGCATCAAGGCCTTTTGTGTTTATCATGCTGCTTCGACAGTGAGTAGGCTGGGGATGCACAGGAAGCTGGGAGGGAACACAGCTAGGACATCTGTGTCCTGAGTGAGCCACTTGCTAACTCCCCTCCTGCAATGGGTTGGAGGAGAGAATAGGAAGAGCAAAAGAAAGACGACATGTGGGCTGAGATAAAGATATTTTAATAAGTGAAGGAAAGAGGAAGAAGAAAGGGGAAAAACCCCAAACAAAGCAAGTGATGCAAAAGCAATCACTCACCACCTCCCACAAGTAGACTGATGCCCAGACAGTCTCCGAGAAATGGCTACCTACCAAACCCCCCATCCCCTCCATTTTTATTGTTGAGCATAATGTTATATGACATGGAATATCCTTTAGGTTGGTTTGAGTCAGCTGTCCAGGTTGTGTCCCCTCCCAGCCTCTTGCCCACCCCCAGCCTACTCAGTGGTGGGGGGAGCAGAGTGAGAAACAGAGAAGGCCCTGACGCTGTGCAAGCACTGTTCAACAATAGCTAAAACATGGGTGTGTTATCATCAACACTGTTTTGGTCACAAATCCAAAACACAGCACCATATGAACTGCTATGAAGAAAATTAACTCCATCCCAGCCAAAACCATTACAACTGTATAAAAGGGTTAGTGCTCCAATGTGTAAAAGGGGTTACTGGTTTTAATATAGTTATTTCAAACATATCATGTTTTATGGGAAGCTTTAATAAATTTTTCTCAGAAACTATCAGCGTCCAAGCTTGACTTAATGTTGTGCATTTTTTGTCAGTGCTGTTTGGTGTATATATTTGCCTCTCCTTTCTTCAGCTGCCACCTCACAGCAGCCTTTTGTTGTTTGGTCAGCTGATATTTTATCTTTTGTTACACCTGTTCCTACAAATAAACACATTAACTACAAAAGGAGGGCTAAGTAGAATCTCCATCCTTTATTCGATGCGAGGGGAAACATAGTGACAAAGGCCGAGGTACTTAATGCCTTACTTAATGCCTTACTTAATCTCTCAACCACCATCTACCCACTGCCACCTTGGTGAAGAACAGATCAGAATTCTACGTCTTCCAGAACTTTATGGGCTATGATCTGTCCCCTGATCAACTACAAACCATGCGGTTGTAATAAGGGAGTTCTTCCTAGTAATCATACAAGTGATGACACACAGTATTATGTTTTTTATGTGCACTACAGGGACCTTATCCCCTTCTACAGTGCGTAAAAGTTTTGATTGGGCAGGGCCAGGTCGATTGGCAGATCCCCTAGTGTTGACTACCCAGGTGGCCTTTGCTAAATGTGTATCCCAATGTTTGAACGTCCCACCACCCATTGCTCGCAGTGTAGCCTTTAACAGTCCATTGTATCGTTCGATTTTCCCAGAGGCTGGTGCATGATAGGGGATGTGATATACCCACTCAATGCCATGCTCTTTGGCCCAGGTGTCTATGAGGTTGTTTCGGAAATGAGTCCCGTTGTCTGACTCAATTCTCTCTGGGGTGCCATGTCGCCATAGGACTTGTTTTTCAAGGCCCAGGACAGTGTTCCAGGCAGTGGCATGGGGCACAGGATACGTTTCCAGCCATGCGGTGGTTGCTTCCACCATGGTGAGCACATAGCGCTTGCCTTGGCGGGTTTGTGGCAGTGTGATATAATCGATCTGCCAGGCCTCCCCATATTGATATTTCAGCCATCGCCCTCCATACCACAGAGGCTTTAACCGCTTGGCTTGTTTGATTGCAGCGCATGTTTCACATTCATGGATAACCTGTGCAATAGTGTCCATGGTCAAGTCCACCCCTCGATCACGAGCCCATCTATATGTTGCATCTCTTCCTTGATGGCCTGAGGTGTCATGGGCCCACCTAGCTATAAATAATTCACCCTTATGTTGCCAGTCCAGATCCACTTGAGCCACTTCAATCTTAGCAGCCTGATCCACCTGCTGGTTGTTTTGATGTTCCTCAGTGGCCCGACTCTTGGGTACGTGAGCATCTACGTGACGTACTTTTACAACCAGGTTCTCTACCCAGGCAGCAATATCTTGCCACAGTGCTGCAGCCCAGAAGGGTTTGCCTCTGCTCTGCCAATTGTTCTGCTTCCATTGCTGTAACCAGCCCCGCACGGCATTGGCCACCATCCATGAGTCAGTATAGAGATAGAGCACTGGCCACTTTTCTCGTTCAGCAATGTCTAAAGCCAGCTGAATGGCTTTAACTTCTGCAAATTGGCTTGATTCACCATCTCCTTCAGCAGTTTCTACCACTTGTCGTATAGGACTCCATACAGCAGCCTTCCACCTCCGATGCTTTCCTACAATACGACAGGACCCATCAGTGAACAGGGCATATTGCTTCTCATTTTATGGTAGTTTATTGTACAGTGGGGCCTCCTCAGCACGCGTCACCTCCTCCTCTGGCGATATTCCGAAATCTTTGCCTTCTGGCCAGTCCATAATTACTTCCAAGATCCCTGGGCAATTGGGGTTTCCTATCCGAGCCCGTTGTGTGATCAGTGCAACCCACTTACTCCACGTAGCATCAGTTGCATGATGTGTAGAGGGGACCCTCCCTTTGAACATCCAACCCAGCAGCGGCAGTCGAGGTGCCAAGAGGAGTTGTGCTTCCGCACCAACCACTTCTGAAGCAGCTCGAACCCCTTCATATGCTGCCAATATCTCTTTTTCAGTTGGAGTATAGCGGGCCTCGGATCCTCTGTATCCCCGACTCCAAAACCCTAAGGGTCGACCTTGAGTCTGCCCTGGTGCTTTCTGCCAGTAGGGCCATTCTCCCCGGCTGCGGTGTAGAACACATTTTTTACGTCTTGTCCTGCCCGGACTGGCCCAAGGGCTACTGCATGAACTATCTCCCGTTTAATTTGTTCAAAGGCTTGGCGTTGCTCAGGGCCCCATTTAAAATTGTTCTTCTTCCGGGTCACTTGGTAGAGAGGGCTTACGATCAGACTGTAATTTGGAATATGCATTCTCCAAAAACCCACAACGCCTAAGAAAGCTTGTGTTTCCTTTTTGCTAGTTGGTGGAGACATGGCTGTTATTTTGTTAATCACATCCATTGGGATCTGGCGATGTCCATCTTGCCATTTTATTCCTAAAAACTGGATCTCCTGTGCAGGTCCCTTGACCTTACTTTGTTTTATGGCAAAACTGACTTTCAGGAGGATCTGGACTATTTTCTTCCCTTTCTCAAAAACTTATCATCTGCTGTATTGCCCCACACGATAATGTCATCAATATATTGCAGATGCTCTGGAGCTTCGCCCTGTTCCAGTGCCGTCTGGATCAGTCCATGGCAAATGGTGGGGCTGTGTTTCCACCCCTGGGGCAGTTGATTCCAGGTGTACTGGACGCCCCTCCAAGTGAAAGCAAACTGTGGCCTGCACTCTGCTGCCAAAGGGATTGAGAAAAACGCATTAGCAATATCAGTTGTGGCATACCACTTGGCTGCTTTTGACTCCAGTTCGTATTGCAGTTCCAGCATGTCCGGCACGGCAGCACTCAGGGGCGGCGTGACTTCATTCAGGCCACGATAGTCTACTGTCAGTCTCCACTCTCCATTAGACTTTCTCACTGGCCATATAGGGCTGTTAAAAGGTGAACGAGGCTTGCTGATCACTCCTTGGCTCTCCAGTCGATGAATCAGCTCATGGATGGGAATCAGGGATTCTCGGTTGGTGCGATATTGCCTCCAGTGCACTGTTGTGGTAGCAATTGGCACCTGTTGTTCTTCGACCCTCAGCAACCCCACAACAGAAGGGTCCTCCGAAAGACCGGGCAAGGAGGACAGCTGTTTAATTTCCTCCATCTCCAAGGCAGCTATACCAAAAGCCCACCGGTACCCTTTTGGGTCCTTGAAATACCCTCTCCTGGGGTAGTCTATGCCAAGGGTTCACGGAGCCTCTGGGCCAGTCACAATGGGGTGCTTTTGCCACTCATTCCCAGTTAGGCTCACTTCGGCCTCCAATACAGTCAGCTGTTGGGATCCCCCTGTCACTCCACAAATACAGATGGGTTCTGCCCCTATATAGCTTGATGGCATTAGGGTACACTGTGCACCGGTGTCTACAAGAGCTTTATACTCCTGTGGGTCTGATGTGCCAGGCCATCGAATCCACACAGTCCAGTAAACCCGGTTGTCCCTTTCCTCCACCTGGCTGGAGGCAGGGCTGCCCTAATCCTGGTCATAATATTCATTACCCTTTTCTTGTGTATATGAGTTAGGAATTTCTTCATTAAAATCAGGAGTAAAATCAGCCCTTCTACTCTGTCTGGGGAACTGTCCAGTGGAAACCAGAGCAGCAATTTTCCTGGAAGAACTCCCTTTGGTGACTGTTTTTCCTTGCAACTCCCTTTTTCCCTTGCAGTTCCCTTTTTCCAATCGCTTTGTCAATGCCCCCTTCCCTAGAAAGGGATCCCAGCTGCTTGGCTTCCTTACCCTCTAATTCCAGGCTATTGGCCCCGCTATCCCAGCATCGGAGCAGCCAGGTGACAACGTGCTCGCCTGGGCGATGGCTGAAATCTTTTCGCATATCTCGCAGCTCACTGAGGGATAGGGATCGGGTAGTTTCGGTCTCATTTACGAGTTCTTCCTCTTCCTCTTCCTCTCCCTGTGATGGCCCTGCTCCTTCATCTTCCCTTTCTAAACGAGCTGACTTTCGCTTCCAGGATTTCTTTTTATGTATAGGGGCGACTGATACTGACATGGGTTCGTTCCCTGTTTGAACCGCAATGCTTGTAACAGAGTTGTTCGGTGCAGCTGCAGCCGCAGTGCCTGTTGCAGGGGGAATTGGAACAGCCGCAGCGCCTGTCGCAGGGGAGGCTGGAGCAGCCGCAGTGCCTGTCGCAGGGGGGGCCGGAGCAGCCGGAGTGCCTGTTGTTTTGTCACCAGATCCTTGAGGGTTCTGAGTAGCGTTAAACAGGGCTCGGTAAGCATGGGCCAGACCCCAGCACATTGCAGTGATTTGTATCTCCTTAGAATTGCCAGAGTCACAGCATACTTTTTCCAAATATTCTACTAATTTTTCCGGATTCAGCACTTGTTCAGGGGTGAAGTTCCAAAACACTGGAGGTGCCCAATAACTTAGGCATTTGCCCATGCTATCCCACACACCCTGCCACTCATAACTATCCGGCCTTGGGGCAGATCTCTGGATGATATTCTTAAATTGCTTACTAACCCTGGACAAGATCGAAACAATATTCCCAAACAATACCAATAGAAGTATCTTAACTACCCAAGGATGTTCAAGATACTGAAAAGTTACTGTAATGAAGGAGGAAGCATTGTAGAAGAAAGTAGTGAAGGTACAATTCTGCATTTCCTCCATAAAAAACCTCTCAGAGGAAGAAGTATAATTGCGAATTGTCTCCATAAGATGATACCTGACATACAGTAACGGTTTCAGTACAGCACTTAGATACCAAAATAAACCCAAGGTCACTGTTTTAATAACAAATCTCACAGGCAAAACATCACCAATTAAAGCAGAGCACAGCAAACTGCAAAAACCAACACCGATCTTTAACATGTACGGCAAAGAAATGAGCATGGTGCAGATCAGGTAAACCAATGCTAGGAACAGATGGATCAATATCACGTCCCACAACTACTAACAGATCTAAATTCCTTAATACGCTCTGGTTAATCTGTTATTATCTCAAACCCTTCGTGCCCCACGTTGAGCGCCAAAAAGGACTGTCGTGGTTTAGCCCCAGCTGGCAGCCAAGCACCACGCAGCCGCTCGCTCACTTCCCCCCCTCCCGGTGGGATGGGGGAGAGAATCGAAAGAGCAAAAGTAAGAAAACTCGTGGGTTGAGATAATAACAGTTTAATAATTGGAACAAAATAATAGTAATAATATTAATGAATTATAATGAGAGGGAAAAAAACAACGAGAGAGAGAGAGAAACAAAACCCAAGGGAGGGGAAAAAAAGGAAAATATATATATTAAAAAAAAAAAAAAATTACAACCACTCACCACCCGCCGACTGACGCCCAGCCAGTCCCCGAGCAGTGATCGCTACCCCCCGGCCAACTCCCCCCAGTTTATATACTGGGCATGACATCATATGGTATGGAATAGCCCTTTGGTCAGTTTGGATCAACTATCTTGGCTGTGTCCCCTCCCATTTCTTGGGCACCTGGCAGAGCATGGGGAGCTGAAGGGGGGGAAGAATCCTTGACCAGTGTAAACACCACTTAGCGACAGCCAAAACATCAGGGTGTTATCAATATTATTCTTATACTAAAATCCAAAGCACAGCACTATACCGGCTACTAGAAAGAAAATTAACTCTATCCCAGCCGAAACCAGGACACACCATCTACCCACTGCCACCTTGGTGAAGAACAGATCAGAATTCTACATCCTCCAGAACTTTATGGGCTATGATCTGTCCCCTGATCAACTACAAACCATGCGGTGGGGTTCATCCTACACCATGCAAACCTGCCATGTTAATATCGACAATTGCCTGAAAGACACCACTCGCTGCCGTGACCTTAGCACAGTAGGTGCCCCCAGCCTATACTGGCTGCGTGGCAACTGTGCCATGAAAACCCTCCCATGGAACTGAGAGGGGACCTGCACACCTGGAGGAATAGCGCCTGGGATGCATGTTGAAGAAAGCCTCTTCGTGACCCATGTCTGCAATTACCCTAACGCCTTGCAACACTGGTGTGGTATTAACTCTTTGGTAAAACAAGGATCTGGATTTCGCCAGTTTGTCCGGATCCTCCTTCCTTGGCTAGGGGTCTCCAAGTTGGAGAAAGCGATCGTCAATCTCTCTGCTATGCTGGAAAATATAGAAAACGCAACAAGTGATGCCATTCAAGCGCTGCAACAAGAAGCCACTCAAGTATCACAGACTATCGTTCAAAACTGTCTAGCCTTAGACTACTTACTGGCCACACAAGGTGGCATTTGTGCATTAGACACAGCAGGTAGTATTTACTATGTCAACCAAGATCTACGCATCGAGATCGACCTTAAGAAATCCTGGGAACGACTAAAGCCCTTGCATCAGGTGACAACCAAAAATACCGATTGGGGAACTGGCAAATTGTAGTCATGACTTACCTCTTGGTTCCCAGATCTCAGGGTAGCTGACAAAAGATTTTGGCTGTACCTTTTCTAATTATCTTATTTATTGTCATTGTTTATGTTTTGTTTTGTATCACGGGGTTGTAGATTGCGTTGTAAAGCATTTTCCCAGTTATGGTCAAGCCACTCCCCAACCCAGGTCGGGGGCCACTAGATATAAGCCGATGCTAACCCTGAATTCTAATCTCTTTCTCAGCCTCTCTCATAGTGATTGGGAAGATGCTGTAGTAATCACCTCCCAAATGCCAGCACAACTGATACTTGATAGAGGTGATTCCATCTCGTGATGCACCAGTTTTTGACTTCTGACTATGTAACTTATACTCTGCAGGTGTCGGAATACCAACCTCACCTAGCTTATTATATAGCTAACAACCTGCCAAATAACACCCTAGCCTATAACTGACACCCTGCCTCCTAAACACCCTGGCCCTTGACTGACATCGTCGGCACAGACAGACTGCCGACACCCTGCCCTTGACCAGTATCGGCAGCGTAGACAGAGTGCTAACACTCTGCCCCCTGACCAACATCAGCAGCGTAGGCAGGATGCCACCCACGTTATCCATGTAAGGTATGATTCTCTCAAATCACACTGCCATTGGTGGAGTCAAGGGGCGGCACGACTCTTACGCACGTTCAAAAGGCATATGCACGATTGGTTGTTGCAGCCAGATGACCCGGATGCCAAGTGTCCCTGGCAGTCCACCGGAGCTATGGCATCGCTTATGATCCTGTGCTTGCTATCAGTGATTGGGTGAGTCGCCATATGGGTGTGTTATTGCTCATCTTTCTTACTGCCTCATTAAGGCTTTGTTTTATAACATGTTGCCAGGCTCCATTACTGTTCAGACCACAGCCTCCAACAGAGCGAGCTGATCCCTCTGTAACTCTAGAAATACAGATGGGTCCTGCCCCTTTGTAGAATCATAGAATCATAGAATATCTCAAGTTGGAAGGGATCCATAAGGATCATCGAGTCCAACTCCCTGGTCCTTGCAGGACTACCTAAAACTAAACCATATGACTAAGAGCATCATCCAGACACTCCTTGAACTCTGACAGGCTTGGAGCTGTGACCACTTCCCTGGGGAGCCTGTTCCAGTGACCGACCACCCTCTCAGTGAAGAACCTTTTCCTAATGTCCAATCTGAACTTCCCCTGAGGCAGCTTCATTCCATTTCCTCGTGTCCTATCACTGGTCACCAGAGAGAGGAGATCAGCACCTCCCCCTCAAAGGAGAGCACATGAGAATGATCAAGAGAGGGCTAGTGTGCAAGGCAAGGCGAGAGTACAAGAGCAAGCACAAGGCAAGGCAAAGTGGGAGAATAAGTACTTGAGTTCAAGGCAAGGCAAGAGCATGAAAGTGAGCAAGGAGAGCTAGAGGGCAGGACAAGGTGAGAGTACGAGAGCACGTAAGAGAGGGCAAGAGCACAAGGCAAGGAAAGAGCAAGAGAGCAAGTGCAGGGAAAGGCAAGAGCAAGGGTAAGTTAAGGTGAGAGCACGAGAGTGAGCAAGGACAGGCAAGATTCCAAGACAATGTGAGAGCATGCGTGGGGGGAGAGAGAACTAGAGGACAAAGCAAGAGCAAGACAATGCATGTAAGGCAAGGCGAGAGCAGGAGAGAGAGTGCAAGGCAAAGTGATAACATGAAAGCCGGCAAGAGAGGGCTAGAGACAAAAGAAAGGTGAGAGCACGAGTGAGTGAGAGGACCAGAGTGCACAACAATGCAAGAGTATAAGAGCAAGCACAAGACAAAGTGAGAGCACAATAGCGAGTGAGGGAGAGCTAGAGGGCAAGGCAAGATGTGGGCAAGGCAAGGCAAGCACAAGAGAACAAGTGAGAGAGGGTTTGCTCGCAAGGCAAGGCAAGCACAAGAGAACAAGTGAGAGAGGTCTAGAGACAAAAAAGCAGAGACCTTGAGATTGAAAGAGATGGTGCGTGCACAAGCCAAGGCATGAGAGTGAATGATAGAGTACAAGGCAAGGTGAGAGCACAAGAATGAGGGAGGGAGGGTGAGAGGGCAAGGCAAAGCTAGAACATGATAGCAAGCACAAGGAAAGGGAAGAGCAAGGGCAATGTAAGGCAAGAGCATGACAGTGAACAAGGAAGGGCTAGATTTCAAAGCAAAACAAGAGCACCAGATGGACCACAAGGAAGGGCGAGTGTGCTAGAGCGAGCACCAAGTTTAGAGCAAGGGGGGTGGGGGTGGGGTGGGACTGAGGTCAGGGCAAGTTAAGGGCATGAGAGGGAGCACAAGGAAAGAAGAGCACAAGACCAGGTGAGAAAGGACTTGATTGCAAGTCAAGATGAGAGCATGAGAGGGAGTGAAAGTGGGCTAGAGCACAAGGCAATGTGAGAGCACTAGAGCAAGAGAGAGGTCTAGAGAGCAAATCACGACGACAGCATGAGAGTGAGTGACAGAGGGTTAGAGGGCAAAGCAAGGTGATGACATGGGAGTGAGCAAGATGACTAAATTACAAGGCAAGTCAAGAGCATGAGAGCAAGCACAAGGCAAGGCAAGAGTGTGAGAGTGAGTACAAAGTTTAGAGCATGAGAGTGAGTGAAAGAAAGTGCTAGAGCACAAGGCAAGATCACAAGAGCGAGCAAAATAGGACTAGAGCACAAGGCAAGGAGAGAGCACAATAGGGAGGTACAAGCCAAGGCAAAAGCACAAGAGAGAGTGAAAGGCAAGGCAAGAGCACTAGAGGGAGCAAATGAGGGAACAAGTGCAAGGCAAGGCGTGAGCATGAAAGTGAGCAGGAGAGGACTAGAGCACAAAGTAAGGCAAGAGCACAAGAGCAAAGCAAAGTGATAATACAAGAGCAAGCAAGAGAGGGCTAAAGACAATGGAAAGGAGAAATGGGTTAGAGTCCCACTATAGGACGTGGGTTAGAGTACCACCAAGCCTGCTCGTAAGGCGTGGCGAAAGCTACGCAGGGTTGGGCTAAGAGGTACCTCGATTGGTAAGTCTCTGCTAGGCGAAAGCCTGTGGAGCAGGGCCCAAGGGGGAGTCTTCGACGGGGGGTTGAAGTCTCCAAGGTCGGGATTTCCGGCAGGGGGCTGGAATCCCAGACGGAGCTCCAACAAGGGTTGGGGTCCCTCTGACTAGTGCCTGTGATAGTGCACAATCACAACCACTAGTCATTTGGGAGACGGGTACATTTCCGAGTAAGAAACCCATCCCACAAAGAACACCTTTGGGATGTATTTTAAAGCATTGGAAAGATCTGGGGGGTGATCCTTTGACTCGGAAACAATTAACTGAATATTGTAATTAGTGGTGGCCAATGTATACCTTGGATAGTGGGGAAAAATGACCAAAGAATAGTACATTGCGATATAATACCATTAATGCTGTTTTGTAGGCGGGAAGGTAAATGGGATGAAATACCTTATGAGGTATTTATTTTTCGCTTTGATAATCATCTGGAGTGGCAAAAACAGTGTGGGATTATCCCTCAAGATTCTATGGTATTGACTTTGGAAAAAAACAGGGAAGGAATAAGAGTTTAAGATGATGTTGCTCTGCCTGTAGCATTGGGAAAAGGGGTTTGAAATGTGGAAAGGAGGAGGAAGGAAAGCAGGAATAGGTAGGGGAGGGGGAAGAGGAGGACCACCAGGAGGAGCAGCACCTCCGTTTAGACCTCCCCGGCTGGCAGAAGATCTGTCAGATCCGGCAGAAGTGTGCTGTCTGTAAGGAGAGGGGGCATTGGAAAAGGGAATGTCCCAAAGTGAGAGAATTGGATCCTTCGCTACAGGCAATTAAGTTGATGACTCTGAATGAAGAGGACTGAAGGAGACCGGGGGAGTCAACCCCAGCTGAACACCTGGTTACATTAAAGCTGGGGAATGACGAAGTAGAATTTTTAGTTGATACAGGGGCAACATATTCGGTATTAAATATATGCTAAGGGGGGTTTAGTCGTAAAACTATAAGTGTTGTTTGGGCGACAGGGCAGAAGGAAAACCGGCCGTTTTTACAACCTTTGAAATCCAAATTGGGAAAGCAATGGGTAACTCGTCAATTTTTGTATATGCCAGAATGTCCATCATCTTTGTTAGGAAGAGATATATTGAGTAAATTGAATGCACAAAATAATTTTTTTTAAAAATGGGGAGACTCAGCTGTTAATACCTGAATCAAAAGCTGTGGAAGTGAGAATTTTTATGTTACAGAACACGCCAAGACCGAAGGAAGAAATTCCTGTACAAATGGAGGATGCAGTAACACCCTTGATATGGGCTAGCAGAATCCCAGGTTGGTCTAAATTGGCGGAACTAGTAAAAGTTGTTCTAAAATCTGGAACTAAACCGGTAAGACAAAAGCAGTATCCTATTAAGTGGGAAGCTAGAAAGGGGTTGGAAGAATTAATAAAAAAATTTTTGAATTATGCATTATTGATAGAGTGTGAATCAGAATATAACACCCCGATATTGCCAGTGAAAAAGCAGAATGGCAAGGAATATGGGTTAGTTCAAGATTTAAGAGCCGTGAATCAGATTGTTCAAGACATTCACCCAGTAGTAGCTAACCCATATACCTTGCCGACATCCTTAAAAGAAAAACATAAGTGGTTTACTGTACTTGATCTCAAGGATGCTTTCTTCTGCATACCTCTAGACAGAGATAGCCAGGCATATTTGCCTTTGAATGGGAAAGCCCCACCACTGGAGGCAAGACACAACTCACCTGGACAGTGCTACCTCAAGGGTTCAAAAATAGTCCTACAATATTTGGTAATCAGTTGGCAAAGGAATTGGAAGTGTGGAAAAAGAAAATTTAGAAGGAATACTATTGCAGTATGTAGATGACATCTTGATAGCAGCAGAGACTCGAGAGGACCGTTTACAAGCGACCATCAGCTTGTTGAATTTTTGGGACAAGCAGGATACCGAGTATCAAAAAGCAAGGCCCAGATTGGGAAAGAGACTGTGATATAGTTAGGCTTGGAAATTTCACAAGGACAAAGAAGATTGGGAGCAGGCAGAAAGGAAGTAATTTGTCAAATTCCAGAACCCAGAACGATATGGGAATTGCGGACATTTTTGGGTATGGTGGGGTGGTGTCCATTGTGGATCCTCAATTATGCAGCTTTGAAAGGATCCCAGGAGAATCACCTGTTGTGGACACCTGAGTGTCGGACAGCTTTTAAAAATCTGAAGAAGGCTTTGATGTCTGCACCTGCGTTAGGACTCCCAGATTTAGCAAAGCCTTTTGAATGTTTGTACATGAGCGATAACATCTTGCTTTGGGTGTGTTGACTCAAAAATTAGGAACCTGGAAACGGGCCATTGGGTATTTTTCTAAGCAATTGGATAATGTCAGCAAGGGATGGCCTGGATGTTTGCGAGCTGTGGCAGCAACTGTACTCTTAGTCCAAGAAGCAAGGAAATTAACCATGGGGCAGAAAATTACGGTTTATGTCCCACATATGGTAATTTCTGTCTCGGAGCAAAAAGGGGGGCAATGGCAGTCCCCGAGCCGCATGCTCAAATACCAGGTCACTCTCTTGGAACAGGATGATGTGGAACTTAAAACTACAACAGCAGTGAACCCAGCAATGTTTTTAAGCTTGGAAATGGGCGAGTCTTTACACCATGATTGTTTGCAAACTATTGAACAGGTGTATTCTAGCAGACTGGGCCTGAAGGATGAACCGTTGCCTAATCCTGATTTGGAGCTGCTTATGGATGGAAGCAGTTTTGTCCGAGATGGAAAATGAATGGCGGGGTATGCAGTGGTTACCACCGCCCAAGTGATGAAAGCTGAAGCCCTCCCTGTGAATACATCAGCACAGAAAGCAGATTCACACACATGGAGCTATCTGGAAGGAAAGAGGACTGTTGGCAGCTCAAGGATCGCCCATTAAATGTAAGGAAGAAATTCTCCAACTCCTCCAGGACATCCAGCAGCCCAAGGAAGTAGCGGTAATGCATTGTAAAGCACATCAATTTGGACAAACCGTGGTAAATGTGGGCAACCGATTGGCTGACAAAACTGCTAGAGAGGCAGTGGAGCAAAGCATCCTTGCCCTGGTACCAGTAAAACAGGTAAAACTTCCAACCCCGAAACCAAATTTTGGTAAATTGGATAGATTATTGGCAGAACAGTTGGGAGCAGTAGAAAATGAGGTCGGTAACGTACACCCGACAAGTCATAGTTACCCCACAAATAATGATAAAAATAGCTGAGGAAAAACAGAGAGAAACACATGGGGGAATTGAAGCGATGATTGTGGATTTACAGAAATCAAGATTGCTGTGTGCACATCCCAAATGTTACAGCTGCTTTGAATGAACAAATAGATGACACGAAGAGGGTGGCACAGCAGACTCAAGGTTTAAGAAACAAAATGCAAAAAAATTGGTTAGGCCAAAGTTTGGGACATTTTGAATTTCCTCTTAAAAGATGGATAACTTTTAAGAGGCCTAAAAGTTAACTTTTAACTTTTAAGAGTAGCAAGGCTGTGCAGGGAGAAAATTAGAAGGGCCAAAGCTGAGCTAGAGCTCAATCTGGCTGCTGCTGTAAAAGACAACAAAAAACACTTCTTCAAATACATTAGCAGCAAAAGGACAGCTCAGGAGAATCTCCAGCCCCTAGTAGATGGGGGAGGGAACACAGTGACCAAGGATGAGGAAAAGGCTGAGGTACTTAATGCCTTCTTTGCCTCAGTCTTTAATAGCAGGGCCCATTGTTCTCTGGGTACCCAGCCCCTGGAGTTGGAAGATAGGGATGGGGACCAGACTGGAGCCCCCATAATCCAGGGGGAAATGGTGAGTGACCTGCTGCACCACTTAGACACTCACAAGTCTATGGGGCCTGATGAGATCCACCCGAGAGTGCTGAAGGAACTGGCAGATGTGCTCACCAAGCCCCTTTCCATCATTTACCAGCAGTCCTGGCTAACTGGGGAGGTCCCTGCTGACTGGAGATTAGCAAATGTGACGCCCATATTCAAGAAGGACCGGAAGGAGGACCCAGGGAACTACAGGCCTGTCAGCCTGACCTCGGTGCCGGGGAAGCTGATGGAGCAGATCATCCTGAGTGCTATCACATGGCATGTAGAGGATAACCAAGGGATCAAGCCCAGCCAGCATGGGTTTACGGAAGGCAGGTCCTGCTTGACCAACCTGATCTCCTTCTACGACAAGGTGACCCGCCTAGTAGATAAGGGAAAGGCTGTGGATGTTGTCTATCTAGACTTCAGTAAAGCCTTTGACATGGTTTCCCACAGCATTCTCCTGGAGAAACTGGCTGCTCACGGCTTGGACGGGTGTACTCTTCGCTGGGTAAAGAACTGGCTGGATGGCCAGGCCCAAAGAGTGGTGGTGAATGGAGTTTACTCCAGTTGGCGGCCAGTCACAAGCGGTGTTCCCCAGGGCTCTGTGTTGGGGCCAGTGCTGTTTAATATCTTTATCAATGATCTGGATGAAGGGATCGAGTGCACCCTCAGTAAGTTTGCAGACGACACCAAGTTGTGCGGGAGTGTTGATCTGCTTGAGGGTAGGAAGGCTCTACAGAGGGACCTGGACAGTCTGGATCGATGGGCCGAGGTCAATTGTATGAGGTTTAACAAGGCCAAGTGCAAGGTCCTGCACTTGGGCCACAGCAACCCCATGCAACGCTACAGGCTTGGGGAAGAGTGGCTGGAAAGCTGCCTGGCAGAGAAGGACCTGGGCGTGTTGGTTGACAGCCGCCTGAATATGAGCCAGCAGTGTGCCCAGGTGGCCAAGAAAGCCAATGGCATCCTGGCTTGTATCAAAAATAGCATGGCCAGCAGCAGTAGGGAAGTGATCATGCCCCTTGTCGTGGTTTAGCCCCAGCTGGCAGCCAAGCACCATGCAGCCGCTCGCTCACTTCCCCTCCCCGGTGGGATGGGGGAGAGAATCGGAAGAGCAAAAGTAAGAAAAATTGTGGGTTGAGATAAGAACAGTTTAATAATTGGAACAAAATAATAGTAATAATAATAATGAATTATAATGAGGAGGAAAAAAACAACGAGAGAGAGAGAGGAACAAAACCCAAGGGAGGGAAAAAAGGGGAAAAAAATATATTAAAAAAAAATTATACAACCGCTTACCACCCGCCGACTGACGCCCAGCCAGTCCCCGAGCAGTGATCGCTACCCCCCGGCCAACTCCCCCCAGTTTCTATACTGGGCATGACATCATATGGTATGGAATAGCCCTTTGGTCAGTTTGGATCAACTGTCCTGGCTGTGCCCCCTCCCATTTCTTGGGCACCTGGCAGAACATGGGGAGCTGAAGTGGGGGGGGGGGAAGTCCTTGACCAATGTAAACACCGCTTAGCGACAGCCAAAACATCAGTGTGTTATCAATATTATTCTCATACTAAAATCCAAAGCACAGCACTATACCGGCTACTAGGAAGAAAATTAACTCTATCCCAGCCGAAACCAGGACACCCTGTACTGAGCACTGGTGAGGCCGCACCTCAAATACTGTGTTCAGTTTTGGGCCCCCCACTACAAGAGAGACATTGAGGTGCTGGAGCGAGTCCAGAGAAGGGCAACGAAGCTGGTGAAGGGTCTGGAGCACAAGGCTGATGAGGAGCGGCTGAGGGAACTGGGGTTGTTTAGCCTGGAGAAAAGGAGGCTGAGGGGAGACCTTATTGCTCTCTACAACTACCTGAAAGGAGGTTGTAGAGAGGTGGGGGTCGGTCTCTTCTCCCAGGTAACTAGCGATAGGACAAGAGGAAATGGCCTCAAGTTGCACCAGGGGAGGTTTAGACTTGATATTAGGAAATTTTACTTCACGGAAAGGGTTATCAAGCATTGGAACAGGCTGCCCAGGGAAGTGGTTGAGTCGCCATCCCTGGAGGTATTTAAAGGACGTTTGGATGAGGTGCTTAGGGACATGGTATAGTGGTGGTCTTGGTAGTGTTAGGTTTACAGAATCGATGATCTTAAAGGTCTTTTCCAACCTATACGATTCTGTGATTCTGTGATAAGTGAGTTGTTACAGACACTAATAATTTTGATTACAGTTGTTTTGGTGATTTGTTTGGTTTATCAATGTTTAAAGAAAATGTTGACACAGTAATCGGTGATGAAGCGCCATACACCAATGCCAGGAGAGAAGCCACCTGCTTATGTTGAGATATGAAATATTAAGAATGGAAATATTGAAAAGATGATTATTTCAAAACTTCCAAAGGGGGGAAATGTAACCAGATGTAACCAAAATGATTAGTTTCTTCTTTTATAACTAAGCAACATAGAGATAGGAGCAGGTTAGACAATGCTTTAATATTGTGTTTGTACACCTATGGCTATGGATATGCTACTATGCCCAAAGACAATAGGACGAGGAGTAGTACGGACATGCTGCTATGCTCCCAGTACAGCCCCAGCCCATCTTGACAACGAGTCGAGGGTGGTTACAATAATTGGTTTGTGTTAAGGGTGCCAAATCATTGTTAGGGACCATGCATCATGAAGAAGGAAAACGGGTTACATAAGCAAGGTGGGATTGCGCATGGCCAGAAGGAGGGGTCAACTAAAGGACACACCTGTATGACCACCAAGGACCACCAGAGACCCCCACAGAAGCCCCTTGGAGCTCAAGGACGCATGTGTAATGACCACGCGAATATGATAATTAGTTCCAGGAAATATAATGAATATGCGTGATCATTCTGGGAAATTTGATGCATATGTATGTAATCGGATAATATAAGCTTTGGTTGATGTAACCTGTGGTATGCACGCTAGGTGGAACGATCCCCCGTGCATCCGGCGCCGTAATAAAGAATGCCTGCTTCTTAATACTACATTGGTGTTAAGGAGTTTGATTCCCGATTTTGGTGACACCCGTACTCGGCCCTGGTGAGGCCGCACCTCAAATACTGTGTTCAGTTTTGGGCCCCTCACTACAAGAGAGACATTGAGGTGCTGGAACATGTCCAGAGAAGGGCAACGAAGCTGGGGAAGGGTCTGGAGCAGAAGTCTGATGAGGATTGGCTGAGGGAGCTGGGATTGTTTAGCCTGGAGAAAAGGAGGCCGAGGGGAGACCTTATTGCTCTCTACAACTACCTGAAAGGAGGTGTTGTACAACTACCTGAAGGAGTGTTGGTCAGATGCATCTGGCAGATAGAGTACCACAGCAAAAGGTGTAGAACTGGGCAGCTGTTGGGTAGCATGCACCTTTACTTAAACAGGAGGCATTTTCATAGCTGCAGGCCCTCCTCTGTTGTGACACAGTGTTTCTGGGAAAATGTTCCTCATCTGATAAGCATTGACATTATGTGACCTAATGTATAAGATACTGTGGTGGGTTGACCCTGGCCAGCAGCTAAGCACCATACAGCTGCTTGCTCACTTCCTGCCCCCCCAGTCGGACCAGAGAGAGAATTGGAAGGGCAAAAGTGTTAAGGTTAAAAAGTTCAGTAAGTAAAGGAAAGAAGAAGAAGAAAAAAAAACCAAACCCAAAATAAAACAAGTGATGCAAAAGTAATCACTTGCAGAATCACAAAATCTCCCACAAGCAGATGCCCAGCCAGTCTGAGCAATGGCTACCTCCCCCAAAACCCCCTCCTCTCAGTTTTTATTGCTGAGCATGAGATCGTATGGTATGGAATATCCCTTTGGTCAATTTGAGCCAGCTATCCTGGCTGTATCCCTTCTCAGCTTCATGCCCACCCCCAGCCTACTTGATGGGGGGGCAGAGTGGGAAAAAGAGAAAGCCTTGATGCTGTGCAAGCACTGTTCAGCAATACCCAAAATACTGGTGTGTTATCAACACTTTTAGCCACAAATCCAAAACACAGTGCCATGTGGGCTTCTACAAAGAAAATTAACTCCATCCCAGCTACACCCAGTATAATCTCCACCACTTCTTCCATACCATTTGCATCATGCTCAGGTCCTACACTATCCAATACGTCCTCAAAACCACCATTCCCTTCCAGTCTGTATTGGGTTTGCATGGCAAGGTTCTCATAGCGGGGGGGCTACAGGGGTGGCTTCTGTGAAAAGCTGCTAGAAGCTTCCCCTATGTCTAATAGAGCCAGTGCCAGCCGGCTCCAAGATGGACCCGCGGCTGGCCAAGGCTGAGCCAATCAGCAACGGTGGTAGCACCTCTGTGATAACACATTTAAGAAGGGGAAAAAAAAAACCCGTGCAGCAGCAGCCAGAAGAGAGGAGTGAGAATATGTGAGAGAAACAACTCTGCAGACACCAAGGTCAGGGAAGAAGGAGGGGAGGAGGTGCTCCAGGCGCCAGAGCAGAGATTCCCCTGCAGCCTGTGCTGAAGACCGTGGTGAGGCAGGCTGTTCCCCTGCAGCCCATGGAGGTTAACAGTGGAGCAGATATCTACCTGCAGCCTGTGGAGGACCCCACGCTGGAGCAGGTGGATACACACGAAGGAGGCTGGGACCCTGTGGGAAGCCTGCGCTGGAGCAAGCTCCTGGCAGGACCTGTGGACCTGTGGAGAGAGAGGAGTCCATGCTGGAGCAGGTTTTCTGGCAGGACTTGTGACCCCATGGGGGACCCATGCTGGAGCGGTCTGTTCCGAAAGGACTGCAGCCCATGGAAAGGACCCACGCTGGAGCAGTTTGTGAAGAACTGTAGCCCATGGAAAGGACCCACGCTGGAGTGGTTCGTGAAGAACTGTAGCCCATGGGAAGGAACTACTTTGGAGAAGTTCGTGGAGGACTTGTCTCCTGTGGGATGGACCCCACGCTGGAGCGGTTCGTGAAGAACTGTAGCCCATGGGAAGGAACTACTTTGGAGAAGTTCGTGGAGGACTTGTCTCCTGTGGGATGGACCCCATGCTGGAGCAGGGGAAGAGTGTGAGGAGTCTTCCCCCTGAGGAGGAAGGAGTGGCAGAAACAATGTGTGATGAACTGACCGCAACCCCCATTCCTCGTCCCTCTGTGCTGCTTGGGGGGAGGAGGTAGAGAAAATCGGGAGTGAAGTTGAGCCCGGGAAGAAGGGAAGGGTGGGGGGAAGGTGTTTTAAGATTTTGGTTTTATTTCTCATTATCCTACTCTGACTTGATTGGCAATAAATTAATGTTCCCGAAGTCGAGTCATTTTTGCCCGTGATGGTAATTGCTGAGTGATCTCCCTGTCCTTATCTCGACCCATGAGCCTTTCATTATATTTTCTCTCCCCTGTCCAGCTAAGGAGGGGGAGTGATAGAGCGGCTTGGTGGGCACCTGGCGTCCAGCCATGGTCAAGCCACCACACTGTCCTTTAATATATACACAGATATCATTCCCTTAGTCTACAGGTCACCCTCAGCAAATGTCCACTGAGTTTATTTAGTCCATGACTTGGCTTCCATCTCTATGGTGAATGTTCAGGACAGCAGAGGCGGAGTGTTGTGTTGAGTTATTGGTTGTGAAAGGGTTAAATCCCTGACAATCCCTGACTAAGACCTTACTGTGATACATAGACTTGCATTTTTTTTTAGTTTCACTTGCATCCTTGTTCTCTTGTGTTTTCTTCCCCTGCAAAGATAGTTTTAGTTACCTGCTGAGCAGAGTTGATGGTGGGACATTTCCTGTAACTTCTTACCTGATAAGACTAAACAGGCCTTGAGCAAGCTCGTTAGGCTTCCTAATTAAATCACTGATAACAGGAACTCAGGAAGATTGTGCCAAAGATAAGCACCAAAGAACTAGTTTAAATCGACCCCCTTGTAACATTCCGAGGCCAAAGGACTGATGAGCTAACTCAATGACTATATATGGACAAAGGAAGCCCAAAGTTCAACTAGTGGACAACGTGAGGAAGACTATGGAAGACCACCGGGAGGGTGAAAAGACCCTAACCCTAATTTTACTGCGCATGCTTGGACTATGTAAATGAATTCCGGGAACTCATCACCATAAGACTGCCCTTTTCAGGAAACCTGATGAATATGTATGATTTTTCTGTATATGAACTGATGTGTTGTGCTAACCTGGGGGAGCACTTGTGGCGGAGCGATCCCCAGTGCTGCCCAGCGCTGCAATAAAGAATACCTGCTTAATAGTCATCCCGACTATTGAGTCCTGATTTCGGCTTTTCATGGCAACTGCTTCCTCCTTTACTTCTTATCCCTTTTTGCATTGAAAAGGCCCTTTACAAGATAGCCTTAAAGGAGCAGACACTCTCTTTCCACATACCGTTACATCTTCCAAGGGCTGCAGAGGGCTCTCTGCTGTGGCACCTGAAGCACCTCCTCCCCCTCGTTCTTCTCTGTCCTTGGTGTTCACAGTGCTGTTTCTCACACTTTTTCCCCTCTCTCCTTTCCTGTCCAGCATTTGTTCCCTTTCTTAAATGTCTTCACAGAGGTACCACCAGCTTCACTGATTGGCTCAGCTTTGGCCTGAGGTGCATCCGTTTCTGTCTGACACAGGGCAGCCCCCACCTCTTCTCACAGATGCCACTCCTGCAGCCCCCCCCCACTACCAAAACCTTGCCATATACGCCCATTACAAAATGCCAAGAAAAACTAGGGACAAAATGCATGCTATCATGGTGTCCTGGTTTCAGTTGAGATAGAGTTCATTTTCTTTATAGTGGCTGGTATGGGGCTATGCTTTGGATTTGTGCTGAAAACAGTGTTGATACTACAGAGATGTTTTAGTTGCTGCTGTACTAGTCAAGGACTTTTCAGCTTCCCCTGCTCTGCCAGGTGCACAAGAAGCTGGGAGGGGGCACAGCCAGGATAGTTGATCCAAACTGACCAAAGAGCTATTCCATACCACATGACGTCATGCTCAGTATATAAAGCTGGGGAAGAAGGAGGAAGGGGGGACATTTGGAGTGATGGCGTTTGTCTTCCCAAGTAACCATTACGCGTGATGGAGCCCTGCTTTCCTGGAGATGGCTGAACACCTGCCTGCCCATGGGAAGTAGTGAATGAATTCCTTGCCTTGCTTTGCTTGCGTGTGCGGCTTTTGCTTTAGCTATTAAACTGCTTTTATCTCAACCCTCAAGTTTTCTTACTTTTGCTCTTCCCATTCTCTCCCCCATCCCACCGGGGGGGAGTGAGCGAGCGGCTGCGTGGTGCTTAGTTGCCGGCTGGGGCTAAACCACGACACATGGATAGGGAAGAAAATCTAATTATGGCTGTCTATACTTCATCTGAGATGGCAGCATTGACAAAGATGACAATTTTGAGTAGATCATAGAACCAAAGCATATATAATAAAGCTCATGACAGTTAAGGATTTATAGGGTCCTGAGTGAGTAGGGGTGCAGCTGCCAGTAGGAGTGTCTCAACCGTCAGCAGCAGAGAAGGCAGCTGACAGAATCTATCAAGTTGTAGCACAGCTGTAGAAGCAGATGCAACATCCTCCTGATATCAGCAGGGCAGCACAACCTTTTAAAAGCATGACAGGGAAAACAATATTTTTTGTCACATTTATTTCACTTTGAGACAAAATAAATCTCTGCCTATGGCCCAGAACAGTACCTATTGTCAAAAATCAGGGATGCCCCAAACTAAACTGATACACCAGCAACATGCAATTACAATCAAAGTAAATCAGCAACCCAAAATTCAATGAAACAAACCTCCAGGCTGACCAGAGAAGATCTGCATGGGAGTTTGAGCACAGCCAGGGCAGTGAAATGGGAAACAAATCTCATCAATACAGACAGGATATAGGTTATAAAAACAAATGTGTTTGAATTTGGATATGCCATAGGGGAGTCTAATAGCTAAATATACTAGCATCATCACCAGGGAATCATCCTCGCACTTAGAAAGCTCCATAAATAGAAGTACAGCTAGAAGTAGAGGGAAAGAGAGGTGTTGTAATTGAGAAGATGTGGTTAACCCCAACTTTAGATCATGTTTAAGGAAAGATACCCTTATTATTAAAAACAGACAAAAAAGAGTGATATTTGAAAGATCAGGGTTCTAAACTTGTTTCCAACGTGGACTCCATTACTTTTTAGAATCATTTTATCTATATGTTTCAATCTGTCAGTTTCCCCTTTGATAGTCTGACACTAATACTTAGCTATAGATCCTGACAAGCAGGATGAAAGGTTAAGCAATGTTATTAAAACACTTTAAGATCTTTCTGACAAAAAAGAAAGGGGGGTTACAGAAAGGGGCAAAACTATGTTTCATTCCAGCTATTTAGCAAGTGTACCACCTAGTTTGTTCATCTCTGCAGGTTTCACCTGTCATTTCAATTTCAAAATAAGTAGATATATAGAGAGGTTGACATAAGTGAAAGGCTGCATAAGACTGTAGAGAGGTTTGAGGGGCTGTTTTTTCTTTTCTTTTAAATTAAAATAGTATCTAGCATATCAGCCCAACCTTTAGAAAGCACCTGGATACTCAGTGAATAATCCAATGGGGACCATGCACCTAAGTTAATGTATTTCTTTCAGGTACAGTTTAGAAATACTTTTGAATTATCATTTTGTCGTGGTTTAGCCCCAGCCGGCAACTGAGCACCACGCAGCCGCTCGCTCACTCCCCCTCGGTGGGATGGGGGAGAGAATCGGAAGAGTAAAAGTAAGAAAACTCGTGGGTTGAGATAAAAAGAGTTTAATAGGGAAAGCAAAAGCCGCGCACGCAAGCGAAGCAAAGCAAGGAATTCATTCACTCCTTCCCATGGGCAGGCAGGTGTTCAGCCATCTCCAGGAAAGCAGGGCTCCATCACGTGTAATGGTTACTTGGGAAGACAAACGCCATCACTCCGAATGTCCCCCCCTTCCTTCTCCTTCCCCAGCTTTATATACTGAGCATGATGCCATATGATATGGAATAGCCCTTTGGTCAGTTTAGATCAACTATCCTGGCTGTGTCCCCTCCCAGCTTCTTCTGCACCTGGCAGAGCACAAGAAGCTGAAAAGTCCTTGACTAGTGCAGCAACAACTAAAACATCTCTGTATTATCAACACTGTCTTCAGCACAAATCCAAAACATAGCCCCACACCAGCCACTATAAAGAAAATTAACTCTATCTCAGCTGAAACCAGGACACATTTTAATGTTTTAGAATGCAATTTCCAAACTGAACCACCTGGAAGGACCTTGCAACATCTTATTCATATAATGTTTAAAAGCTTAGGAGCAAATGTTAGACTAAAGTTTTAAAAATATATGTATTTTAGCATACTACAACAGGCTATTAGAGTGAGTACACAATTTCATTTTAAATACCAGTTTTACACAACTGTGTAGAGTGGTTATTAATCAAATGTGTATGAAAAGTTATGGTTTATACTTCTGTTTTATGCATTTCATAGTCCTAAGGAAGTTAAACCTAGAGTTATAAAACTGATGTGTGTAAGTTATAATACCCGCCTCCAAACAGATTATTAGTGTTCTTCAGAAATATGAGCTACACCTGAAAAGTGTAAGTTGGTATGCCCTGTGAGCCTATTAGATTTACTTAATAAATTCTTATGCAACATTAATACAGTTTTTATAACTGTACTAACAGGCTCACAGAGTGCAATGGAAATATTTTTAAAAGTAGTTTCCCGAAGCTTTATGAGCTCTATATGTGAACTCAAATGCCACCTACTGACCAAATTGACAGGGAGCTGTTGTTTTTTTTTTAAATGAAGGGTATCGCTGTTCTATTGTATCACACACAGTAACTCAGAAAATCTTCACAAATTCTTCAGGCAGTATTCCCCCAGGTGAAAAGTACTAGATTTCACTTTCAGTCATTTCGCCATTAACCAAACTCCAAAGTTGGGGGAGTGTGGTGTGAAGGAGAGCAGGAAACAAACCTATTTCACAGTCTTAATACCAGTTTTGAAGATATAATAAACTAATTGTACTGAACTCTAATGTTTAAGTAAGTACCATGAAATTAAACAACTATATCTAAATGAAAGCACTGAGGAAATGGGCTCACAAGCTTATCCACTCAAATTACATATTCATTTTAGGTAATTCCTACTAATCTGAAGGGTTTCTGTCTTTTTACAGGCTCTTAAGATGCTAATAGCAAGTTCTTGTGAATCTTGCTGCAGTGATTTAAAACATGAGCTATTAAATCCTGAGATATTTAAACTACCTTTCTGCCAGGCCTTACACTTTTGTAACAGAAAAGATAGAAATGTCTGCCTGCACTTCAACCATCCTAATTCACAGTTCAGGAATTTCACTAAAACATGTCAATGCTGTCCTCAAATGAATGTATGCTGACACACATTGGGGAACATTAGCTATATAGTCCTGAAGCTCAGCCCACTGAAGTCAGGTGTCATTTTTATGGAAATAATTGTGTTCATGCCATGTTGCATTCAGAACTGTAAAGGACCACAAAGAGTTAAATGAACACTTCCCACTGAATTTTAACATGCTTTGCCATCTAGCTCCCTTTAAATTCTCAGCCTTAACCTATTTTAGTCTCCTGGAAAAAGAAAACACACACATTAAAGGCAAATTATCACAGTCTAGATAAAGGTGAAGGAATCAAATTTATTTGTGAGGGAAGGGAAATAACTTTCACTAACTGTACATGAAGACATAGCGTTACTCTTTCTGTTACTTGAGAAATTTAAGCTACACAAAATTTACTTAATGAACACATTTTACTCTTGCAACCGAGGAAAAAGAAACTTTAGTAACTGAAGAAGTCCATGACGTTATTGTTTTCTGTCCAGGACTTGAAGAGAAGAATGCAACCCAGTCTCTGAAGAGTTAGAAACAGGCTTGAAGAAGCCTATATTGGTATTCTGGGATTATTTCAGACTTGACTTGCTGCTGGTGTTCATTTCAGATAAAAAGACTATGACTGCTCTGAATAAGAGTGAACAAGAGATGGTTTGTGAAGACCCACAAATAAGAAGATATATTAATAACCAGGCATACTGGATCTGGCTGGGATGGAGTTAACTTTCTTCAGAGCAGCCCATATGGTGCTGTGTTTTGAATTTGTGGCTAAAACAGTTTCTTGACTATCTCTACACAATTGGAACATTCATACTGGTGTGTGCCATGAGCCTGATTTTAATTTTGACTATTGTTCATAAGGGTTACAATAGCGCCCACGTGGCCCTCACCACCATTGCTGCCCCACACCTGCTGCCACCACATCGGACTCTGAATCCAGCAATCCAAGTTCAGGTCACGGTGGAACCTCCAGTAATCAACCAGTTGGGGATGACACACAGAAATGTGCCCTGAGGCATCCAATTCCTGGGTGGCAAGGTGTGGGAGAGAATTTGGCAGGTGCCTAGAGTGGTTTTCACCTCTGATAGCCCTCTGGGAGTTTACTCTTGAACAGACGTGGAATCCTGTTGAAATGGCAGACCACTTGAAGGAAGTGCCTATACCAAAAAGAGACAGAGACTTCTAGAGTTGTGTTGGGGCCTGGTCTACATCTACTGGGCCTGTGTCAAGCACCCTCAAAGGAGCAAGAGGGTCTCTGGATCTGAGGATATATAAATGGACATTGTGGCTAAACCTGAGACCCAACCCTTGACTATAACAGTCACTTCTGTAGTCAAGAAGAAACAATGGAAGCAGAGGTCAACCTAGTTAATAAAGGAAGAAGCAGCTCTTCCTGAGAGGGAGCAGAAGGGATAATCAAAAGAGGCAGCCTGTTCTGCAGCAGATCAGCCACAAGAACAGGAGAAGGAAGAGATAGAAATCATAAACAAGTCAAAAACCACCAGGTCTCTATCCCTGAGCAAGCTGTGAGCTATGTGGAAAGATTACAGCCACCAGCCAGGAGACTGGATTGCTGTCTGGTTGCTCCAATGCTGGGATACTGGGGCCCACAGTCAGGAATTAGAGGGCAAGGAAGCCCAGCAGCTGGGATCCCTCACTAGGGACCAGAGAATCAATAAAGGGATCGGAAGAGGAGCAACAGTTCATAGCCTCTGGAGGCAGCTCCTGTCAAGCATGAAGGCAAGGTATCCCCTCAAGAAAGATCTTAAAAACTACCAGGGCAAGTGGACCACCATTGAAGAAGGTATCTAGTATGTGAGGGAATTAGTGATGGTGGAGGTGGTCTACAGTGACCTGGACAAAAACCAGGTCTCCAAAGATCCAGATGCACGTGGTCCATGTAACAGAAGTTTGCACAGAATGCACCCACATCATATGCCAACACCCTGGCAATGATGGACTAGCCAGACATTGAGGCATCAGCTGTGGAGAAAATGTCCCACCAGCTCGGGCAATTCAAAGAGAATCTCCATTCCTCCGTGCCTCTACAGGCCTGTGTCTCAGCTATCAACGGTGCCACGCAGAGTCGGCACAGAGTCTGTTCAAGAGAAAAGGAACCAAGGGCACATGATGCATGACACCCTGTGGTTCCATCTGCACAACCATGGGAAGGACATGAGGAAGTTGTCACTGAAATCGGGAATCAAACTCCTTAACACCAATGTAGCATTAAGAAGCAGGCATTCTTTATTACAGCGCCGGATGCACGGGGGATCGTTCCACCTAGCGTGCATACCGCAGGTTGCATCAACCAAAGCTTATATTGTCCAATTACATACATATGCATCAAATTTCCCAGAATGATCACGCATATTCATTATATTTCCTGGAACTAATTATCATATTCGCGTGGTCATTACACATGCGTCCTTGAGCTCCAAGGGGCTTCTGTGGGGGTCTCTGGTGGTCCTTGGTGGTCGTACAGGTGTGTCCTTTAGTTGACCCCTTCTTCTGGCCATGCGCAATCCCACCTTGCTTATGTAACCTGCTTCCTTCTTCATGGTGCCTGGTCCCTAACAATGATTGGCACCCTTAACACAAACCAATTATTGTAACCACCCTCGACTCGTTGTCAAGATGGGCTGGGGCTGTACTGGGAGCATAGCAGCATGTCCGTACTACTCCTTGTCCAATTGTCTTTGGGCATAGTAGCATATCCATAGCCATAGGTGTACAAACACAGTATTAAAGCATTGCCTACCCTGCTCCTATCTCTATGTTGCTTAGTTACAAAAGAACGAACTAATCATTTTGGTTACATCTGGTTACAAAGTGGGACAGCACACCTTCCTCCAACCTGGAAGCCTGTGGACTAACAGGGAACTTGTGGCAAAGGCATCCTATTGTGACCAGCCCAGAGGCTCTGTGTATCCTTGGCATACCTCAGGAGAAGGTACTTCAAGGACCCAAGAGGGTACCAGTGAGCCTTTGGTGTACTAACCGTGGATACAGAGAAAATTAAACAGCTGTCTACCTTGCCCGGCCTCTTAGACGATCTACCTGTTGTTTTATCTTGGGAATAAAATGGCAAGGTGGACCTCATCACATCCCTATGGATATGATCATTAAGTTAACAACTATATGCCCACCAACTAACAAAAAAAGGAAAAAGCTTTTCTAGGTGGTGTGGGATTCTGCAGAATGCATATTCTGGGTTGCAGTCAGATTGTGAGCCCTCGCTACCGAGTGACCTGAAAGAAGCACCATTTTGACTGGGGCCCTAAGCAGCAACAAGCATTTGAACAGATCAAACAGGAGATAGTTTGTGCGGTAGCCCTGGGGCCAGTCTGGTGTGACTGTTCACTCAACCCCGCTTAGATTTTAGCTAACCCAGCTCATGCTCAGGCCTGATGTATGCTGGGAGCAGCGCCATTAGGTCAAAGCACCACATAGGCAGGACAGGTTGCCAGAAAGAGTTAAAGGGCCATTATGCAGCCTTTATCTCCCGCAAATTGCTGTCTCCTGCAGCCATTATCTTTTGTCTGGCGGTTTCCTCAGAATCTGCTAATTTATGAAAATGATATAGTCCAAACCTCCAAGCTGGAAGGTATAAAACATCAGCTTACCCAAAAAGCTTTTGAAGCAGATCCAACAGCAGCTGGACTGCTGAGGCTTTCCTGCTTCTTGGTGTGATACAAGGGACACCTGCACCAGGACAGAGGAGGAGGAGGAGGAGGAGGAGGAGGAAGGAGGAGCACTCTCACTGTCAGCTAGGTAACTAATTCTTTATTTTGCTCATAGATGCACGATATGATAACGACTTAGGGGTTATACGTTATGAAACCTTATGACTTGAATGGTGAATAAGTGAATTCACGGGATAGACTAGTCTGGACAGAAGAGGTTTGAGCCCCTGTTTGTCCTGTTTGTTTATTGTATTTCTTAATGAGCTCATGAAATAAAGTATAATCACAGAGTATGTTGTCCTGTAAATTTGAGAGATCCGAACAGACAGTAACAGTCTGGACAGGACAAGATGTGGGAAACATGCTCTACACTACAGCTGGGGAGCATGGCCTCACCTGGAGCCTCTGGCAGAAAGCACCCAGAAAGACCCGAGGTCAACCTCTGTGCCCAGGTGGCCAAGAAAGCCAATGGCATCTTGGCTTGTATCAAAAATAGTGTGGCCAGCAGGACTAGGGAAGTGATCGTGCCCCTGTACTCGGCCCTGGTGAGGCCGCACCTCGAATACTGTGTTCAGTTTTGGGCCCCCCACTACAAGAAAGACTTTGAGGTGCTGGAGCGTGTCCAGAGAAGGGCAATGAAGCTGGTGAAGGGTCTGGAGCAGAAGTCTGATGAGGAGCGGCTGAGGGAGCTGGGGTTGTTTAGCCTGGAGAAAAGGAGGCTGAGGGGAGACCTTATTGCTCTCTACAACTACCTGAAAGGAGGTTGTAGAGAGGTGGGGTCGGTCTCTTCTCCCAGGTAACAAGTGATAGGATGAGAGGAAATGGCCTCAAGTTGCACCAGGGGAGGTTGTCCTGGTTTCAGCTGAGATAGAGTTAATTTTCTTTATAGTGGCTGGTATGGGGCTATGTTTTGGATTTGTGCTGAAAACAGTGTTGATACTACAGAGATGTTTTAGTTGTTGCTGCACTAGTCAAGGACTTTTCAGCTTCCCCTGCTCTGCCAGGTGCACAAGAAACTGTGAGGGGACACAGCCAGGACAGTTGATCCAAACTGACCAAAGGGCTATTCCATACCATATGGCGTCATGCTCAGTATATAAAGCTGGGGAAGAAGAAGGAAGGGGGGACATTCGGAGTGATGGCGTTTGTCTTCCCAAGTCACCGTTACATGTGATGGAGCCCTGCTTTCCTGGAGATGGCTGAACACCTGCCTGCCCAGGGGAAGGAGTGAATGAATTCCTTGCTTTGCTTCGCTTGCGTGCGCGGCTTTTGCTTTCCCTATTAAACTGTCTTTATCTCAACCCTCGAGTTTTCTTACTTTTGCCCTTCTGATTCTCTCCCCCAGCCCACTGTAGGGGGAGTGAGTGAGCGGCTGCGTGGTGCTTAGTTGCCGGCTGGGGCTAAAGCACGACAGAGGTTTAGACTGGATATTAGGAAATTTTTCTTCACTGAAAGGGTTGTCAAGCATTGGAACGGGCTGCCCAGGGAAGTGGTTGAGTCACCATCCCTGGAGGTATTTAAAGGACGTTTGGATGAGGTGCTTATGGACATGGTGTAGTTGTGGTCTTGGCAGTGTTACGTTTACGGTTGGACTCTATGATCTTAAAGGTCTTTTCCAACCTATACGATTCTGTGATTCTGTTTTGGAGTCAGGGGTATTGAGGATCTGAGGACTGCTACACCCTGACTGAAAAGGAGATACTAGCAGTGTATGAAGGAATTTGAGCTGCTTCAGAACTAGTCGGTAAAGAAGCACAGCTCCTCTTGGCACCATGATCTCCTGTGCTGCACTGGATGTCTGTGTTGCATGGGAGTCTGAGAAAGAGGTAGACTGGTGGAACCATGCTCTGCCCTCCCTGAGACAGAAACAGGAACAGCCACCAGAAAAAAACCAAGGTCAAGGGGGTCCTGTATCCTCCGCCCGCCAGGCTGAAGGCAGTAGTGTTATCCCACAAGCGTGGGGTTGTTTACCCCATGTGCAAGACGCCAATATACACACAGGGCAGAGGTATTTTATTTCATGTCTGCGCAGAGATGAGTGCTAGGTGGTCATTCCACAAAGCTAGCACAAAGTTTGGTCATGCAGGTACAATATTTATACGGTCTAGTTATACATATGCATAAGTAATTACACAAAGCAGTTTTCTATTGGTCTACATTTCTCTTGTTTTAACTTAAAGCTACAGTGCTACTTTAATATTCTGCGCATGCTTGCAGGAAGTGGAGGGGTAGCTTGCTTTGGTCCTTAATTCAGTCGGTGGTTGTGATCTCCCCCTGCTGTCTTTACCTTTCCCCTAGTTACCACAGGTTTTTTTTCTGAATTCATGTTTCTTCTCCACTCCCCCAGTCTTCAGTGTCTTCGAGGGCAGGGTGTTCCCCTTTTATCAGTCTTTTAGTTCTTCTTCAAGGGCACAGTTGTTGGCAAGGCATGCGTTGGTTATACAAAAAGTGTCTTGTTTCACAAGTCCTTTATGGCCCTTACATCAGTAGCTTAAAGGAAAGGGGTGAATGGAGGCAAGTCCACGCTCTGGGCGGCAGGCTGTCGTGGTTTAACCCCAGCCAGCAGCTAAGCACCACGCAGACGCTCGCTCACTCCCCCCTGGTGGGATGGGGGAGAGAATGGGAAGAGCAAAAGTAAGAAAACTCGAGGGTTGAGATAAAGACAGTTTAATAGGTAAAGCAAAAGCCACGCACGCAAGCAAAGCAAAGCAAGGAATTCATTCACTACTTCCCATGGGCAGGCAGGTGTTCAGCCATCTCCAGGAAAGCAGGGCTCCATCACGCGTAATGGTTACTTGGGAAGACAAACGCCATCACTCCGAATGTCCCCCCTTCCTCCTTCTTCCCCAGCTTTATATACTGAGCATGACGTCATGTGGTATGGAATAGCCCTTTGGTCAGTTTGGATCAACTGTCCTGGCTGTGTCCCCTCCCAGCTTCTTCTGCACCTGGCAGAGCAGGGGAAGCTGAAAAGTCCTTGACTAGTACAGCAACAACTAAAACATCTCTGTATTATCAACACTCACTTCCAAAACATAGCCCCATACCAGACACTATAAAGAAAATTAACTCTATCTCAACTGAAACCAGGACACAGGCAAACCCCCTCCTTGCCCACCTCGCCTTCCCAGGTGCCTCTGTACAACAGGTATGAGGCTCTGGATGTGGAAGGCCAGTCAATGGATGATGTGGATGACGGTCCATCTACACCAGAGGTGTTGCCAAGGTCAGAAAGGCCTACCCCCCATATCACAACCACCTCAACGAGGAAGAAAAGACAGGTTATAGTTGTAGGTGACTCCCTTCTGAGGGGAACAGAGGGTCCAATATGTCGGACAGACCCTCCTCTTCGGGAAGTCTGCTGCCTCCCTGGGTCCTGGGTTAAGGACATCACTAGGAAACTTCCTAGCCTGGTATGGCCCTCGGACTATTACCCATTACTGCTCTTCCATGTGGGTGGTGATGAAGCCACAACGCATAGTCCAAGGACGATCAAAATAGACTTCAGGGCCTTGGGACAGTTGGTAAGGGAATCTGGAGCACAGGTTATTTTTTCCTCTGTCCTTCCAGTTGTGGGCAGTGACATTGGAAGAAACAGACAGAACCAGTCTATTAATACATGGCTCCATGGCTGGTGTCACTGCCACAATTTTGGGTTTTTTGATAATGGGATGGCCTACACAGCACCAGGCCTGCTGGTGTCACAAGGGATTCACCTTTCTCAAAGAGGGAAGAGGGTCTTTGCTCACGAGCTAGCAGGGCTTATTGACAGAGCTTTAAACTCAACTTGAAGGGGGAGTGGGATAATATCAGGCTTGCCCATGACAAGCTGTGGGATGACATGTCAAGGTTAGAGGGGCGGGGTGCTAGCGAGGGCCCTCAGCCTGTTGCTCTGAGATGTGCTGGGTACACTGCAGCACACTTGAAGTCTTAAGGAGATGAGCCAGGGGCTCCTGAGGTAATGGGAGCCAACAGGGAAACACCAGGGAAATACCTCAAAGGAATTCAGGGGTGTTCCTCTAAGAAGGTGACGTGGCCAACAGCCCAGCTCTACACCAATGCACGCAGCATGGGCAACAAACAGGAGGAGTTGGAAGCCACCGTGCTGCTAGAAAACTACTACCTAGTTGCCATTACTGAAACCTGGTGGGATGAATCCCATGACTGGAGTGCAGCTATCGATGGCTACAGGCTGTTCAGAAGGGACAGGCAAGGAAGGAGGGGTGGAGGTGTTGCCCTCTACATCAAGAAATGGATAGATTGTGAAGAGCTGTCCCTGAAGAATAGCCACGAGCAGGTCGAAAGCTTATGGGTAAGAATCAGAGACTGAGGCAACAAAGGGAACCTTGTGGTTGGCGTCTAGTGCAGGCCATCCGATCAAGGGGAGCCTATTGACAAAGCCTTCTTCCTCCAGCTACAGGAGGCATCACGCTCGCAGGATCTCGTCCTGCTGGGGGACTTCAACCACCCCGACATCTGCTGGAAAAGTAGCACAGTGAGCTTGCAGGCAATCCGGGAGACTCCTGGAGTGCATCGAGGATAACTTCTTAAGCCAGGTGATAGACACCCCTACCAGAGGGGATGCGACACTGGACCTGCTGGTCACCAATGCAAGTGAGCTAATCGGTGATGTCAAGACTGGAGGCAGCCTGGGCTGCAGTGATCATGCACTGGTGGAGTTTGCAGTCCTGAGGGATATGGGTCAGGTGAAGAGTAGAGCCAGGAGCCTGAATTTTAGGAAAGCAAACTTCCAGCTGTTCAAAGAGTTAGTCAGTAGGACCCCCGGGAAACTGTCCTCAGCGACAAGGGAGCAGAACAGAGCTGGCAGATCTTTAAGGATGCTTTCCATAAAGCGCAAGAGCTCTCGATCCCCAGGTGTAAGAAATCAGGAAAGGAAGGCAAGAGACCAGCATGGATGAGTCAAGACCTGCTGGTCAAACTAAAGGGCAAGAAGGAAATGCACGGGCAGTGGAAGCAGGGACAGGTAACCTGGGATGAGTATAGGCACACTGCCTGGTTGTGTAGGGATGGGGTCAGGAAGGCCAAGGTGTGGCTGGAGCTGAACTTGGCAAGGGATGCAAAGAATAATAAGAAGGGCTTCTACAGGTATGTCAGCCAGAAAAGGAAGGTCAAAGAAAGTGTACCCCCCCGATGAACACAACTGGCAAACTGGTAACAACAGACAAGGAGAAGGCCGAGGTACTCAACAACCTCTTTGCCTCAGTCTTCACTGGCAACTTCTCTTCCCACACCTCTTGAGTGGATGGACCTCAAGGCAGGGACTGGGGGAGCAAAGTCACTCCCACTGCAAGAGAAGATCAGGTTCATGACCACCTGAGGAACCTGAACATACATAGGTCTATGGGACCTGATGAGATGCATCCCAGAGTCCTGAGGGAATTGGCTGATGTAGCTGCCAAGCCACTCTCCATGATATTTGAAAAGTCATGGCAGTCAGGTGAAGTCCCCGGTGACTGGAAAAAGGGAAACATCGCACCCATTTTTAAAAAGGGTAGAAAGGAGGACCCTGGGAACTACCGACCTGTCAGCCTCACCTCTGTGCCTGGGAAGAGCATGGAACAGATCCTCCTAGAAGCTATGCTAAGGCACATGGAGGACAGGGAGGGGATACAAGACAGCCAGCATGGCTTTACCAAGGGCAAGTCTTGCCTGACCAACCTAGTGGCCTTCTATGATGGAGTGACTACACCAGTAGACAATGGAAGAGATACAGATGTCATCTATCTGGACTTCTGTAAAGCCTTTGACACGGTACCCTACAACATCCTTCTCTCTAAATTGGAGAGATATGGATTTGATGGATGGACTGTTCAGTGGATGAGAAATTGGTTGGATGGTCACATCCAGAGGGTAGTGGTTAACAGCTCAATGTCCAGATGGAGATCGGTAACGAGTGGTGTCCCTCAGGGGTCTGTATTGAGACCAATCCTGTTTAATATCTTCATCAATGACATAGACAGTGGGATCGAGCGCACCCTCAGCAAGTTTGCAGACGACACCAAGCTGAGTGGTGCAGTTGACATGCCTGAGGGATGGGATGCCATCCAGAGGGACCTTGACAGGCTGGAGAAGTGGGCCTATGTGAACCTCATGAGGTTCAACAAGGCCAAGGGCAGGGTCCTACAGCTGGGTCAGGGCAATCCTCAGTTTCAATACAGGCTGGGGGATGATGTGATCGAGAGCAGTCCTGCAGAGAAGGACTTGGGGATACTGGTGGACAAAAAGCTGGACATGAGCCAGCAATGTGCACTCACAGCCCAGAAGGCCAACTGTATCCTGGGCTGCATCAAAAGAAGCGTGGCCAGCAGGTCGAGGGAGGTGATTCTGCCCCTCTACTCTGCTCTGGTGAGACCCCACCTGGAGTACTGCATCCAGCTCTGGAGCCCTCAGCACAGGAAAGACATGGACCTGTTGGAGCGGGTCCAGAGGAGGGACACAAAAATGATCAGAGGGCTGGAACACCTCTGCTATGAAGAAAGGCTGAGAGTTGGGGTTGTTCAGCCTGGAGAAGAGAAGGCTCCAGGGAGACCTTATTGCGGCCTTTCAGTACTTAAAGGCTTATAAGATGGGGACAGACTTTTTAGCAGGGCCTGTAGTGATAGGACAAGGGGTAATGGTTTTAAATTAAAAGAAGGTAGATTCAGACTAGATATAAGGAAGAAATTTTTTTACAATGAGGGTGGTGAAACACTGGAATAGGTTGTTGTCTCGCAAACGGAGTTCGTTACCCGGTGTGCAGCACCCAATACACACACAGAGCTGAGATATCAGTTTATTTCACGTTTTGCGCAAGACCGGGTGCTAGGTGGTAGCTCCACAAAGCTAGCACAAAGTCCGGTCATGCAGGTACAATATTTATACAGTCTAGTTATGCGTATGCATAAGTAATTACACAAAGCAGTTTTCTATTGGTCTACATGTCTCTTATTTCAACTTAAAGCTACAGCGCTACTTTAATATTCTGCGCACGCTCAAAGGTGAGGGCTCTCTGCTTGGGCCGGGGTCTCCAGCTCGAGGGGTGTGACTTTTAGTATTATAATGAGGATAGTTCACGTGAGGGTGCTTCTTATCACACTTCTGCTAGTAGCTTCAGATTGTTCCCAAAACATCTTAATTAGCTTACATATTTCTCCAGGATGTGTTTCACTCCCAAGGACAATAATTTTGATTAGACATTCCACATCCCAGTCTGAATCCCCCTTATCAGCTTTATGTAAGTCCTGGCCTTCCACCAGCTCCCGATTTACTACAATTCCCCCCTTTGAGACTATCTAAGAATATATTTTTTTTAGATAAGTCTCACTTTCTCCTCAGGTTGTTTAGCGAATGCTAAGCAACATCTGCAGGTGCATTGTAGTAACACATATAGACATAGAAAGATGCTTAGTGCAATCAGTATTATGCCCAACAACTTCTTTACCTACCGTCTTAAATCAGGGAACTAAGAGGTCGGCCATCTCCAGGTCTCTTCAAATCCTAAGGAAGTATCATCCTTTTTAATTTCATGTAAAATTTTAGTTTGTTGCCAAATTTCTTTTAGATCAGTTGAGATTCGTCCACTCTGGTCAACATAAACACAACAACTAGTGTTTAACATTGTACAGACTCCTCCTTGTGAAGTCAGGAGCATGTCTAAGGCCATTCTATTTTGCGTAGAAATATCATTAGGCAGAAGAGGGATATCATTCCCTCTATTTCCTTCACTGTCTACCTTAAGGAATTCAGTATATTTACAAAGATATGTTAATAATATTATTGTTCCAAATATTATAAGAAAATACAGAAGTAATTCCCTTTGAACACAATCTATATGGGCTATGGATTCTATCTGAGTCCAAGTGCAGTTCATTTAATTCCGAGTCAGCTTCAATTTCAACGGTGCTGTTTCTCTCGATGTCCGCTTTTCCAGAGGGGAGGTTTTCACCCACGTGTAGGGAATCCAAGAATCTATTCCTTTTACTTTAATAGCTGTGGGGGTAATTAGTAACACCAAATATGGTCCCTTCCAGCATTCTTTCAATGGTTCATCTTTCCAGGTTTGGACGTAGACTTGGTCTCCCGGTTGAAAGGTATGTACTGGAGTGTCTAGAGGAACAGGTGCTCTCTCATTCAGGTACCCATGAAGGGAAGACAAAGTACACCCCAACGACAGCAGATATTCAGTCAGTATTTGGTCTCCACTGACATGCATTTGATCACTCTTTCCTGTTAATTTATTTACAGGATACAGTTTACCATACAGAATTTCAAAAGGACTAACCCCTTCCCTAGCTCTAGGAGTAATCCTGATTCTTAGCAATGCTATAGGTAGAATTTCTATCCATTTCATTTGAGTTTCCTGGCATAATTTCGAAATTTGTCTCTTTAAAGTTTGGTTCATCTGCTCTACTTTCCCACTGGATTGTGGTCTCCAAGGGGTATGTAAATTCCAATCAAATTGTAAAAACTTAGCAACCTCTTGTACAATTTTAGCAATAAAACGGGGCCCATTATCTGAAGCTATTCCTTCAGGGATACCGAATCTAGGGATTATTTCTTTCAACAGTACTCTAACAACCTCTCTAGCTTTGTTGGTTCGGCATGGGAAAGCTTCTGGCCATCCAGAAAAGGTATCTACCAATACCAATAAGTATTTAAATTGATTACACCTAGGTAACTCAGAGAAATCTATTTGCCAGTACGCCCCTGGAGTTTGTCCCCTTTCAGCCTGTCCCGGGGGAGGTCTTTTCTGTATCTTTGGATTGTTCTTGGAGCATATCGAGTACTGCTTTACAATAGCATTAGCTAGTTTTTGCACTCTTGGTCCTATGGCATATCGTCTGATGTCTGCTATTACTGCATCTGCTCCCATATGGGTTTCTTGATGGGTCCTTTTTATTAATTCCCTCATTAGTGGGGCTGTGACTATTATTTGTCCAGTATCAGTCATCCACCATCCATCCTGGGTTTTGGTACAGTTTAGAAGTTTTGCTAATTGATTGTCCTTGTCCTTTTCTGAATATATTGGAGGATCCAGTAAAATTCTTGCAGTCGGAATTAAAGCCCCCACCTTAGAATCTGTCAAAGCTGCCCTTTTTGCTGTCTCATCAGCTTTTCAATTTCCACTAATAATATCTTTTTGTCCTTTCTGATGGGCTTTACAGTGTATTACTGACACCTCCTTTGGCTTGAGAACAGCCTGTAATAATTTTAAAATTGTCTCTCCATGTTTGATTGGAGTTCCTTGGGAAGATAACAGTCCTCTTTCTTTCCATATGGCTCCATGGGCATGTATCACTCCAAAGGCATATTTTGAGTCCGTATATATGTTTACTGTCATGTTTTCAGACAATTCCAGTGCTCTGGTTAGTGCAGCGATCTCAGCCTTTTGTGCTGATGTATTGACAGGTCTTTTGCCCTGTGAAACTTCAAAACCCAGGTATTCCACAGTTGTTTGCACAATCTGGGCTTTCTTTGTGATACCCTGTATCCAGCAAGTCCCAAGAAGTTTAATAGATTGATGGTGGCTCTTTTGCATTCTTGTGCTGAAGCGGTCCCTATTAGTATATCATCTACCTACTACAATAAAGTAACAGAAGGATGCTCACCTTGTCAGTCTTCCAGTTCTTTAGCTAGTACATTACTGAACAAGGTAGGGCTGTTCTTAAATCCCTGGGGTAGCACGGTCCAGCAGAGTTGGACTTTTCTTCTGGTGGTTGGACTTTCCCATTCGAACGCAAACAATTTCTGACTTTCTTCTTCCAGAGGTATACAAAAGAAAGCATCCTTCAAATCCAGTACTGTAAAATAAACATTATTCTCAGGTATTGATGATAACAGAGTGTACGGATTTGGAACTACTGGATGCACATCAACTGTAATCCGGTTAATTTCTCTTAAATCCTGTACCAACCAATACTCCTGTGTTCAGGGCTTCCTGACCGGCAAAATTGGAGTATTATATTCAGATTGGCATTCTCTTAATAGTCCATACTGAATAAAGTTGTTTATCAATGGTTCCAAACCTATTCTGGCTTCCAACTTAATAGGATATTGTCTTTTTCTTACCGGTTGTGCTCCGGGTTTCAATTCAATTTTTACCAGTACAGCATTTTTTGCTGTTCCCAGTCTCTTGGTTGCCCATACTGTAGGTATCACAGCATCCAGGATCTCCTCTGGGATGTTGACATTCTCCCATTGCTTCGCAGTCAATAAACAAATTGTGCTTTCCAGGCAGTTTCTTTTGGTAGATGTAACTGTATTGATCTATCAGAAAAGGTTATTTGTGCTCTTAATTTACAAAGTAAATCTCACCCTAGAAGAGGAATGGGGCACTCTGGCATATAGAAGAACTCATGAGATGCCACTTTACCTCCAATTTTACATTCCATTGGTTTCAGAAATGGTTTCAAAGCTCGCTTTCCCGTGACCCCAACAATAGGCATATAAATATTACTTAAAGGTCCCTTATGGCTAGTCACTACAGAATGGATGGCCCCCATGTCTATCAGAAAATCTATAATTTCATTCCCCAGGTGAACTGGAACCAGGGGGTCGGCTGGGGAAACTTCAATGTTCTCCTCCGGTCCCCATCAATCCAAGTCTGAAGTTCCCAACATGATTAGATCAGCCTCCCGTGTAGAACCCATCCCCCTTGGGTAATTGGTTTCCTCTTCGGGCATTCATTTTTCCAATGCCCGTCCTCCTTACAGTATGCACACTGATTCGATCCTAACAGATGACTTGCAACAGGGATAGACCCAGGGTTCCTACCCCGGCTCCTACCTCTGCCTCTGTCATTTCCTTGATAATATCCTCGACCCCTTCCTCTGCTTTTTGCCGAATTCCCTGCAATTGCTGCAGCCAGTAATGTAGCCTGCAGCTTCCTGTCCTTTAATTTTTCCTTTAGTTTTTCCCTTTTGTCTGTTTCGTCCCAATTATTATACACCTTATAAGCTATTTCTATCAGTTGGGATATAGACATTCCTCCTGCTCCATCCACCTTTTGTAGCTTTTTCCTTATATCTGGGGCAGATTGTCCAATAAACAACATATTAAACATTCTCTGATTAGTCTCTTCCTCTGGATTCAAGTCAGTCCACTTTCTAGCTGTCTCACACAATCTCTCATAGAATGCTGAGGGGCTTTCATTATTTTCTTGTTTAATATCATACAATTTTGCTAGATTTTTAGGTCTCAGAACCCCATGTTGTATCCCATATAAAATCAGTTGTTGATATTATTTAATCATAGCCCTTCCTACAGTGGTATTGGGAACCCATTCAGGACAATTTTAGGCATAAACCTAGCAGGATCATCGTTGGCATTCCGCCTTTGATTTTCCTGTTCAGCTTTTTCCATTACCAATTGCCTTTCTTCTGGAGGAAAAAGAGTGCCTAACAGTGTCTGCATGTCTCCCCACATAGGGTTATGATTGCATATAATTGCATCCCCTAACTGATACCTTTTGTCCAGGTTTTCCCAATATGATCTAACTGATTGCTTCCAGTTTAAAAGACCTGAAGTAGTAAATGGTACATGCACAAACACTGGTAAGCCTTCTACTCCAATTGCCTGTCGGAGTGGTGCCTGTATTACAGGTGCACGAGCTCGAGTCCTTCCGGAGACTGGCGAAGAGTCCATCTGAGTGGACTGTTCCCCTACTCCATCAGACTCAGTTTCATTATTTAGCAATTTACATTTCTTTCTGATGTCATGATTATTTTGCAATGCAAAGAACAGATCAACATATGGTACTTCATCCCATTTATCCATCCTTCTACAGAAAAGCATCAATTGCAATACAGTATTATAATTTAGAGTTCCATTTTCAGGCCATTTTTCATCATCACCTAATTTGTACATTGGCCACCACTGATTACAATATTTACAGTTTTTTTCTTTAGTTAGGGGATCCCCTCCAAATTTTTGCCAATTCTTCAGGATGCATCCTAAAGGAGTGCAGGAAGGTATCTCGGTAGAGGGATTTAAACCCATATTATTTCCTAGGAAAAACTTTGTTAACCAGGACTTCATGTACTCAGCAACCGAAGCATCTACGTACAGAAGTCTAAATAAGCTCCTGCTGCGGTCCTTTATGGGCATCTTACACAGAGTGATTTCAAAACAAACTGATACTGAAACAGAAACCAGAACGAGGGATGTCTCCCTTCGTTAAACAGATCGGTACCAAAAAACATAAACCAGATGCTACTGCCATGTATCTTTCCTGATGCATCTTATGCAGAGCCCAGAACCAGATTTCGCACTCACCGAGATTTCCTCCTCTGCAGTCCCCTGAAGATATCTTGTTAAATTTGCATTGCACCATTGTGTTGCTTACCGCCTGACCGCAGAAGAGAGGCCGAAGGGAGTCCCCGAACAACAGGTCAGTGTGCGCTGGAATCCGTTTGGACCGCCACTTCCCATCAGGACAGCAAGACGATCCAGGCAAGGCCTTACGGTGGTCCCATCTGGGTTACCAAAATGTTGTCTCACAAATGGAGTTTGTTACCCGGTGTGCAACACCCAATACGCACACAGAGCTGAGATATCAGTTTATTTCACGTTTTGCGCAAGACCGGGTGCTAGGTGGTAGCTCCACAAAGCTAGCGCACTGCTCGTTCATACAGGTGCAGTATTTATACAGTCTAGTTATACATATGCATAAGTAATTACGCAAAGCAGTTTTCTATTGGTCTACATTTTCTTGTCTTACTCTTAAAGCTACAGTACTACTTTAATATTCTACGCATGCCCAGAGGTGAGGGGTCTCTGCTTGGGCCAGGGTCTCCAGCTCAAGGGGTGTGACTTTTAGTATTATAATGAGGATAGTTCACGTGAGGGTGCTTCTTATCACACTTCTGCTAGTAGCTTCAGATTGTTCCCAAAACATCTTAATTAGCTTACATATTTCTCCAGGATGCGTTTCACTCCCAAGGACAATAGTTTTAATTAGACATTCCACATCCCGGTCTGAATCCCCCTTATCAACTTTACGTAAGTCCCGGCCTTCCACCAGTTCCCGACTGATTACAAGGTTGCCCAGAGAGATGGTAGATGCCCCATCCCTGGAAACATTCAAGGTCAGGTTGGATGGGGCTCTGAGCAACCTGATCTAGTTGAAGATGCCCCTGGTCATTGCAGGGGGGTTTAGACTACATGACCTTTAAAGGTCCCTTCCAACCCAAACTATTCTATGATTCTATGATTCTATGTCCAAAGGAAGGGCCCTCTCTACACATTATGCAACTGAGACTACATGGAGTAAGTGGGTAGCACTGATCTTGCTCAAATTCGGAATTCCAACCGCCCAGGAATCCTGGAAGAAATCATGGACTGGCCAGAAGGCGGAGACTTTGGAGCATCGCTGAAGGAGTTGACTCATGCCCAAGAAGCCCCACTGTATAATAAATTACCAGAAAATGAGAAGCAATACAATCTGTTTACTAATGGGTTGTCCTGGTTTCAGCTGGGATAGAGTTAATTTTCTTCACAGTAGCTGGTATAGTGCTGTGCTTTGGATTTTAGTATGAGAATAATGTTGATAGCACACTGATGTTTTAGTTGTTGCTAAGTGGTGTTTACACTGGTCAAGGACTTTTCAGCTTCCCCTGCTCTGCCAGGTGCACAAGAAGCTGGGAGGGGGCACAGCCAGGATAGTTGATCGAAACTGGCCAAAGGGCTATTCCATACTATATGATGTCATGCTCAGTATAGAAACTGGGGGGAGCTGGCCAGGGGGTAGCGATCGCTGCTCGAGGACTGGCTGGGCATCGTCGGCGGGTGATGAGCGGTTGCATCACTTGTTTTTTTCCCTTGGGTATTGTTCCTCTCTCACTCTCTTGTTGTTTTCCTTCTCATTACAATTTATTGTTTTTCTTGTTGTTGTTGTTCCAATTATTAAACTGTTCTTATCCCAACCCACGAGTTTTCTTACTTTTGCTCTTCTCATTCTCTCCCCCATCCCACCGGGGGGGAGGGTGAGCAAGCGGCTGTGTGGTACTTAATTGCCGACTGGGGCTAAACCAAAACAGTCCTTTTTGGCGCCCAACATGGGGGTCGAAGGGTTTGAGATAATAACAGATTAACCGGAGCGTATTACGGAATTTAGATCTGTTAGTAGTTGTGGGACACGATATTGATTCACCTGTTCTCAGCATTGGTTTACCTGATCTGCACCATGCTCATTTTTTTGCCGTACATGTTAAAGATCGGTGTTGGTTTTTGCAGTTTGCTGTGCTCTGCTTTAATTGGTGATGTTTTGCCTGTGAGATTTGTTATTAAAACAGTGACCTTGGCTTTATTTTGGTATCTAAGTGCTGTACTGAAACCGTTACTGTATGTCGGGTATCACCTTATGGAGACAATTCGCAATTATACCTCTTCCTCTGAGAGGCTTTTTATGGAGGAAATGCAGAATTGTACCTTCACTACTTTCTTCTACAATGCTTCCTCCTTTGTTACAATAACTTTTCAGTATCTTGAACATCCTTGGGTAGTTAAAATACATCTATTGTTATTGCTTGGGAATACTGTTTCGGTTTTGTCCAAGATAAGTAAGCAATTTAAGAATATCATCCAGAGATCTGCCCCAAGGCCGGATAGTTATGAGTGGCAGGGTGTGGTGGATAGCATGGGCAAATGCCTAGGACGGTGGGTGTCGTGGTTTAGCCCCAGCCGGCAACTGAGCACCACGCAGCCGCTCGCTCACTCCCCCTCGGTGGGATGGGGGAGAGAATGGGAAGAGCAAAAGTAAGAAAACTTGAGGGTTGAGATAAAACCAGTTTAATAGGTAAAGCAAAAGCCGCACACGCAAGCAAAGCAAAGCAAGGAATTCATTCACTCCTTCCCCTGGGCAGGCAGGTGTTCAGCCATCTCCAGGAAAGCAGGGCTCCATCACGTGTAACAGTTACTTGGGAAGACAAACGCCATCACTCCAAATGTCCCCCCTTCCTCCTTCTTCCCCAGCTTTATATACTGAGCATGACGTCATATGGTATGGAATAGCCCTTTGGTCAGTTTGGATCAACTATCCTGGCTGTGCCCCCTCCCAGCTTCTTGTGCACCTGGCAGAGCAGGGGAAGCTGAAAAGTCCTTGACTAGTACAGCAACAACTAAAACATCTCTGTATTATCAACACTGTCTTCAGCACAAATCCAAAACATAGCCCCATACCAGCCACTATAAAGAAAATTATCTCAGCTGAAACCAGGACAGTGGGCACCTCCAGTGTTTTGGAACTTCACCCCTGAACAAGTGCAGAATCCTGAAAAATTAGTAGAATATTTGGGAAAACTATGTTGTCACCCTGACAATTCTAAGGAGATACAAATCACTGCAATGTGCTGGGGCCTGGCCCATGCCTACTGAGCCCTGTTCAACACTGTTCAGAACCCTCAAGGATCTGGTGACAAAACGACGGGCACCGCAGCTACTCTGGCCCCCCTTGCGACAGGCACTGCGGCTATTCCGGACCACTCTGCGACAGGCACTGTGGTCACTCCAGTCCCCCCTGGAACAGATAATGCGGTTCAGTCAGGGAACCAACCTGTGTCAGTATCAGTCTCCCTTATACACAAGAAGAAAACCTGGAAGCGAAAGTCAGCTCGTTTAGAAAGGGAAGATGAAAGAGCAGGGACATCACAGGGAGAGGAGGAGGAAGAACTTGTGAATGAGACAGAAACCACCCGATCCCTATCCCTGAGCGAGCTGCAAGATACGCTAAAAGATTTCAGCCATCATCCAGGCGAGCACGTTGTCACCTGGCTGCTCCGATGCTGGGATAGTGGGGCCAGTAGCCTGGAATTAGAGGGTAAGGAAGCCAAACAGCTGGGATCCATTTCTAGGGAAGGGGGCATTGACAAAGCGATTGGAAAAGGGGCACCAGCCCACAGCCTCTGGAGGCGACTCCTGTCAGCTATGAAGGAAAGGTATCCCTTCAAGGAAGATGTTATATATCACCCAGGCAAAAGGACCACCATGGAGAGAGGTATCCAGTACCTAAGGGAATTAGCCATGCTGGAGGTGATTTATGGTGACCTGGACAACGAGCGGTTATCCAAAGATCCAGATAAGGTCCAGTGCACATGACCCATGTGGAGGAAGTTGGTACGGAACGCACCAGCGTTGTGTGCCAACTCATTGGCAGTAATGACCTGGAAAGACGGAGACGGTCCAACAGTGGATGAAGCGGCTAGTCACCTCCAAGAATACGAAGAAAGTATCTCTTCCTCCCTTGTCTCGGCTGTGGAGAAACTGTCCCGGAAGGTCCAGCAACTCAAAGAGGATAGGTCCTACTCCCCACGTGTACGGACCAGTATCTCAGCCATTAGGAGTCAGCGTTCTTCTGCTCAAGAGAGAGGATATAGTGGATACACACCACGGGGCACCCTATGGTTTTACCTGTGTGACCACGGAGAGGACATGAGGAAGTGGGATGGAAAACCTACCTCCACCCTAGAGGCACAGGTACGTGAGTTGCAAGGAAAAACAATCACCAAAGGGGGTTCTTCCAGGAAAATTGCTGCTCCGGTTTCCAGTGGACAGTTCCCCAGACAGAGTAGAAGGGCTGATCTTACTCCTGATTTTAATGAAGGAACTCCTGACTTGTATGCACAAGAAGGGAGAAACAAATACTATGACCAGGACTAGAGGGGCCCTGCCTCCAGCCAGGTGGAGTAAAGGGACAACCAGGTTTACTGGACTGTGTGGATTCGATGGCCTGGCACATCAGACCCACAGGAGTATAAAGCTCTAGTAGACACCAGTGCACAGTGCACCCTAATGCCATCAAGCTATAAAGGGGCAGAACCCATCTGTATTTGTGGAGTGACAGGGGGATCCCAACAGCTGACTGTATTGGAGGCTGAAGTGAGCCTAAGCGGGAATGAATGGCCCTTCGAGCCCCAACATGCGTCCTGTTGTATTGTGGGAAAGCATCGGAGATGGAAAGCTGCTGTGTCAAGTCCCACATGGTAAGTTGCAGAAACTATCAACGGAAAAGGAGAATTGATTCAGTTTGCAGAAGTGATAGCCATCTAGTTGTGCCTAGATATTGCTGAACGAGAAAAGTGGCCAGTCTACTGACTCATGGATGGTGGCAAATGCCCTGTGGGGGTGGCTACAGCAATGGAAGCAGACCAACTGGCAGCGCAGAGGCAAACCCATCAAGGCTGCTGCACTGTGGCAAGACATCGCTGCCCAGGTAGAAAACATTGCTGTAAAGATATGTCATGTACATGCTCACATGCCCAAGAGCTATGCCACCTAAGAACATTGAAACAACGAGCAGGTCAACCAGGCTGCTAGAATTGAAATGGCTCAGGTGGATCTGAACTCGGAATGTAAGTGTGAGCTATTCATAGCTCAGTGGGGCCATGCAACGTTGGGACATCTAGGGAGAGATGCAACGTACAGATGGGCTTGAGATTGAGGGGTGGACCTGACCACCGAAGCCACTGCATAGGTAATTCATGAATGCAAAACATGCACCATAATCAGGAGAGCCAAGCGAGTAAAGCCTCTCTGGCATATAGGATGGTATCCAGGATATCAATATGCGAGGCCTGGCAGATCAACAATATTGGACTGTAACCAAAGTGATTAATTTGTAACTTTTGTAACCAAGGTGAGGGAATTAACATAGAATAGAGCACAACGAATCATGGTGATGAACAATGCTGCTATGTTCCCAGTACAGCCCCAGCCCATCTTGGCAATAGGTCAAGGACTAGTTGACCCATTAGAACAGTTGGTTTGTACTAGAATAGGAATAGGGGTGGCCAATTATCAATCATATTGTTAGAAACCATGGACCATGGAGAAGAAAATGGGTTACATCAGCAAGGTGGGATTGCGCATGCCCATAGGAAGGGGTCAACTAAAGGACACACCTGCACGACCACCAAGGACCACCAGAGACCCCCACGGAAGCCCCTCAGAGTTCAAGGGCACATGCATAACGACTATGTACATATGATAATTAGTTCCAGGAAATATAATGAATATGTATGGTCATTCCGGGAAATTTGATGCATATGTATGTAATTGAAGAATATAAGTTTTGGTTGATGCAACCTGTGGTATGCATGCTAGGAGGAGCGATGCCCCGTGCATCCAGCGCTGCAATAAAGAATGCCTGCCTTTTAACACTACATTGGTATTACGAGGTTTATTCCCAGTTTCGGTGACAGGACCACAGCCACGAACCTGCCAAGGGAAGTGTCCTGTGGTTACCATGGTGGAAGTGACTACCGGGTGGCTGGAAACATAACCTGTAAACCATACCACCACCCAGAATACCATCCTGGGCCTTGAAAAAGTAGTTCTGTGGTGACACAGGACCCCGGAAAGCATTGAGTCAGATGACAGGACTCATTTCCAAACCAATCTCTTAGACACCTGGGGCAAGGAACAGGGCATTGATTGGGTGTACCACATTCCCCATCACCCACATGCCTCTGGGAAGACTAAATGATACAATGGACTGTTAAAGACTACGCTGAGAGCAATGGATGCTGGCACATTCAAGCTTTGGGATGCAAATTTAGCAGAAGCCACTTGGCTGGTTAACACTAGAGGATCTGCTAACTGACCTGGCCCTGCCCAAACAAAGCCCCTACATACTGTGCAAGGAGATAAGGTCCCCATGGTGCATGTAGGGAACTGGCTTGGAAAGACAGCATGGGTTACTCCTTCCTCAGCAAAAGGCAAACCCATTCATGGGATTGCTTTTGCTCAAGGACCTGGGTACACTTAGTGGGTAATGTGAGAGAATGGGGAAATCCCATGTGCACCTCAAGGAGTTTTAACCTTGGGGGAAAATAACCCATGATTTGAGTTATATGATGCCATAGTTGTCTGTAAAAAGTACCACAGTGGAAGTCACCTGAACCAATAGAGAATGAGCCTCATAAGGAACCAGGCAAGTGCAGCAGTGATCCAACCTGAGCTGGTTTCGGTGTCCAACAATCCAATGCAACACGCCATCTCACACACCACCTGAATGACCATCACAATAGATGAAGCTCATGTTATGGACTAAACGAACTGAATGGACCTTTGAATGGGGATGGCCCATAGACTAAGGGAATGATATCTGTGTGTATGTCAAAGGATGGGGAAGAGGGTGGTGATGGTTGATGACAACGTATTGAATACTGTAGGACCTGAGCATGATGCAAATAGTATGGAAAGAAGGGTAGAGACTGGGTGGGGGCTTAGCTGCCAGCCACGGTCAACCCACCACAGTGGGTAATGCAGGAGGATGGGGAAACCCAGTGTGTACCTCAAGGAGATATAACCTTGGGGGGAAATAACCTATGATTTGAGTTGCATGTTATAGGAAGTAATGCAGCAGGAACCACCTGAACCAATGGAGGATGCGCCTTGCAAGAAACTGGGCATGTGCAGCAGTAACCTAACCTGAGCTGTCTTTGGCAACTGTTGCCGTGAAAAGCTGAAATCAGGACTCAATAGTCGGGATGACTATTAAGCAGGTATTCTTTATTGCAGCGCTGGGCAGCACTGGGGATCGCTCCGCCACAAGTGCTCCCCCAGGTTAGCACAACACATCAGTTCATATACAGAAAAATCATACATATTCATCAGGTTTCCTGAAAAGGGCAGTCTTATGGTGATGAGTTCCCGGAATTCATTTACATAGTCCAAGCATGCGCAGTAAAATTAGGGTTAGGGTCTTTCGCCCTCCCGGTGGTCTTCCATAGTCTTCCTCACGTTGTCCACTAGTTGAACTTTGGGCTTCCTTTGTCCATATATAGTCATTGAGTTAGCTCATCAGTCCTTTGGCCTCGGAATGTTACAAGGGGGTCGATTTAAACTAGTTCTTTGGTGCTTATCTTTGGCACAATCTTCCTGAGTTCCTGTTATCAGTGATTTAATTAGGAAGCCTAACGAGCTTGCTCAAGGCCTGTTTAGTCTTATCAGGTAAGAAGTTACAGGAAATGTCCCACCATCAACTCTGCTCAGCAGGTAACTAAAACTATCTTTGCAGGGGAAGAAAACACAAGAGAACAAGGATGCAAGTGAAACTAAAAAAAAATGCAAGTCTATGTATCACAGTAAGGTCTTAGTCAGGGATTGTCAGGGATTTAACCCTTTCACAACCAATAACTCAACACAACACTCCGCCTCTGCTGTCCTGAACATTCACCATAGAGATGGAAGCCAAGTCATGGACTAAATAAACTCAGTGGACATTTGCTGAGGGTGACCTGTAGACTAAGGGAATGATATCTGTGTATATATTAAAGGACAGTGTGGTGGCTTGACCATGGCTGGACGCCAGGTGCCCACCAAGCCGCTCTATCACTCCCCCTCCTTAGCTGGACAGGGGAGAGAAAATATAATGAAAGGCTCATGGGTCGAGATAAGGACAGGGAGATCACTCAGCAATTACCATCACGGGCAAAAATGACTCGACTTCGGGAACATTAATTTATTGCCAATCAAGTCAGAGTAGGATAATGAGAAATAAAACCAAAATCTTAAAACACCTTCCCCCCACCCTTCCCTTCTTCCCGGGCTCAACTTCACTCCCGATTTTCTCTACCTCCTCCCCCCAAGCAGCACAGAGGGACGAGGAATGGGGGTTGCGGTCAGTTCATCACACATTGTTTCTGCCACTCCTTCCTCCTCAGGGGGAAGACTCCTCACACTCTTCCCCTGCTCCAGCATGGGGTCCATCCCACAGGAGACAAGTCCTCCACGAACTTCTCCAAAGTAGTTCCTTCCCATGGGCTACAGTTCTTCACGAACCGCTCCAGCGTGGGGTCCATCCCACAGGAGACAAGTCCTCCACGAACTTCTCCAAAGTAGTTCCTTCCCATGGGCTACAGTTCTTCACGAACCGCTCCAGCGTGGGGTCCATCCCACAGGAGACAAGTCCTCCACGAACTTCTCCAAAGTAGTTCCTTCCCATGGGCTACAGTTCTTCACGAACCACTCCAGCGTGGGTCCTTTCCATGGGCTACAGTTCTTCACAAACTGCTCCAGCGTGGGTCCTTTCCATGGGCTGCAGTCCTTTCGGAACAGACCGCTCCAGCATGGGTCCCCCATGGGGTCACAAGTCCTGCCAGAAAACCTGCTCCAGCATGGACTCCTCTCTCTCCACAGGTCCACAGGTCCTGCCAGGAGCTTGCTCCAGCGCAGGCTTCCCACAGGGTCCCAGCCTCCTTCGTGTGTATCCACCTGCTCCAGCGTGGGGTCCTCCACAGGCTGCAGGTAGATATCTGCTCCACTGTTAACCTCCATGGGCTGCAGGGGAACAGCCTGCCTCACCACGGTCTTCAGCACAGGCTGCAGGGGAATCTCTGCTCTGGCGCCTGGAGCACCTCCTCCCCTCCTTCTTCCCTGACCTTGGTGTCTGCAGAGTTGTTTCTCTCACATATTCTCACTCCTCTCTTCTGGCTGCTGCTGCACGGGTTTTTTTTTTCCCCTTCTTAAATGTGTTATCACAGAGGTGCTACCACCGTTGCTGATTGGCTCAGCCTTGGCCAGCCGCGGGTCCATCTTGGAGCCGGCTGGCACTGGCTCTATTAGACATAGGGGAAGCTTCTAGCAGCTTTTCACAGAAGCCACCCCTGTAGCCCCCCCGCTATGAGAACCTTGCCATGCAAACCCAATACAGACTGGAAGGGAATGGTGGTTTTGAGGACGTATTGGATAGTGTAGGACCTGAGCATGATGCAAATGGTATGGAAGAAGTGGTGGAGATTATACTGGGTGTAGCTGGGATGGAGTTAATTTTCTTTGTAGAAGCCCACATGGCACTGTGTTTTGGATTTGTGGCTAAAAGTGTTGATAACACACCAGTATTTTGGGTATTGCTGAACAGTGCTTGCACAGCATCAAGGCTTTCTCTTTTTCCCACTCTGCCCCCCCATCAAGTAGGCTGGGGGTGGGCATGAAGCTGAGAAGGGATACAGCCAGGATAGCTGGCTCAAATTGACCAAAGGGATATTCCATACCATACGATCTCATGCTCAGCAATAAAAACTGAGAGGAGGGGGTTTTGGGGGAGGTAGCCATTGCTCAGACTGGCTGGGCATCTGCTTGTGGGAGATTTTGTGATTCTGCAAGTGATTACTTTTGCATCACTTGTTTTATTTTGGGTTTGGTTTTTTTTTCTTCTTCTTCTTTCCTTTACTTACTGAACTTTTTAACCTTAACACTTTTGCCCTTCCAATTCTCTCTCTGGTCCGACTGGGGGGGCAGGAAGTGAGCAAGCAGCTGTATGGTGCTTAGCTGCTGGCCAGGGTCAACCCACCACAGTATCTTATACATTAGGTCACATAATGTCAATGCTTATCAGATGAGGAACATTTTCCCAGAAACACTGTGTCACAACAGAGGAGGGCCTGCAGCTATGAAAATGCCTCCTGTTTAAGTAAAGGTGCATGCTACCCAACAGCTGCCCAGTTCTACACCTTTTGCTGTGGTACTCTATCTGCCAGATGCATCTGACCAACACTCCACCAACCAGGTCAGCTAGCTGAATCTAGGAGGAGTGATCAGGAAAGAGAGTACTACAGGTTCATGAAACACCAGCATGTAAACAAGGAAAGCAATAAAGGGGCCAGGTGAACAAGCCCTGTATGACATTAGCATTGCATATCCTGAAGAAGGAAACATATCCCAGAAATCCCCTAACAACTCTCTAAAACAGACTTATGATGGCTTAAGTCTACATGTCAGAGTTGACAATTTTTGACTGTTCAATAGATGTTTTAAATAAGTTTAAACCTAAATGTTGAGGAGTGTTTTGCAGTCAGCCATAAGAGAGTCCTTAAAAGAGGTAGCTTCTTTCCTACCCATTACTGTTCTTCCAGTAGAGCTTCCTAATGAAAAAAAAAAAAAGTACATGGTTGCATTGTGTCTATTTATTTTTTAATTCTCCATCTTCTTCCTCAATAACTTCTCATCAGCTATCAAGTTCAACCAAGTCTATCAAAATGGCAGGGGCTCTAAAAATATAATGCCTGTTGTTGTCAAAAGAGGCCTAAGTGAATGCCCTACTCAAAAAAATGGCTCTAGCTTGAGCTCAACTGGTATCTGACAAAGCCAAATCAGCCTCCTCCTGCCTTCCTCCCCTTATCACAGCACATGATACTTTTTGTCCAGCCAGCAGTTAATGGACATGAAAAGCAACTTGAGATGTTGAAGCATGAGGAAAGTCATAGGGAAAATAACAGAGATAGAGATGGTGGTATACAGAATACAAAATTGTAGGAAGAAAGACCCTCTTAGTTGTTCCCAGAACACCTATTTGTTTTCCTACTTTTAAGTATCTGGAGACTGCCAGACACAGCCTGAACCCGCAACAAAGCTAACTAATCTCACCCTGTAAACAAAAGAAAGATCTATATAGCTGCACTTGTCCTTTGGTGATTTTTTTTTTCTAAAAATAACTTTTTCTAAACAACATTCAAAGCCTGATTGATTTTAAAACCAAAGTGCTGTTTTGAAATAAGATACTGATTTGCAAAGGTGTAGGCAAGAATCAAAATAAGCTGTATCTTGTCTTAGATGCTGTTACTGAACCCATATACTTTTTTCTGGATAACTTACTTCTGGATAAAGTACTCAATAAACATCACAAGAAAGCACAACCTGTCCTGAAGGAGAAAAGGTTTTATTCAATTTCCAAATTAAAAGAGCAAGAACTCTCTCTGCTGCTATGTCTACCCTCTTGGCTTTTTTAGATATAAAAGTCATAGACCTTAAATTATCAGGTTCCTAATACAGACACGGATTAAGAATACATTTTTTAATAATTACAGTAACAGCTGTAATTGCTCCTTTACGAGCTGTCGTGGTTTAACTCCAGCTGGCAACTAAGCACCACACAGCCGCTCGCTCACTTCCCCCAGTGGGATGGGGGAGAGAATCAGAAGAGTCAAAAGTGAAGTGAAAAAAGAAGTGTAAAGCCCAGAAGTGAAAGCCATCTAGTTGGCCCTAGAGACTGCCAGTGGCCAGTACTCTATCTCTATACTGACTCATGGTGGCAAATGCCCTGTGGGGGTGGCTACAGCAATGGAAATGGACCAGCTGGCAGCACAGCAGTAAACCCATCTGGGCAAGGGTCATGGTTTAGCCTCAGTCAGCAACCAAGCACCACACAGCCACTCGATCACCCTCCCCACTCCCGGTAGGATGGGGGAGAGAATCAGAAGAGCAAAAGTAGGAAAACTCATGGGTTGAGATAAGAACAGTCTAATAATTGGAACAAAATAAAGTAATAATAATTAGAAATTGTAAGGAAAAGGAAAACAATGAGAGAGAGAGAGAGAAAGAGAGAGGGAGAGGAACAAATCCCAAGGAAAAAAACAAGTGATGCAACCGCTCACCACCCACCAACCAACACCCAGCCAGTCCCCGAGCAGCGATCGCTACCCCCTGGCCAGCTCCCCCCAGTTTCTATACTGAGCATGACATCATATGGTATGGAATAGCCCTTTGGCCAGTTTGGATCAGCTGTCCTGGCTGTGCCCCCTCCCAGCTTCTTGTGCACCTGGCAGAGCAGGGGAAGCTGAAAAGTCCTTGACCAGTGTAAACACCACTTAGCAACAACTAAAACATCAGCGTGTTATCAACATTATTCTCATGCTAAATCCAAAGCACAGCACTATACCAGCTACTAGGAAGAAAATTAACTCTATCCCAGCCAAAACCAGGACAGTATCCACCCCTTATTCTATACCATCTACGTCATGCCCAGGTCCCACACTTTCCAATACATTCCAATTAATCACCACTGCTTTTCCTGCCTTTTAATACATACACACAGATATAATTCCCTTAGTCTATGGGCTATCCCTCTAAAATGTCCGTTGGGTTCATTTAGTCCATGGATTTGGGTTCCATCTGTCATAACAGTCCTTCAGGGCAGGAGACGTGGTCTGGGGTGTTGGACTGTTGCATGCTGAAGCCAGTTCTGGTTCCATTATCGCTGTGCTTGTCTGGTTCTATCATCACTGCACTTTGATTGGTTTCATCAAAGTTCATTCTTCATTAATCTGGGTGATCCTTACTGAAATACCGTTGATATGGCATATAGCCACCATAGAAGTGATGACATACAGTATTATATAGCAATTAACATCATACAATTTAATTCATTGGCTATTCTCACCCCAAATCACATCCCCTTGAGGTACACAGCAGACTTCCCCATCCTCCCGCATTACCCACCAAGTGCACCCAGGTCCTTGAGCAAAAGCAACCCCACGAATGGGCTTGCCTTTGCCAGAGGCAGGAGTAACCCAGACTGTCTTCCACAGCATATTTTTTACGTGCACTACAGGGACTTTATCCCCCTCTACAGGATGTAAAAGTTTTGATTGGGCAGGGCCAGCCCGATTGGCAGATCCCCTAGTGTTGACTAACCAGGTGGCCTTTGCTAAATGCATATCCCAGTGTTTGAATGTCCCACCACCCATTGCTCTCAGTGCATTGTATCCTTCGATTAACAGTGCATTAACAGTCCATTGTATCCTTCGATTTTCCCGGAGGCTGGTGCATGATAGGGGATGTGATATACCCACTCAATGCCATGCTCTTTGGCCCAGGTGTCTATGAGGTTGTTTCGGACATGAGTCCCGTTGTCTGACTCAATTCTTTCTAGGGTGCCATGTCGCCATAGGACTTGCTTTTCAAGGCCCAGGATAGTGTTCTGGGTGGTGGCATGGGGCACGGGATATGTTTCCAGCCATCCGGTGGTTGCTTCCACCATTGTAAGCACATGGCGCTTGTCTTGGTGGGTTTGTGGCAGTGTGATATAATCGATCTGCCAGGCCTCCCCATATTGATATTTCAGCCATTGCCCTCCATACCACAGAGGCTTTAGCCACTTGGCTTGCTTGATTGCAGCACATGTTTCACATTCATGGATAACCTGTGCAATAGTGTCCATGGTCAAGTCCACCCCTCGATCACGAGCCCATCTATATGTTGCATCTCTCCCTTGATGGCCTGAGGTGTCATGGGCCCATCGAGCTATAAATAATTCACCCTTATGTTGCCAGTCCAGATCCACCTGAGCCACTTCCATCTTAGCAGCCTGATCCACCTGCTGGTTGTTTTGATGTTCTTCAGTGGCACAAGTCTTGGGTACGTGAGCATCTACGTGATGTACTTTTACAACCAGGTTCTCTACCCAGGCAGCAATATCTTGCCACAATGCTGCAGCCCAGATGGGTTTGCCTCTCTGCTGCCAGTTGCTCTGCTTCCATTCCTGCAACCACCCCCACAGGGCATTGGCCACCATCCATGAGTCAGTGTAGAGATAGAGCACTGGCCACTTTCCTCATTCAGCAATGTCTAAAGCCAGCTGGACGGCCTTTACTTCTGCAAACTGACCTGATTCACCTTCTCCCTCAGCAGATTCTGCGAGTTGTTGTATAGGACTCCATACAGCAACCTTCCATCTCCGAAGCTTTCCTACAATACGACAGGACCCATCAGTGAACAGGGCATACTGCTTCTCATTTTCTGGTAGTTTATTGTACAGTGGGGCCTCCTCAGCACGCGTCACCTCCTCCTCTGGCGATATTCCGAAATCTTTGCCTTCCGGCCAGTCCATAATTACTTCCAAGATCCCTGGGCAATTGGGGTTTCCTATTAGAGTCCGTTGTGTGATCAGTGCGACCCACTTACTCCACGTAGCATCAGATGCATGATGTGTAGAGGGAACCCTCCCTTTGAACATCCAGCCCAGCATCAGCAGTTGGGGTGCCAGGAGGAGCTGTGCTTCGGTACCAACCACTTCCAAAGCAGCTCGAACCCCTTCATATGCTGCCAATATCTCTTTTTCACTTGGAGTATAGCGGGCCTCGGATCCTCTGTATCCCCGACTCCAAAACCCTAAGGCTCGACCTCGAGTCTGCCCTGGTGCTTTCTGCCAGAGGCTCCAGGTACGCCCATTCTCCCTGGCTGTGTTGTAGAGCACATTTTTCACATCTTGCCCTGCCCGGACTGGCCCAAGGGCTACTGCATGAACTATCTCCCGTTTAATTTGTTCAAAGGCTTGGCGTTGCTCAGGGCCCCATTTGACATCGTTCTTCTTCCGGGTCACTCGATAGAGAGGGCTTACGATCAGACTGCAATTTGGAATATGCATCCTCCAAAAACCCACAACGCCTAAGAAAGCTTGTGTTTCCTTTTTGCTAGTTGGTGGAGACATGGCTGTTATTTTGTTGATCACATCCATTGGGATCTGACGACATCCATCTTGCCATTTTATTCCTAAAAACTGGATCTCCTGTGCAGGTCCCTTGACCTTACTTTGTTTTATGGCAAAACCAGCTTTTAGAAGGATTTGGACTATTTTCTTCCCTTTCTCAAAAACTTCTTCTGCTGTACTGCCCCACACGATAATGTCGTCAATGTATTGCAGATGTTCTGGAGCTTCCCCCTGTTCCAGTGCCGTCTGGATCAGTCCATGGCAAATGGTGGGGCTGTGTTTCCACCCCTGGGGCAGTCAATTCCAAGTGTACTGGATGCCCCTCCAAGTGAAAGCAAACTGTGGCCTGCACTCTGCTGCCAAAGGGATTGAGAAGAACGTGTTAGCGATATCACTTGTGGCACACCACTTGCCTGCCTTTGACTCCAGTTCATATTGAAGTTCTAGCATGTCCGGTAGGGCAGCACTCAGCGGTGGCATGACTTCATTCAGGCTACGATAGTCTACTGTTAGTCTCCACTCTCCATTAGACTTTCGTGCTGGCCATATGGGACTATTGAAGGGTGAACGAGTCTTACTGATCACTCCTTGGCTCTCCAGTCGATGAATCAGCTCATGGATGGGAATCAGGGAGTCTCGGTTGGTGCGATATTGCCTCCGGTGCACTGTTGTGGTAGCAACTGGCACCTGTTGTTCTTCGACCCTCAGCAACCCCACAACAGAAGGGTCCTCTGAGAGACCGGGCAAGGTGGACAGCTGTTTCATTTCCTCCATCTCCAAGGCAGCTATACCAAAAGCCCACCGGTACCCTTTTGGGTCCTTGAAATACCCTCTCCTGAGGTAGTCTATGCCAAGGATGCACGGAGCCTCTGGGCCAGTCACAATGGGGTGCTTCTGCCACTCATTCCCAGTTAGGCTCACTTCGGCCTCCAATACAGTCAGTTGTTGGGATCCCCCTGTCACTCCACAAATACAGATGGGTTCTGCCCCTATATAGCTTGATGGCATTAGGGTACACTGTGCACCGGTGTCCACTAGAGCCTTATACTCCTGTGGGTCTGATGTGCCAGGCCATCGAATCCATACAGTCCAGTAAACCCCGTTGTCCCTTTCCTCCACCTGGCTGGAGGCAGGGCCCCTCTAGTCCTTGTCATAGTATTCGTTACCTGTTTCTTGTAAATATGAGTCAGGAGCTCCTTCATTAAAATCAGGAATAAGATCAGCCCTTCTACTCTGTCTGGGGAACTGTCCACTGGAAACTGGAGCAGCAATTTTCCTGGAAGAACCCCCTTTGGCGATTGTTTTTCCTTGCAACTCACGTACCCGTGCCTCTAGGGTGGAGGTAGGTTTTCCATCCCACTTCCTCATGTCCTCTCTGTGGTCACACAGGTAAAACCATAGGGTGCCCCGTGGTGTGTATCCACTATATCCTCTCTCTTGAGCAGAAGAACGCTGACTCCTAATGGCTGAGATACTGGTCCGTACAGGTGGGGAGCAGGACATATCCTCTTTGAGTTGCTGGACCTTCCGGGACAGTTTCTCCACAGCTGAGATGAGGGAGGAAGAGATACTTTCTTCATATTCCCGGAGGTGACTAGCCGCTTCATCCACTGTTGGTCCCTCTCCATCTTTCCAGTTCAGTATTGCCACTGAGTTGGCATACGATGCTGGTGCGCTCTGTACCAACTTCCGCCACATGGGTCGCGTGCACCGGACTTCATCTGGATCTTTGGATAACTGCTCGTTGTCCGGGTCACCATAAACCACCTCCAGCACGGCTAATTCCCTAAGCCCCACCCAGCTGCTCACTCAGTCCCCCCACAGAGGGGTGGGGGAGAGAATCAGAAGGGTAAAAGTGAGAAAACTCGTGGGTTGAGATAAAGACAGTTTAATAGGGAAAGCAAAAGCCACGCACGCAAGCAAAGCAAAACAAGGAATTCATTCACTACTTCCCATGGGCAGGCAGGTGTTCAGCCATCTCCAGGAAAGCAGGGCTCCATCATGCGTAACGGTTACTTGGGAAGACAAACGCCATTACTGCGAACATCCCCCCTTCCTTCTTCCCCCCAGCTTTTTACTGCTGACCACGATGTCATATGGTGTGGAATATCCCTTTGGTCAGTTGGCATCAGCTGTCCCGGCTGTGTCCCCTCCCAAATTCTTGTACACCCCCAGCCTACTCGCTGGTGGGGTGGGGTGAGAAGCAGAAAAGGCCTTGACTCTGTGTAAGCACTGCTCAGCAATAACCAAAACATCCCTGTGTTATATCAACACTGTTTTCAGCACAAATCCAAAACATAGCCCCATACCAGCTACTGTGAAGAAAACAAACTCTATCCCAGCCAAAACCAGCACACCCCATAGATTGGTTCTCCGAGGAGAAGAGGTAAAAAGTGTAATTATTAATATTTTCCGAGAGATGGCTTCTGAATTATGGGGATGACGACAGTGCTGAATACAATCTCATGACCAATAATTTTATCATACCATAAGCCAGTGTTAGACAGTACAGCAAAATGATAACTTTAATCTAACTCCCAGAGGTGATAAACAGCACCATAGGGAGTGTATACGGCAAATAAGGTGTTACATAACACAACTCTGAGAACAAGCACAACAACTCTGAAAGCAAATGAATCAACATCGTGACCAGCGACTAATAAACTAATATAATGAATGCTTATCACGAATTTGTTTTAACACGCTCTGTTCAGGTCTGTCGTTATCTCAACCCTTCGAGCCCCACTCTGGATCAAGATAAAGATAGTTTAATAAGTAAAGGAAAGAAGGAAATGAAAGAAAACAAAAACACAAAACAAGTGATGCAAAGACAATCACTCACCACCTCCCACAAACGGATTGATGCCCAGCCAGTCTCTGAGCAATGGCTACCTCCCCCAAAACCCCCTCCCCCCAGTTTTTATTGCTGAGCATGAGATCGTATGGCATGGAATATTCCTTTGGCCAATTCAGGTCAGCTGTCCAGGTTGTGTCCCCTCCCAGCTTCATGCCCACCCCCAGCCTACTTGCTGCAAGGGCAGAGTGGGAAAAAGAGAAAGCCTTGATGCTGTGCAAGCACTTTTCAGCAATACCCAAAATACTGGTGTGTTATCAACACTTTTAGCCACAAATCCAAAAGACAGTGCCATGCGGGCTGCTATGAAGAAAATTAACTCCATCCCAGCTACACCCAGTACACCTTGGTAAAGTGTTTCAGTGTTAATTACCTTAATTTAAATTAAAATTTTCAATTTTAATTTAATTTAAAGCAGTTATTTTCATTGTGACATTCTTGAGTTTAAAGTGTATTGATCTTGTGGCATCTTTGTCTATCACAATGAAGTATTCTCCCTTAAGCTGACTTATGCAAACTTAAGTGCTTCAGGAAGGAACATAGTCTAATACAGCTTTTTTGTAGGCTTTGAAGCTGTTTTCTTGTCTGAACACCTTCTTATGCATTTTTTTTAACTCTAAGGGGAAAAAAGCATTTATTCTCTCTGTCTTTAACTCCTGAGATTTTGAGGTATTTTCCTATGGTGCTTGAGAGATGGACTAGTGGAAGTGCCTCACCTAGCCTCTGCTGCTTCAGTCTGGTTCCAAAATGGAGATGGAGTTGCTGTGTGTAACAGCTGATCCCAACACTTGATGGGCTGAAGGAGCAGCCGCAGGAAACCCCTGCAGCCCTGCTGAGGGAGTGGCAGGTGCCTTGGCTGCCCAGCTTTGCTCACCCTGGGGGGGGCAGCCATGAGATAAACTCTAGGCCAACATCTCTAGCTGACTGACTGTGGCTCAGATGCTGGCTCCTGGCCAACACAACTCTTCAAGTATGAACTGATTTGACAGCTACTGTAGCCACCTTGCTCTGGTATACCCATACAATGACTCTCTTCTTTCAAGCCTTTCCTTCCTTCATGAGCAAACTGTGTTTTCATGTTAATCTCAACCTCTTTTACTCTTGCAGGGTGCTGAAGAAAATTCCAAGTCTGGTACTACATCCTGGTCAGTAATGACCCCACAATCCTCCTTAGCATGATGGAGTGTAATTGCATATGTGGGCATCCAAAGAGGAGAAAGCAGGTAAATAACTTCCTCTTTCCAACACATTTGGCTGTGTAATTGTGTTGCTCAGAGCGCAGTCATGCAGTCACTCAGCAGCCACTACTTTCTTTTGCCACTCTGGGAACATGTAGACTCCAGCAGTAGCATGATTTACATGATTATTTTTTTTCTGAACATGAGCCACCTTAAACAAACAGCTTTCTCATTAATCACTTCGAAACAACTCGAGTTAGATATCAAGAGGAAGAAAGGAGTGCTCTGCCTCCAGCTGGGGGATGCCTTCCTCATGGAGGCAAGTGTCCTCTGTGCAGCCCTAAATATGCCCTAATGCCACTTGTAACCACATAGGAAGACTAAGAAACGCATACGTGCTTGTTAGGAGGCTCTGATTTTAGACAGGAAAATCTGAAACAAAAAAATCCCCCACCACACTAAACAGTAACGTGTGGTCTAGGCCAGGTTCCCTGCCACGCTGCGCGGGTCATGGGTGCCCCTCAGGCCAGGCCGCGCCCTGCCCCCTCACACAGGAGCTGCAGCGGGCACCAGGAGCGGCACCAGCACCGGCCCCAGGGCCCGTTCGCTGCTGCGGCGGGCGGGCGCCTGCTGCCCCCGGTCCCCTCAGTATCCGGCGCGGCAAGGAGGCCGCTTTGGTTCCGCCACCCCCTCCAAGCGGCCCTTCCTGCCGCCATGGCCCGGCGGCGCTGTCCCCTCCCGGCTGTTGCTCCTCCTCCTCCCCGCTCTGTCCCAGGGCGCAGGACTGACATCACGCCCAGGGTTTCCATCCGACTAAGGGAGGAGGTTGAGCAGAGTGGCAGCGTGATGGCGGTGGTCGGGAGGACTTAAGAAACGGCGGCGGAGCAACACAGCACCTACTCCCCAGGCTTCTCCCTGCCCAGTTTGGGGCCCTATTGTTCAAGCCGGTGGGGGCTGCAGGCGAGCCCGCCGCGTGGGGCTGGTAAGGAGCCGGCGGCCCAGGCCCTGTGGCGGCCGCAGGAGCAGCCTCCGACTCTAGGTTGCAGCACAGACTTCTTCGTGGGGTGTAGCGCCGCCTCGGACCAGGGCAGCCCTAGAGAGGCCGGGCCGGGCGCACCCACGCACGCAGGTAGGCAGAGGCCCGCCATGGCTCCTTTCCCTGGTCCGGAGTTGCGCGGTGGCTGTCGCTTTCGAAGATGGATGGGGAGGCGACTGGCGTTGAGAAGAAGGGGTTGGATGCCCAGCATGGGGCTGGGCTCCTGGGCCCGCTCGCTGTTTTCCGAAGAGGGAGTGAGGGAACTGAGAGCTGAGGCGGGCAGCCGGGGTTGAGCCTCTTTCGCTGGCTCCTGCGGGGGGAGCCTGTGACGAACCGGCTGGGAGGCAGGAGTGCGGCCTTCGCTCTTCTCTGGCCATGGGGGGGCGCTGGGAGAAGCGAGCACGGAGGACAGCGGCCGCCTTGGCAATACTGCCAGGGAGCCTTGGCCAGGAGCGGCGCCTGTGCGGGTCGCGACACCAGCAGAGGGCCGTCTCCGGAGGCGGGAGGTGAACCCGCGGGAGGTAGGGAGGCAGCCCTGGCCTGGGCTCTCCCCGGGAGCGCCTTGGGAGCGGTCGGTCACGGGAGGCCGCGAGAGCGCGATGCGGGTGGTCGGGGAGGATCGTCGCGGAGCAGGGAGTGGGCGACAAGGAGCGAGTTTCGTGGCCGCTAAAGATGTTTCCTGGGGCCCGGGGAGTGCCGGTCCTGGAGGCGGCAGGGTGTTCGTACCCTGGGCGCGGGAGGGCAGACAGAGCGGAGCTTGGCCTCGTTGGGCAGCAGCGGCCGATCCGCGAGGAACCTCCAAGCTGCCCGGCTCGCTGCCGCCGCGGGGGCCCCAGCCTCGCTTCGCGGCTTCTCTGGGGTTACAGGGCTCTTTCCTATCACTTTTCTTCCGTCATCGCCTTTGTTTGCTGGCTGGAGTGGCCCTGGTGTCTGAGATGGTGCCTGAGCGCAGGGCTTTTTCCATCCCGGAACGATGTGGCCCCCGCCTCCATCATGAGCTGTAGGTCGGGCTGTATTAGAGGAGAGCACCTCGAGGCAGGCAACCTGCAGGCGAGCCCCTAATCGCTTTCACACCACTAAATCTGTGAGAGGTGCTGCTCTTTAGCTGATTATCAGTGAGTTCATACTTGCACTCCATTTAAAGTGAGCCTAAACTTTTTCTAGGTGCATCTGACACGGCAGAGATCTGATTGAAGATGTTCATGTATATGAAATAACGATCACTCCATCTGTGGGATCTTGTTAGCTTGATGTAATTGAGCCAATTTCTTAAAATGGGACAGTCTTTATTTTCCTGCCTCTACCCCCAACTGGATGTAAACATTGTGCCTGTGTCTGGAAATGCTTCTGATATGTTTCTTTTGTGCATGAAATAATTTTGCTAATCAGATCTTGGAGCATTAATATCCATAATTTATATTTATGTGTTTGGGGAGGCTGTTTTCCTTTAAAAGTTAGATCTGGTTGTTCTTAAGACAGTACTATGGCATACCAAAAGCTATTTTTCAGTTAAAAAGATGTCAAATGTGATAGATACTCCCTTTCAGTGTTGTTGTGACAGGACAGGTTATTTTCAGTATCTTTCAGTTGCAACCATCAAATATTTCAAATTATGTCAACATTTTCGTTTACTACTTTAGGTAATTTGGGAAAAATCTTCAATACCTGTAGAGAACAGTTGAGTAAACAAGTCACCTGGAAAACAGAGTACCAAGAAGTAGATTCTTGACATCTGCCTTCTAACCTGAGTGGACTTCTATTTATCTTTTAAACTTCTTAATATTTACAATGAATGGGCACAGTGATGAAGACATTATAAGAAACAGTAGTGGAGAGTCAAGGTAAGCACTTTCAGTCCTTGGCTACGTAGTTTCCTGTATTTTGTTTATTAGAACCAGTTTATGGTTTAACTTTGTGCCAAAGCTTCCTGGTGAGCAAGTAGACCATTATTTAGGAGGACCAGCCATGCTTTTTTACAGATGCTTAATCTGCTTGTTAGAATCAGTTAGCTTCATTTAATAACTGTAACAATCATATGTATATACCTTACATAATACAGTTTTAATACTATTTAAGCTCTATCAGCATCCATTACTCTTTTTCCTCAAAAGTTATCTGAAGTGTCAAAAGCTGAAACAGATTAGATTGAAATGTTAAAGTAAAACTTGTGTCTATGAAGTGCAGGGCATGCATGCATAATATGTGCTGTATAAACCCCGAACTAGGCTATCTCTGAAGTTGAAACAGTGGACTGTTAATTCTAGTGAGGCTTCCTTTTTTTTGTTGAGTTGTCAAAGCAGTATAATGGAAAGTGTTAACTTCATGTTTGTTTTGCAAAGTGAAAGTCCAGTTTTCCCTTAATTAAAAAAAAATAAATAATCCACCCCTCTAACGTTGATTGCTGGTGTTCTAGGATGTGTAGATGGTTCACTTGGTTGGAAAAGCCTGGTTAGAACTTCCCTGCTGCAAGATGAGGATAACAGTGAACTTGTAGGGGTGGAATTAAATTCTTATTCTAGAACACTGCTAAGTTCAACAAGTATCTACTGCACTAGGAAGTTAATATTTCTAAAACTGGGAATATGATGAATGCTGTAGATTTAAGAAGGCAAGGCAAACTTACAAATAGAAGTGGTTGTGATCATGCTGTCTGTCTCCTCTTTCTGATCACAGCCTGTTGAACCTGTTAGTTAATTCCATCAGTCAGAGTTCATAAAGAAAATGGAGTTCTGTCGGCTTTATGGAAACAGCCAGTTGGGTAGAGGGGATAGATCTAAATTATTGCCCCAAGTGAAGAAATCCAAGAACAACATAATGGACAGCTGATCATTCAGCATATGCTGGCCATTAAGCTTGCATGTAGCGTAGTGAGTAATGGGGTGGGAAGAAGCGGGAAGAGAGAAGTGTTTAGGTGATATTAGGTGCAAATCTCTAGGAAACCTATGAGCAGTAAAACTAAAGAAACTTTAACAACTTTTGTGTATTTTTTTTATGTCAAGCTTCCATATTATACCTAGAAATATTCTAGAAAGTCAGTAAACTTTGAATCTTGTGAATAATTTGTAAGCTTTTTTTGTTTGTTTTTGTTAGATTTCTGCTTCCAGTAAAGATGCTACTTGTCTAGTTAGCAAACAAATTTTGGGTTTCTTCTAGTAAGTGGCAAAATATTCCTGATTACTTATATTAAAAAAAAAAACAAAACAAAACAAAACAAAAAAACCAACCCCAACCAAACCCAAAACAAGCCTTGTCAGTTGAGTAGAGGAACATGAACAAAATAAACCAGTGTGAACAAAGCTGGTCTTCTGAACTTTTAGAGAGTTATAAATAAGACCTCCAGTAAACATTAACTTATCGGGGACAACTCTGATGACTTTGTATTTATGAAGTTTTTTACTACTTGAAAAGAGTCACCTAGCTAAAGATAATGTAGGAATAATACTGCGTATCAAACTAAGACCACTTGTAAATACCAGTATATCAAAGTTATTCAAAAGCTGTAGCAATTCTCATAAGACTAAACCAACTAAATATCAAAAAAACTTCCAGACAACTTTATTATAAGTAAATATCAGGAAGATGCAAATTACTTAAAACATGATAGTTGCCTGTGAAGTGGGACTTTGTTCTGCATCTTAAATGTGCTGCTGAGCACATTTTAAAGCTTTAAAAAAGTTTTAAAATGTTAAACTTTTTTCCCCTAGGCTTGTATCAGTCATTAACCCTGTAGCCTAATTCACAGACAGATCTCAGAAAACCTATTTGTATGCTTGTCATTTGCTATCGGGAAACTCTGTTTTTGTAAATGAAGGGTGAAGGCTTCCAATATTAAAGAATTGAGCCCTTTTTCTGTCCAGCCTATTTTCATTATTAAAATAATTATTGTGAAAGGTGTTTGATGCTTATGGGGTACCTTAGTATGACTCGCCCCTGTTGTTTTTGTGGTTTGTTTTTGTTTGTTGGTGTCGTGTCGTCGTTCCCCTCCCTTCTTCTTCAAGTTTTCCAGACTCTAAATGATTTTCACTAGGAGGAAAATTCCTTAAGCTAGCTGTGACTGCAGACAGATATCTAACTGTAACCAGGGAAGTGAAGCTACATTTAGTCTTCAAATGGTCTGGAAATATGAATTCTACAGAATGTAAATAAAATCAGTAACAAAATAGTTACTATTGATGGCAAATTATCATTACTAGGCTTTTAGTGATCCTGTTCCATTCAGAATGCTAGGAAGAGAAGCAAAACAAGTTGAGAAAGTAATTGAGAATTGCTGCTGGGAAGAAACTGCAGAGAAAGTCAGACTTTCAAAAGTAGGTAGAAAAGGAGAGATGAAGGCAGATACAGTGACAAATCTAGGCAGCAGCATTGGTGATACAGTTGGTAATAATGACAATGAATCTTTGAAAAGTATGTCACTAAAAATATGACACTTTACAAATGTAGCAAGGCCATTTTTCCCTCTTTGATGTCTGTGTAAGCTTCCATGGTTGTTGCTCTGGGGTGACAGTCCTGATCACAAGTAAATATAGCCAGATCTAGGGGAGCCACCATCACTACTTTGGAAAGTAAAGAGAAGCAGTGGATCAGGGCTGGCTTTACAGAAATACACAGCCTCATGCATACTGCTTTATATTGTTTTAAAGAAACTCTTACCGTGAATTGCAGAAGTTGTGGAAAGCCTGTAGTATTCTCAGCAATAGGAGGGCTGGAGAAGGGGCTAACTGGAAACCTTAGATTGTATACGCTGGCTAGTGCTGTGGTAAGGAATTGTATCTGTCTTCTATTCCCTGTGACTGGCTGTGAAGAAGCATTTCTTAAGCATGTGGGAAAGAAATGGCCAATTTGCCATGCTCCTGTGTTCCTTTCCACTGTTGAGTCTCTTCATCAGGCTGGTAGATGACCAGAAATCTTTCCATTGCTGCAGGTGCTGAGCCTGAAGTTCTGTTTGGCCACAAGTAGAAGCGAATCTCTTGTATTTTCATGGTTTAATAACTTGTTGTTGCACTATTTGGACTTTCCTTGGCCATGTTAGCAACCTCTGAAGCTATAAATCTGTGCTAGTGCCAAGCATGATGAAGGTTGTAGACTGACATAAACACTATAATCTAATCTTGCTGCTTGATGTTAGAATTTCTGTGTAATAATTACAGTGGAGTCTACTCTCCATTTTTTTATTTACTTGAAATCACTGTTCTGGAATGTTTTCAGTAGTTCTAGGTGAAATATCACAGATAAACATTATCTGGATAGCAAGTAAGTATAAGCACAAAAACTATAGCAATGCTCTGAGAAACTGACTCATTTAAGAAAAGCATTTTTGTGTAGTGTTCTTGAAAGCATTCTGTTGCAAACTTGAATAGGAGTAAATACATATTAGTCACCTAGCATTAAGAAAGCTTAATGAGCAAGGAAGGGCAGTTATAGCTGAACTGCAACACAAGCTCCAGGTAGAACAGGGAATGCAGAAGTGAAACATTGGTGCCAATTGAATAGCAATCTGGTTTCCCATCTCTCTGCTCTTCCTATGTTTCCTGTAGAACAAGACATGGGGCACTTCAGCAGACCTTATTTCTCTGTAGGTAAAAAAGGGTGTGTTCAGTAAAGCTTATCTGGAAAGTAGCTGGCTGGGGTGCATTGTACTTCCTTTTTCCAGTAAGCAGAAAGTGGCTTCTTGTACCAAGGTCCCTTACCATTGTTTATGTTCTTGAAAGCTGATGTTAATACAAGACTGTAATTTCTGTGAATTTAATTTGCTTTGTTGATTTAATAGTCTCTGGACCACAAAAGATAGTTAAGTAAAGCCAGCTCTTTGTCAGCATGTCAGCAGGCTTGAATTTGCTGTATAAACTCATACCTTGCACAGAAGATTAAAAAGATAAATTGAAAGCCACTATTCTAAGTTCCTGCTTTCAAGAAACCTAAGTGGGAGTTAAAACAAAGATTCCCCAAGCATAATTACAGAAGTATTCTCATCTATTGGTTTCTTTTTGGTAGAAGTGGGTAATACAAATTAGGGAAAAAAAAGGAAAAAATGTGTATGTATAGAGAGAGTTGTATTGGGTTTATGTGGCAAGGTTTTGGTAGTGAGGAGACTGCAGGGGCGGCCTCCATCAGAAGAGACCAGGGGCTGCCCCTGTGCTGGACAAAGCCAGTTCCAGCTGGCTCCAAAATGGGCCTGCCACTGGCCAAACATGAGCCAATCAGTGAAGCTGGTGGCACCTCTGTGATAACATTTAAGAAAGGGTAAAACGCTGTGCAGCAGAGTGTATGTGAGACAGAGGGAGGAATGAGGGGGAAAAATGTGAGAGAAACAACTCTGCAGACACCAAGGTCAGGGAAGAAGGAGGGGGAGGAGGTGCTCCAGGCGCCGGAGCAGAGATTCCCCTGCAGCCTGTGGAGAAGACCACAGTGGAGCAGATATCCACCCTGCAGCCTGTGGAGGGCCCCAAGCCAGATCAGGTGGATGTGCCCTGAAGGAAGCTGCAGCCTGTAGAGAGCACATGCTGGAGCAGGCTCCTGGCAGGAACTGCGGCCTTTGGAGAGGAGCCCACGCAGGAGTAGGTTTTCTCTCAGGAACTGCAGCCCCTGGGGGACCCACACTAGAGCAGTCCATTCCTGAAGGACTGTACCCCGTGGAGAGGACCTATGCTGGAGCAGTTCTTGAAGGACTATCCTGTGGGAGGGACCCCACGTTGGAGCAGGGGAAAAGTGTGAGGAGGAAGGAGCAGCAGATGAGCTGTTATGAACTGACTGCAACCCCCCATTCCACATTCTCTGCCCCTCCGGGGGTGGGGGGAGGAGGTAGAAAGTTGAGAATGAAGGAGTGAAAGTGAGCCTGAGAAGAAGGGGGTTGGGGGGAGGAAGGTGTTTTAGTTTTGTCTTTGTGTATCACCATCCTACTTTATTTTTAATTGGCAAGAAATGAATTTGAGTTGTCAGCCTAAGTCAGGAAAAGGGAATTGAGTTCGTGCTTCAGAATAGATGAGGATGGGAAATAACACTTCTTGGTAGCCTGAACTTTATACTCTTTGTTCCCGTTGCTTTATGTTAGTGGTGGTGAATAAGATTAATCTCTTTTACACATCTAAATCAGATTGAGTAGTTCAGTTTAATTAAAAAAAAAAAAAAAGAAAAAAAGCCCACTTGCATTGTATTTACCTAAATAAACTTACCTATGAACTTTCAGTTTTAAGAGTTTGGCATTTAGTGTCAATTTCTGGACAATTTCTAGTTCATTCTGGAAGGGGCTTTTCATATTCAAATGCATGACCTTCCTTGGACTTCTGGTTTATTAAAATAACGGTGAACTGTCATCTCAGATGCTTTTCAAAGACCTTGTAGAAGTTAATCTTTTCTGTTTTTAATGGGTTAAACTTTTATTTTGCTCAAATTGATATTCTGTTTCCTGTTGTTTTTAAATTGGAGGATTGATAAGGCAGTTTAATGTAACGACTGCCCTCTAAATCAGCAGTGATAAATTGTCCTCTCTTGAGTCCTTTATCAACCTAGACCTTATACAGGAGTCTAAATGCTCTAACAGTGCTTTTGCAGCATGGCTTGTGTAGCTTTCTGTCTTGAAGTTTCTCTTCCTAGTGCCTTGTATAAATTAGCTGGCTGTTCCTAGTTTGTGTGTTCTGATCAGGGGGGCCTTGTTTTAAGAGGTAAGCTAGTGAAGCTAAACCTAAGACTACTGAAAAGAACTAGTGACTCTGTGACAGAATGCTTGCTTTTAATGTTTGTCAGTGATGTTTTTCTTTAAGTCTGTCTTCTCCTGTCATCTCCCCAAAGCATACTCTTATTTTATTCTATAGATATTTATTGGGGTTTGAAAAATTAACAGGTGCAAACATGCAACAGTTGTCTCTTTTGATACTCTCAGTAAGCTATCTTGCTTTTCTTGCAAAATAGTTTGAAAATAAATATTGCTTTTGTGGATCTCTCTTAAATTGCTCTTGAATATATTGAGAATATCCAGAGACAGTGTCTATAAAATGTAATACAGACTAACTTCTTAGTTGTGTCAAACTTTCATACCAAATCAGATTTGACATATGCTGCTGTACAAATGCAACTACTTGACTCAAGGGCTAGGGGTGTGAGAAGCTTCTTTACTACATATCCTGGAAGATGCTGTCTGTAGACTTTACGTTGGTTTGCCAACATACATGAAACTATACTTCTTCATGTAGAAATCCCATCCTGAGAGCGTGCTATTCATTCTTAGTATATATTCCTGCATGCCTACTACTGCAGGTTAGCATTGTCAGTTAACTTTGTCATCACTGCAGTGATTTGTTTGCATGGTAGAGAAGTAGTCTCACTTCAACAGGACTGAAGAGGTCATCATTATTGCTTTATCCATCACTTTTGCTTCTTTTTTTCCATGGTCCTGTGATGCTCCTATAACTGTTTTGTGCAGTCTCATGCATTCCTGTCTTTGTTTAGTGTTGTTGGTTTGGGATTTGTTTGTTTGTTTGTTTTTTCAATTGAACAAAGTACAGTGTATGTAACGTATGGTTTCTTATTCAAGAATACCTTTTATCAAATAATACTGTTTTAATTTTATTGGGTTTTTTATATATAATATATAAACAAAATTGCTTGAAGCAGGGGGAGGAAGGCTTATATGACACATTTTTGAAAGAGGGACTTACAAAAGCAGGAATTCTGTTTTGAGTAACAGAATTAAGTATCTAAAAGAGCACAAATGCTCTTCAACAGCAAATACTGAATATTCCCTTTCTGTATACATCATATTAACAGCATCTTTATTCTGTAGCTTAATTTGCCTTGCCCTATTGTTTTAGATCTAGAGTTCTTCCAATTCTAGTCTTGATAGTATTTATAATTTCTGTTGATGTTTGGTCTCTTCTTGGAAGCACGTTCATCAGTGAAGAAGGGGGGGGGGGGGAAGCAAATTACACCACAGGATAGAGTTGGTTGGAAGAGGACAGCAATGCAAGAGCAGAGTAAAGGGAGGACATAATGTGACAAGGTAGGATAGGGTAAATTGACAAACGCAGGTGAATAGTTAACTGAAAATTAAGTTCTGTACACTGTCTCTTTCTCTCATTATATGTAAGGTATGTATGTTTTTTCTACCAGTCTCTTGAGTATATTCAGAAAGGGTGAGGGAAAGACAGGAAGGTTCTAATTTAGGCTTAGGTGCCTGAAGATTGCCTCCTACCTTCCAGTTTCAAGCAGGCTTTTTTGAAAGAGGGGAAAAAAGGCTGGTTGTGCTGTACCCAAACCCTCTCTTTTAGGCTACTTCAGGTGTCCGCAACAGGATGAGTATGGTGTCCTCTTTCACCTTTTGCTGAACTGTTTCAAATAAAAGCATCTAAAGAAAAGGCACTGACCCTGGACTGTACAGGAAGAGAAGGGGGCAAGAAATAAAGCACTTTGCCTGTCCTCTTATGTAAGAGGAACTCTGGAGAGCAGAGGATCAGAATTGCTGTTCCTGAGATGATATTTATGTAACAACATTAGGTAGCAGGTAATTATGACAGTATTCTGAGTCTTTGGTCAAAGAAATGTTTGCGTTTTAATGTTCCTTGCATCCTAACACTAGGGATACAATACCAGAATCTCAGTAATTAGTAGTGCCAGTTCAAGTGATTAATCTTGTAGAGTTCAGTGGTGCTATTTTGTGTTAATAGGCATTACTCATTTTGAGGAAAGTTAGACAAATTATGGACCCTAGCTGGACAGCATCAGATAATATTTAAAGCTCTTTAGCTAGAGGAGGAATTGCTTGTATACTATACCACAGATAATGCAGGGAAAATCAAAGAAGCACATAGGCAAAGGAGGAAAAGAAAACATGACAAGGATGTTAAAATATGACTACCTCACAGCTATTATTTCCATGAATTTACATTTTAAATGCCTTTATTATAGAACTTAGGTTCTGCTCCTTTTAATAAAAGGATAAAAGGAAACAGTCTTGCTGTCATGAAAGTGTGTTGTGTTTTGGGGAGGGGTTGTTTTGGTGGGGGGTGTGTTTTCTCTTTCCCCTAATGGAACAACTATTTTAAAAGTCAAATTTTGGTATAGTCTGAAATGCTCTCACTTGTAGCTTGGTTAGCAATGATAGCTTGTAATGATTATTTCTAGAAAATGTACATGTTGTCTTAAACTGTATCTCCTTTCCTTTTCAACCTCAAGAAAGATTAAACCACTTCTGGCATGCTGCTGATAGAAGTTGTTGGAGTGAGAGATTGCTTGTCTTTCAAGTTCTCAAAAGAATGTGAACCTTTCTCAAGCTGATTATGATTGGTTTTGCCCTATAATAGCTGTTACAGTATTCATTTTAGCGGATCAAGAAAATGTCATCTGAGCTGCTAGAAATGTGTATGAAACTTCTATATCTTGTATGTCTTTTCCTACAAGCTTCAAAAACTCAAACAATTAGATTTTTAAAACTGGCAAACAAGTTCTCTGAACTTACAGTGATGCTAGTAGATGTTGCAGTGTAATGAGTTCTGCAGTGGTTTTGGGTTTTTGGTGGGTTTTTTTTTTTTTTTAGACATGTCAGTAAGGCTCCTTGAAGAAAGGGGAAAAGGTATTAGGCTGCGTAGCATTTGAAGCACTTGGAAAAGCAACTGCTGCCTGTCATGATGCAATGTGGAATGTGTGTGCATGTACTAAAATTGAAAACAACAACAAAAAAATCCCTTTTCATTTGAAATGTATTCAGTTAGTTTTCCTAAATTCTGTATTGATTTGCACCATTTTATACTTTGGTTTCAGGACAGCAGTCTTAAGAAATATTGCCCTGTTCAGTTGTTCTCACTTGTTACACTGCTTTGTGGGGTCTGTAAGTTGGTAGGATGTTTTTTAAAAGCTGAATCTGTTCCTTCTACAGACTACACTGACACCACTAAGGGGGTGCTGTGTTGGGGGAAGGTTGGAGAGGGCATTAATAGCAATGTCAAAATAAGTTATTCTCATGGAGCATCACTCACCAGCAGGCAAATATATTGTTTGAGGACCAAGACTGTGTTTTCAAGGTGCTTGGCTTCAGCTGTGATAGCTCATACTGCTGCTTTGTACCATTTTTCAAATTGTGTGAAAATTGCTGAAATTCAGAGTAAATGTAGGAGCATTTAAAGTGAAATTTTGAAGTTGCTTCTTCCTTAGTTCCCCCTCTATTTGCAAGGAGATGATAGATGTAATTTTTTTTTTTTTTAACACATGCATGTGTGTAACTGTGTACCTTTTCTTAGATAATTCCATCCTTCCTCCTAGGGTTAGCATCTGAACTACTAGGGTTTAATCTGAATTACTGCTCATGTGGTAGAGGGTCATAGGTAATCCCATGACAGGGATTAGAGATTTATGTTCATTTTGAATAACTAAGGGTTATTTAATGTGTCCATGTTAGGGAGAAAGGAAGGCTGCTCTCCATTACTGTTTTTTACCCCTTAGTGTGCCAGTAGTTTTGTGTTTGCAGTAAAATGTGGGGAGGCTGGGGGAGGAGAGTTCTGTTTTTCTTTCATGAATACGTTAGCTAAAATACTGTAGCAAAAAAATTTGCTACAATTAAGTCCTGAGGCAGGGTGAATCTGGGTCCTGCTTAGGTGATACTGAGAAGTAATGACTGTTAAATTTTGACTAGGTCAGCACTAGACAAGCGAAACAAAAATAAAAAGCCAAGTACATATATATCCCAGGGAAGTTACATTTGCAAAAGCAAAGTGCTAGAAAGGGATGCTCTCTGGTGGTAAATTGACATGGTGTAGCAAACTGCTAGTAGCTGTGTTGAAAGGAAGTTGAAATTGAAAACTATTACTATGGTAGCTTACTACAGTAGTTTTTCAGTAAGATGTAATTTTCAAAATACTTAATTTTCAATACCCCAGTTTTTATTATGGGCACTGCTTAAGAGACGTGGCTAGAATGCTGCAGACATTTTGGTGTGAGGGAAGAAGTAGGTTTTTAGTCTCCTCTTTAGATAACGCTTCCTTTGTTCCAAGCAAGTCTTGGCATATTTTGGAGACTTTCTTGAATTTTTTTTTTTTTAGAAAGTTAAATAGGTCTGTCATCTTTATTGTTGCTGCTTTCTTACAAGTATTACTTCAAAAACAAGTAAGGCATTTCTTTATCTTGGAAGTTGATCATGCAAGTTGGTAGTCTGGCTGATGCTGATCTGTTTCTTATACTACCTACATATTCTAATATGTAGGTAGTATAAGAATATACTGATATATACTAATAAAATAATATATATGTAGGTAGTATAAGAATTCTAATACCTACATATTCTAATATGTAGGTAGTTACCTTTTAAAGATAATTGAGAGATAAATCTTAGGCTGAAAATTTCCATTCAACTTCTGTTTGAATAGGTAAGTAGTCCTGTTAGGCAAGAGACCTTTTTTTGTGGTATTGATACAAAGATGTTTTCTTTCAACTGCTGCAATCTGTAAATAGCTTGGTTAGGGAATGAGTTTTCCATTTTATTTGTGTGTGTGTGTGTGTGTGTGTGTGTGTGTATAAATATATATATTTTTCTCCTAGGTTTAAGAAAAAAATTATTTCTGTGAGAGAGCAGAGGCAGTGAGTTTGATAGAGGGAATGGCTAAACTGAGTTCCTTGTTCTTAAGCCTTTTCATGACACCTATGTTAGTGTAAAATTTAATTTGAAAGATGCTAGTATTAAGTTCTTATTAAAAAAAAGTCAGTTGAACGTAATAGTTTGAAATACTGACATATCAGTTTTACACTTTGTGAAAGAAGGAATGTTTTTTAAAAAAAAAAAAAATTTAAGGTTTGGCTGAAGTACAGGAAAAACAAGGACACAGTCTGCACCTGGAAATATGTGACAGCTAGTGATTTGCCTTGGCATAAACTTGTTCTCTTCTGGCTCTTAGACTACAGTGATCTCAGTAGTAGAAATAAAAATATGAATTTTCTCTCTGATTTTTGGAAAAGTTGGGTCTTAGGGGTGTTTTGGGGGGGGGTTGGTGGTGTGGTTTTTTTTTTTTTAATGCTGAAAATTGAGCATTTATCCTGTAGCATTTACTGTATAGTGTGTGTTTTGCCTAGGGTTCCTCATCACTGTTACTGTTGGTTTAAATCCCTTATATTTCTCAGAGGAAAGTCCTTTGATATACAGACTATTGCAGCTATTGGAGTTTTAAAAGTATTGTGTCGTGCAGTGCTGCTTGTTACGGTCTCAGCAATCTATAGTGTATCTTCATTGCAGAATATGCAAAATGTACTCATATATTGCCCTGCTTCCTACCTCCTTTGCAGATACAAACTTTTGGGTTTTGGGTTATAATACTGCCCTTGTAGGGGTTGTGTCTCCAAGTCAAAGTTCTACTGAAGCTTAGGGTAGAAATGGACCTCCCCCCAGTGAGAACACATGATAAATTAAATGATAAATTAAATGTGTGCTGCTAGTCCTCAGAGCCTTCCACAGCTGGTCATCCTGTGGCCAGTGAATAGGCAAGTTCTCCACACTTCAGTAAAAATGAAGTCACAGTAAAAATGAAGTCACAGCTATTCATCTTGTCTTTTTTGTGTGTGCTGTAGTTACATCAAGATCTCTGCGAATATGTGGTACATATAAGAGGGTGTGCAGACAGAAACTAGTGTAGTTTCACACATCTGCATTAATTTGGATGACTAGAGTTGAAGTAAACTCTACTCAGTAGGCACTAGTCCTCTGTGCTTGAACTCCCATAGGTACTTTTTACCAGTGAATTTGAAACTTTTTAAAGCATGTATGAGTACTGCCATAGCATCTCAAGATTTGATAAATGTTTTAGCAAGGCCTTGTTTTCAAAAAAACTTGCTGATGCTCAGTTTGTCTTTTCCCATTTTCTTGTTGTGCTGATTTAACACTGTGGGATAAGACGGCTTAGTAAGACCTTGTGGATGGTAGGGCCTTTAAACTTTATCTTTCTGTTTTTTCTTTATTCTAAGTACAAATTAGCTGTTAGTCTACGGTAGTGATCATGCATTCTTCCTCGTAGAGGGTTTCATTAGTGTAGCCCTGAAACAATTGTGGTGAACCTTATTATTTGATATTTTTTTAATTGTTTCTTGTATTTTCCTTTCTTCATCTCCCAATCCCTCTTACTTCTAGCTACAGATTTGTATTATAATCTTGCATTTATTAATAAGTCAGTTGAATACTGACTTTGAAACTTTTACTCTTTTTCAGGCGTTACTATTAGTTGATATGCAGTCTGGTCATATTACCCTCCTCATGTCCAAATTGGGTCAATTTATTGTGAGAAGCAGGGATGATGAGATAGGTCTTATTTTGCTGATCCTGCTAAGCCCAGTGGGGAATCCATTCCCAGGCAGCCATTGTTAAGAGGCAGTGTTGCCAAGATAAGGAGTCTATGTATTTTGTCTGAACACTGAATATTGTATGATCCACATCTGTTGACGGATTGGTATTACTTAATGGAGAGCATAGATGATAGCTAGTTGATCTCTTCATAAAGAAAATTATTTGGAATTAGTTCAGTTCTTTACATCTAGCTCCTGAGCAAATGCTTGCAATATCTATTAGACTTTTACTTTCTATCTCACAATCCTTTTGTTTTTGAACTTGCCACTTACTTCCTATGTTGAAAAACATTAAACTGTTAAAATTTCCCATCAACTGTGAATCTTACTGACATGATTTTTGCTTATTTATCTAAATGTAGGATTTAGGCATTTTTTGTGGCATTTTGTCACAGGGACTTGTCTGGCAGGTATTTACTTGTGTCTCGAGGTTTCTCCTTGCTGAATTTTCTTCTCTTCATGTACCATCTTCCACAGTCACTGTGACATTTACCTATGGCACTGTGCTATGCTGAGAAATGCTATTGTTTTATAATGCTCTAATTTACCCAACGCTAGAGGTAAGGTAACAGTTGTGTACAATAATACTATTGTATTTAAAATATCTTTGGTGAATCATGGTGGATGTTGCCCTTAATTTCTGGTGAATAGTTTAAACTCCAGTCATATTCTACAGTGGGTGCCTTGCTTTTATTTTTCAAGTCAGGTTAATATGTTAGTGTTATAGCATCGTGCCTCAAGTAGGCCCTTGATGACAGGAATGGGAAGTTTGGAAGCAGCCTTGTTGCTCCCCGGTTTTCTCCTCAGCAAGTGTAAGTAAACCCAGCAGTCATATTTCTTCATATCCCCCACTTCAAAATAAGGAAGCTTTTTCATGCTTTGTTTCTTTCTTTCAAAGTCAACAGATGCAGATGGTTGGTTGAGGTGCTGTCTACAGGAATCAGTTTGTGAATAGCTTCATGCATTTTTTTCCCCTCAGTAGTACAATTTAATTGGTGTTAGCAACAGGGAGAGTAGTGGTTCTGTTTTGTGGCTTTAAATGTCAGTTAAGTGTGTTCTAGTGCAGATGATCAACCTACCACCACCCACCCACACACATATACCCCCCTTGCTGGCTGACAGCCAGATGAATTGTGCTGGCAGTGATAGGCTTAGACTTTGATATCAGCTTTTGGGTTTTTATTGTTTTGGATTTTGGTCTTATCTTTACTGGGGGTTTGTCTCTTTTTAAATGCTTGCAACCCAAGTGTACATAATTTAAAATTATTTTGCTTGTGTGGTGTTGTAATTCCAATGTTTTCCCTCATGATATCTCTAAAGTATGGTAGTATTTAACCTAATGAGGAATTTGATTAAAGTTTTAACTCTGTTCCTTTGTAAAATTGTTTTAGAAAACCAAATGTTTCTATGTTTTTGAATAGTCATGAAATAAATGTTTAACTTAACATATTTAAATAGAATAATATTTAAAATCTAGTGTGAAATGAATGTACAGGTGGAATAATCCAGTGGCTCAAGAATATGCTACGGTCACTGATTATATGACTTGGCACAAGTCATATAATCAGTGACAAATTCAGAGTTTGTGTGGGGAATTTTACTGCTGTTATTTTAACAGTATAAGATGGTCTGCATGGATTTATATTATGTGTGACAATACACTTGTGGTTTTCCAGTTACTTTTTATAAACACTTTATTTAATCAAGTGTTTGGTAGTATTTTGTATATAGTTGGTCCAAATCACAACATGAAATGTAGTTTGCAAGTACTTCCTTAAAGATACTTTTTTCCCTATTGTTTTTATGAAAAAAGTAAAACTAGGGAAACAAAACAGAGTTTATATTTGCTTTGAAGAAATGCATGCTCAAAAAAAAAAATTGGGGGGGACACTGCTGATCTAAAAAGACATAAAACAGTTGTGTGTGTGTATACACAAAAATATGTGGGGTTTGATAGAGCTAAGTAAGGGTTTGGGTGGATGAGAAATACCCTTGTTTGACTCCTCTACATTAATGATTAATGTTCTCCCTTCTTTCTTGCCTCTCTCTCTTTTTCTTTTTTTTCTCTCTCTCTCTCTTTTTTTTTCTTTTAAGGTTTGGTGAAAAGTATCTGATTAAACTCTGAATTTTCATTCCTGATTTATTTAATCCAGTGCATTCATTTGTATGCTATCCATGTGTCTGAGCTAACCTAACAATTTATTTATAGGTGAAGCTAAAGTCTTTTAAATGTGACTTTTAAAAAAAATTCTGTTAGCCATTGTGTAATATCCTGTTAACTTCTAATTGCAGCCAATCAGATGATGATTCTGGGTCAGCATCAGCTTCTGGATCTGGTTCAAGCTCTGGAAGCAGTAGTGATGGAAGTAGCAGTCAATCAGGTAGCAGTGACTCTGAGTCTGGTTCAGAGTCAGGCAGTCAATCAGAATCAGAGTCTGACACATCTAGAGAGAAGAAACAAGTTCAAGCTAAACCACCACCAAAAGTTGATGGATCTGAGGTAAAAAAAACCCCACATAAATTAACCCTTTGTGGGGAAAAAAACCACTCTGTGCAGAGTAGTTACAAGAGCAGTTTTAATTTAAACAAACAAAACCCCCATAATTTTTACTTAGAATTTTAACTTGATTGGGTTAGTGAATGCACATGCTTAGCTTTCATAACAAACATTGGGCTCTTAAATTCTCATCTCTGTAAATACCTACAGTTAGATACTTACCTAAATTTTATCATGCAGAAGCACCTATTAACTTATTGCATATTTTTGAAGACAAAGCCACACATAATGTTGTTATTTCTAAAATTTTATTAAGTTGTCTCTCTGATGCTTAGTTTCTTCATATCAATAAATGATTGTATGACAATTTCAGGCTTAGATACGGCTTGTCTTCTGTATGGGGAAAAAGTCTGCCAAATTTAGAAAAAAAAAAAAAAGTGGTGTTTAGAAATCTCTTAAATGCAATGGATGAAAGTTACCTGAACTCTCCTCTGTTTCTCTGTGTAATATGGCCTTAATTTGGATGATATATGATATATATGAAAGGTAATAAAATATTTCCTACCGTAAGATTCAAAGGCTGTTAAGGATTCTGTTTTTGTGGGGTCTTTTTGTTGTTGTTCATGTTCATGCTTTTGATACTGTCTCTCACAGTATCCTTCTGGACAAAATGTCCAGCACACAGCTAGACAAGTCCATAATATGATGGATGAACAATTGGCTGATGGGTCAGGCTCAAAGAGTTTTAGTAAATGGGGTTACATCAGGCTGGTGGCCAGTCAGCAGTGGGGTTCCCCAGGGCTCAATTTTAGGGCCAGTGCTCTTCAATGTTTTTATAAATGATCTGGGCGCAGGAATCAAATGTACATTAAGTAAGTTTGCCAATGATACTAAACTAGGAGGAGCTGTGGACTCCCTCGAGGGTAGAGAGGAGACATCTGGATAGACTAGAGAGCTAGGCAATCACCAACCGTATGAAATTTAACAAGAGCAAGTGCCAGATTCTGCACCTGGGACGGGGTAATCCTGGGTATACATACAAATTGGGGGACGAGAGGCTGGAGAGCAGCCCCGCGGAAAGAGACCTGGGGGTTTGGGTTGATGGCAAGTTGAATATGAGTCAACCGTGTGCCCTGGCAGCCAAAAGGGCCAACCGTGTCCTGGGGTGCATCAAGCACAGCATAGCTAGCCGGTCGAGGGAGGTGATTGTCCCACTCTACACTGCACTGGTGCGGCCCCACCTCGAGTACTGTGTGCAGTTTTGGGTGCCTCAACATAAGAAGGACGTCAAACTGTTAGAGTGTGTCCAGAGGAGGGCGACCAAGATGGTGAAAGGTCTTGAGGGCAAGACTTAGGAGGAGCGGCTGAGGTCACTTGGCTTGTTCAGCTTGGAGAAGAGAAGGCTGAGGGGTGACCTCATCACAGCCTACAGCTTCCTCAAGGGGGGCAGCGGAGGGGGAGGTGCTGATCTCCTCTCTCTGGTGACCAGCGATAGGACACGAGGAAATGGAATGAAGCTGCGTCAGGGGAAGTTCAGATTGGACATTAGGAAAAGGTTCTTCACTGAAAGGGTGGTCGGTCACTGGAACAGGCTCCCCAGGGAAGTGGTCATGGCACCAAGCCTGTCAGAGTTCAAGGAGCATCTGGATGACGCTGTTAGTAATGTGGTTTAGTTGTAGGTAGTCCTGCAAGGACCAGGGAGTTGGACTCGATGATCCTTATGGGTCCCTTCCAACTCGAGATATTCTATGATTCTGTGTACTTTGGTATTCCCATATGAAGCAAAAATATATCAGCTAAGTGGCCTGAAAGGACTTATCTAGATCAGTTTAAAAATTTACTTTCAAAAAAAAGTTATCTTAATAATACAGAGGCCTGCACAACTATTGTTATACTTAATGTAAAAATTGTGCTGGCAATTCTCATATAACATTCCTTTCTGCAGAAGTCTCACTACTTTAAAATGCTATCCAATATTATTAATGCATGTGGTATTTTATAGTGAGGTATTTATTATTAATAAAAGTGAGATCCATCTTAATAGTGATGCTGCTCGTCTTAAGACAAGTAAGTATGTGGTAAACATTAAAGTTTCAATAGGTTTAAATGACTCTTGTATCTGAATTCCAATTCAGTTTTGGAAGTCCAGTCCAAGTATACTTGCTGTACAGAGATCAGCAGTGCTCAAGAAGCAACAACAGCAGAAGGCAGCTTCATCAGACAGTGGTTCAGAAGAGGTAAATAACATATAAGTTAGTAAATAAAATGTAAACATGCATGTCTCATTACCCCATATGTTAGAATAAAATTATGTAGAACCAAGTTCTGTTCTCTTAAGAGTGTGTGTGTTTCAAAAGTCTGGGTTTAGTCTATAAAAGTAATGTTCAAATAACTGACATGTTTATAAAGAAACATGGGGGGGGGGGGAAATTTAGTTGCATGTTTTCAGGTCAGTTGTGCCAAAATGATAGCAGTTTAGATTGATATTTTTAGCTAGATATTCTGTGATGTATGAACAAAATTTTCAAGTCACGTAGTATTAACTTTCATTGTATTTCATAGAATCATAGAATCATTAAGGTTGGAAAAGACCTCTAGGATCATCTAGTCCAACTGTCAACCCAACACCTCCATGCCTACTAAACCATGTCCTGAAGTGCCACGTCTACACGTTTTTTGAACTCCTCCAGGGATGGTGACTCCACCACCTCTCTGGGCAGTCTGTTCCAATGCTTGACCACCCTTTCAGTAAAGAAATTTTCCCTGATATCCAGTCTAAACCTCCCCTGGTGCAACTTGAGGCCGTTTCCTCTCGTCCTATTGCTAGTTACTTGGGAGAAGAGACCGACCCCCACCTCTCTACAACCTCCTTTCAGGTAGTTGTAGAGAGCAATAAGGTCTCCCCTCAGCCTCCTTTTCTCCAGGCTAAACAACCCCGGTTCCCTCAGCCGCTCCTCATAAGACTTCTGCTCCAGACCCTTCACCAGCTTCGTTGCCCTTCTCTGGACACGCTCCAGCACCTCAATGTCTCTCTTGTAGTGAGGGGCCCAAAACCGAACACAGCATTCGAGGTGCGGCCTCACCAGTGCCAAGTACAGGGGGATGATGATCACTTCCCTAGTCCTGCTGGCCACACTATTTTTGATACAAACCAGGATGCTGTTGGCTTTCTTGGCCAACAAGAAAGCCTTCTGAGTTCCATAAAGCATTTCTGCCTTCTGAGTTCCATAAAGACAGTTAAAAATACTAAAAGACTTTTCCACTATAATTTCTCTATAAAGGTAGCTGCTGCAGTTTTCAAAAACACTATATGGAGTAGAAAGCTAGATTTTTGCAACTATTGTAACAGTTATAAAAGAATTCTTGTATTTTGAGAACCATACTTCAGTTTTAGAGACTTTTAAAACCTAAACTATAGGCTAAACAAAAGTTGACTTTGTGCAGTAGGAATATCTTTTAAGGACACTAGTGACTGTGAATTAGAATTTATTTAAAAGCAGACTTTCATATTTCCTTCATTATAAAAAAAAAAGTAAGCATTCTGTTCACAAGTCTTTAATCTGGGCGTCTTTTTTTTTTTGGTCAGATTTAGCTGCTCATCATTAAAACTAAACAAAGGAGTTAATCATATATAGTTAAAATATTAATTTATAGCTGTTGCTAAGTACTGTTTTCCTGAAGACTCTTTCAGGATAAAAATGATCTGAATTTAATCTCTATGAGATTGGTTTTAGGAAAATAATTTTAAGAGGGTTCATCGATTTATTTATTATTTTTTGTTTAGGAGTGGAGAGAGAAGAAACATACATGCTATTCTCAAAATTTTCTTAGTGGTTAAATGTGAGAGGATATGAAAGGTGAGAGAGCTCTCAAAGGGCAGGAGATTTTATTAGGCTTTTGATAGAACCTTCATCTTGATTTATTAACTTGCAGCAGTCTAAACTATGTCTATATGCAGGCACAATGATTATATTTTAAGACAGGTTCTTTTTGTAGTGTTTTCTAGAGTTCTGCTGACGTGGTATATTCATAGATGGAGAAATATGAAATCAATAGCAATCCTGATCTTATTCAATATCAGTGGACACATTGAGGGGGATGAAGAGGATAAGACATTACGAATATGATTTCAGTCTGAAAGTGGGAGCCGAATTATCTTTTTAATTCTAAAAATACTTCATTCTTTTTGTGGTAATGAATCATATATATTCTTTTCTTCATCTGCAGGATTCATCGAGCAGTGAAGATTCTGCAGATGACTCTTCCAGTGAAACCAAGAAGAAAAAACATAGAGAGTAAGATGTTTTTCATAAATAATATAATTTTTTGTTATGGTGACATAATGCTTATAATTACCCAGGCTTCACTTCTCTGCACTTGAAATACATAATCTTGTGCTTCTCAATTTTGATTAACGTTTTGGAATATTTTAAAATAAATACGCTCAAAGGAACACATATATCACTATTCATTTCTGAGTAAAAGAGACTATATTACCTATAGAAGAATATAGAATAGAAGTTATTGTTATTGAAAAACATTCATCAGCACTTTTTATTTTTTAAAGTAGTCTTATTTGCAGCATATTTTTGAGCTGAAGGTCCTCCCTGAAAATTATTGAAGAAATAGGAAACTACTTAAGTAGGTTGTCTCAGATAAAATTTAAGTTGGAATCCTGTAGTTCATGCCAAATTTTTAAACACTTTAGAGGCAACCCCCCCCCCCAAATTATTGCAGGTTTGACAGTAATAAACTGTCTGGGCTAGTCAATAAAGCTAAGTTGAAATTGAGCTGGTTTTAAGCTGTAGATCAAAAAGTTTGTGAAAAAGGTTATACCTTCTCATTGGTAGTGACCTGGGGGGGATGTTTTTGGGTTTTGTTTGGGTTTTTTTTAATGAACGGTGTATAGATATTGAATCGTTCTCTTATTCCTCTTCTCCAGTTAATTTGAATCATCTCAATATTCAGGGTTGCCAATATAATATCTTCAAGAAATGGTATTGGGGGGTAGGGGGAGGCAAAAAAGCTTGCTATGCAAAATAGTACTTCTCTAGTGATGAATTGTTATTAACAGTCTTCTGTTACTTAAGAATGTGATTACACCTAATAACATACTCTGTTACAGGAAAGATATTTAAGTTTAGAAACTAGTAACCAAATAACCTCATCTATCCAGTGTTTCAATTTTGATTTATACCTGTTTTGAATAATATGTTTGCAGTTGTTATCTGACATACAGATCAGATTTCTCTATATATAACTTAGTACAGGATCCAAGCCCTAGAATATGGTGTTTTATATGTTTATATCTCCAAATAAATACAGGTTGTGGATTTGCCATAGGGTGGGGCAGTTGGTTGGTTTGGGGTGGGGTTTTTTTGTTTTTATTTGGGGGGGGTTGTTGTTTGGGTGTGTTTTAATTTACTGCTTGCAGAAAAAAAAATCTTTTAAGGAGACAGATGATTCTGTAGTATTTCCAAGACACACAGATATATTGACCACAATGAAAACGTAACTTCTAGGACCAATGCATATTTAAGTGAAAGAAGTGTCAAAGCACTGATTCTTAGGCTTCCTGGTCTGAAATTTAATGAAAAGGTCTTCGAGTAATATTCCACCTTTGAAGGCCATTAGTACCGTTTGAGCATCTTGGTCAAAGACCCCTAAACCTGATAACAGATGGTAGTATAAAGATTTAGCAACCTTTCAAGAATGCACACCAGACTTTTCTCCCCCCCCCCCCCCCCCAAGCTATTAAGATTAAATTTGTCTGTACAAACAGTGTCTCAGGTAAGATACTGTTCATCAGTGGGTACACCTTTCCTGTTGCAAAGTAGAAGATCTCAGCTAAGCAGGAGCACAGAGATACTGCTACTGGGAGTCACAAGTGGCTTACTCGTACTATCTTGCGTGGGTGTGAAGCACTGATTTGGAAGCTCAGTGGGGGCTTTTGGGAGCCAATGCCTCTCAGATTGCCATGGTTCAAGTCTTTCTGTGTGTTTCTCAAATCTGATTCTGCATTATTTTTGGTACCTGTGCTGAAGTTGCTAATTATTCACATGAGGCACAGGGAACATAGCTATTAGAGAATTTTGGATTCTGCAAAATATAATGTTATAGAGTTTTATGACTTGAGCATAGGTAAGTTCCAGTAAATATGTATCTTTCCAGCTAAAGTCTTGTTAAGGACTTCAGGTTTATTGATGTCAAATTAACTCGATTATTAAAGCTGTAATTTATACAGAAATCCAGATTTTTGGTTTGATTTGTTTTTTACATCTACCTCTTGATAACAGAAAACTTAATTCAGCTCCCTTTGAAGCCATTTGGGCATTTTTACCTGTTATCTGTTCATGATAAGTTTCTGTCCTTCCAGCTGAAATGACTATTATAACATTTTTATTTCTGTGAAGAATGTTGAAATTAAAGCAGCAAACCTGTGGTGAATACCTGATTTAAAAACAAAACAAACAAAAAAACCAAAAAAAAACTAATGTGAGTTACTGTTTTGTCTCTGAATATGTACAGTGAAGACTGGCAAATGTCTGGGTCAGGGTCAGTATCAGGAACTGGTTCTGATTCTGAATCAGAGGAAGATAGAGAGAAAAGCAGTTGTGAAGATAGTGAATCTGACTATGAGCCAAAAAACAAGGTCAAAAGCCAGAAACCTCCAAGCAGGTAAGAAGTCTTGCATTTTAGATACTCTGGTACTATTTCTAATTCGTAATCAAGTATTGTACTACTATACAGGCAAATGAAAACATTCATATTTATTACAGAACTTGAAGACTTTTTTTAAGCTACAAAAGATGTTATCATAGCAGTGGTTTGTGTTGAATACCTCTTTCCTGTCTGCTCCAACTGAAAGTGGTGTAACTGAGCAGTCATGAAATATATGTTTTCAGAAACAAATACAGAAGGCTTGTAGTTGTCTGTGTTGAAACCCCACTGTTGTGTTGTATCTTATTGTCTTCAAGAATTGAGCCAAAAAGCGGCAAAAAGATTGCAGGACAGAAAAAGAGGCAGCTTGATTCATCAGATGATGATGACTATGACAAGAGAGGATCTCGTCGCCAGGCAACAGTCAATGTTAGTTACAAAGAAGCTGAAGAAACCAAGACGGATTCTGATGACTTGTTGGAAGTTTGTGGAGAAGATGTCCCGCAGCCTGAAGAAGATGAATTTGAAACTATAGAGAAGTTTATGGATAGTCGAATTGGCCGAAAAGGAGGTATCTTTCTTATCGGTGTTCTTAAGATGCTGCAGTGCATTGTGGTGCAATGTAAACAGCAACTGTTCTCAGTTGTAGGTAACCCGTGATGTTTGTAAATAATAAGTTTAAAAATACCAGAAAGTAATCTTATTTTGTTTTTCATACTCATAAGGATGTTTCTTTTGTAAACCTTATAAAGTAAAACATAGAAGAACTTAAGTAACTAATTAATGCAAAAAGAAAAAATGAAGTGGAATATAGCTCCATATTGCATAAATGCATACCATACTGTTATACCACTATTTGTACAGTTTATTGATCCCTGATAGGTATAAACTGTATACAGGGGGGTGGAGAAAAAGTGGACTGGATAGGACAGCTAACCAGTAGCCTGAATGCTGAAGGATGATATTGGGAAGGCTGAACCATTGAGATTGTGATTTCAGTTATTCCTGTACAAATAGTCCCAATACAATGCAATGGATGGTGGAATCTAAAATTTCAGTGGTGTGCTTGCATGTGGACTTCTAAAAGTAATTCTATGAATGATAGTAGGGGTGTCATATTTCCAGCAGCTGATGGGATGCAGTGTCCTGCTTATGTGTTTGGTTTGGGGGTTTTTTTTAGCCTGCAAATTAGGGTTCTGATTATAGAAAACTTGGACCTACTCACACTTCAGAACTGCCTTTCTCCATTAGTTATACCTGATCTTTAGAGTTTCTGACCTATCTCAGAGCTTGCACTCTCTTTCCTCTCAACTTTCTTTTCCCATACTGTCCTAAATTCCCGTGTATTCTTACTCTAGCACCTTACTCCAATGCACAGAGTCACCGCTGTGTTAAAAGCCTTTTGGACTAGGCTTCTTATATTCTGCATGCCCAGATGTTGTTACTGCTTGTGCTGTCCTCTGCTATTGCCATGATCTGTTGCTATATCTGTCCCCTGCATCTGGTTGGGTCCACTTCCTTATTTGGCTCTCCTCACAGAAATGAGCCTGTTTCCTGCTGCTAGTGTGCTTCAGCTGTAATACTGACTGTATTTAACTAAAAATTGCCCCACATAAGATTCCAAAGACGGGGGGAGTAGTAAAACAAGATTAGGAAGAAATAGTTCAAGAGCAGCCCATCCCTACGAGCAGGAAGTCAGGCAAAAATGCCAGTAGGCCTGCATGGATAAACAAGGAGCTCCTGGCAAAACTCAGAAACAAAAAGGAGGTATACAGAAGGTGGAAGCAGGGACCGGTAACCTGGAAGGAATACAGAGACACTCTCCAAGCATGCAGAGACGCAGTTAGGAAAGCAAAGCCCACTTGGAATTGAATCTGGCGAGGGTTGTCAAAGGCAACAAGAAGGGCCTCCATAAGTATATAGGTGACAAAAGGAAGACTAGGGAAAATGTGGGCATGCTGCTGAATGGGGCAGGGTCCTGGTAACACAGGACATGGAAAAGGCTGAGGTACTGAATGCCTTCTTCATCTCAGTCTTTACTAGTAAGACCGGCCTTCAGGAATCCCTGGCCCCAGAGACCAGGGGAAGGTCTGGAGCAAGGAAGACGTACCCTTGGTGGAAGAGGATCAGGTCAGGGAATACTTAGGCAAATTGGACATATGTAAATCCATGGGTCCTGATGGGATGCACCCACAAGTGTTGAGGGAGCTGGCAGATGTCATTGCGAGGCTACTCTCGATAATCTTTGATCATGGCAACTGGGAGAGGTGCCCGAGGACTGGAGGCAAGCAAATATCATAGAATCATAGAATGGTTTGGGTTGGAAGGGACCTTTAAAGGTCATCTATTCCAACCCCCCCTGCAATGGGCAGGGGCATCTTCAACTAGATCAGGTTGCTCAGAGCCCCGTCCAACCTGACCTTGAATGTTTCCAGGGATGGGGAATCTACCACCTCTCTGGGCAACCTGTTCCAGTGTTTCACCACCCTCATTGTAAAAAATTTCTTCCTTATATCTAGTCTGAATCTACCTTCTTTTAATTTAAAACCATTACCCCTTGTCCTATCACTACAGGCCCTGCTAAAAAGTCTGTCCCCATCTTATAAGCCTTTAAGTATTGAAAGGCCACAATAAGGTCTCCCCGCAGCCTTCTCTTCTCCAGGCTGAACAACCCCAACTCTCTCAGCCTTTTGTCATAGCAGAGGTGTTCCAGCCCTCTGATCATTTTCGTGGCCCTCCTCTGGACCCGCTCCAACAGGTCCATGTCTTTCCTGTGCTGAGGGCTCCAGAGCTGGATGCAGTACTCCAGGTGGGGTCTCACCAGAGCAGAGTAGAGGGGCAGAATCACCTCCCTCGACCTGCTGGCCACGCTTCTTTTGATGCAGCCCAGGATACAGTTGGCCTTCTGGGCTGTGAGTGCACATTGCTGGCTCATGTCCAGCTTTTTGTCCACCAGTATCCCCAAGTCCTTCTCTGCAGGACTGCTCTCGATCACATCATCCCCCAGCCTGTATGGATACCAGGGGTTGCCCCAACCCAGGTGCAGGACCTTGCCCTTGGCCTTGTTGAACCTCATGAGGTTCACATAGGCCCACTTCTCCAGCCTGTCAAGGTCCCTCTGGATGGCATCCCATCCCTCAGGCATGTCAACTGCACCACTCAGCTTGGTGTCATCTGCAAACTTGCTGAGGGTGCGCTCGATCCCACTGTCTATGTCATTGATGAAGATATTAAACAGGATTGGTCCCAATACAGACCCCTGAGGGACACCACTCGTTACCGATCTCCATCTGGACATTGAGCTGTTAACCACTACCCTCTGGATGTGACCATCCAACCAATTCCTCATCCACTGAACAGTCCATCTATCAAATCCATATCTCTCCAATTTAGAGAGAAGGATGTTGTAGGGGACCGTGTCAAAGGCTTTACAGAAGTCCAGATAGATGACATCCGTATCTCTTCCATTGTCTACTGGTGTAGTCACTCCATCATAGAAGGCCACTAGGTTGGTCAGGCAAGACTTACCCTTGGTAAAGCCATGCTGGCTGTCTTGTATCCCCTCCCTGTCCTCCATGTGCCTTAGCATAGCTTCTAGGAGGATCTGTTCCATGCTCTTCCCAGGCACAGAGGTGAGGCTGACAGGTCGGTAGTTCCCAGGGTCCTCAGAATCACAGAATCGTATAGGTTGGAAAAGACCTTTAAGATCATCAAGTCCAACCATAAACCTAACACTACCAAGACCACCACTACACCATGTCCCTAAGCACCTCATCCAAACGTCCTTTAAATACCTCCAGGGATGGCGACTCAACCACTTCCCTGGGCAGCCTGTTCCAATGCTTGATAACCCTTTCCGTGAAGTAAAATTTCCTAATATCCAGTCTAAACCTCCCCTGGCGCAACTTGAGGCCATTTCCTCTTGTCCTATCACTTGTTACCTGGGAGAAGAGACCGACCCCCACCGCTCTACAACCTCCTTTCAGGTAGTTGTAGAGAGCGATAAGGTCTCCCCTCAGCCTCCTTTTCTCCAGGCTAAACAATCCCAGTTCCCTCAGCCGCTCCTCATAAGACTTCTGCTCCAGACCCTTCACCAGCTTCGTTGCCCTTCTCTGGACACGCTCCAGCACCTCAATGTCCCTCTTGTAGTGAGGGGCCCAAAACTGAACACAGCATTCGAGGTGCGGCCTCACCAGTGCCGAGTACAGGGGCACGATCACTTCCCTAGTCCTGCTGGCCACGCTATTTCTGATACAAGCCAGGATGCCATTGGCTTTCTTGGCCACCTGGGCACACTGCTGGCTCATATTCAGCCGGCTGTCAACCAACACGCCCAGGTCCTTCTCTGCCAGGCAGCTTTCCAGCCACTCTTCCCCAAGCCTGTAGCGTTGCATGGGGTTGCTGTGGCCCAAGTGCAGGACCTTGCACTTGGCCTTGTTAAACCTCATACAATTGACCTCGGCCCATTGATCCAGCCTCCTTTCTACCCTTTTTAAAAATGGGCACAATGTTTCCCTTTTTACAGTCATCTGACTGCCATGACTTTTCAAATATCATGGAGAGTGGCTTGGCAGCTACATCAGCCAATTCTCTCAGGACTTTGGGATGCATCTCAGGTCCCATAGACCTATGTATGTTCAGGTTCCTCAGGTGGTCATGAACCTGATCTTCTCTTGCAGTGGGACTGACTGTGCTCCCCCAGTCCCTGTCTTGAGGTCCATCCACTCGAGAGGTGTGGGAAGAGAAGTTGCCAGTGAAGACTGAGGCAAAGAGGTTGTTGAGTACCTCGGCATTCTCCTTGTCTGTTGTTACCAGTTTGCACGTCTCTCCTGTCTGCAAGAAGGGAGGACCCAGGGAATTACAGGCTGGTCAGCCTCACCTCAATCCCTGGGAAGGTGATGGAGCAGCTAGTCCTAGAAACCATTTCCAGGCACATGAAAGACAAGAAGGTGATCAGGAGTAGTCAATATGGCTTCACCAAGGGGAAGTCATGCTTGACCAACTTGATAACCTTCTGCAATAAAGTGACTGGCTTGGTAGATGAGGGGAGAGCAGTGGATATTGTCTAACTGGATTTAAGGAACGCCTTTGACACTCTCCCATAAGACCCTCATGGACAAGCTGTTGATGTATGGGCTGGATGAGCAGACAGTGAGGTGGATTGAAAACTGGCTGAATGGCCGGGCCCAGAGGGTGGTGATCAGTGGCACAAAGTCTAGCTGGAGGCCAGTAACTAGCAATGTACCCCAGGGGTCAATAATGGGTCCAGTCCTGTTCAACGTCTTCGCTAATGATCTGGATGATGGTGCAGAGTGTACCCTCAGCATGTTTGCACATGGCACCAAATTGGGAGGAGTGGCTGATAGGCCAGAGGGTGGTGCTGCCATCCAGAGGGACCTCGACAGGCTGGAGAAATGGGCTGACGGGAACCTCATGAAGTTCAACAAGGGGAAGTGCCAAGTCCTGCACCTGGGGAGGAACAACCCCAGGCACCAATATATGCTGGGGGCAACCCAGCTGGAAAGCAGCTTGGCAGAAATGGACGTGGGGCTCCTGGTGGACACCAAGTTGAACATGAGCCAGCAGTGTGCCCTTGCTGCAAAGAAGGTTAATGGTATCCTGGGCTGCATTAGGCAAAGTACTGCCAGCAAGGTTGAGGGAGGTGATCCTTCCCCTCTGTTCAGCATTGGTGAGGCCGCATCTGGAGTATTGTGTCCAGTATTGGGCTCCCCAGTACAAGAGACTGATGGCACTACTGGAGAAAGTCCAACGGAGGGCCACTTAAGATGATGAAGGAACTGGAGCATGTATCCTATGAGGAAAAGCTGAGTGAGCCTGGACGGAGAAGAGAAGGCTCAGTGGGGATCTCATTAATGTATATAAATACCTGAAGGGAGGGTGCAAAGAGGACGGAGCCAGGCTTTTTTCAGTGGTGCTCAGTGACAGGACAAGAGGCAATGGACGCAAACTGAAACATGAGAGGTTCCATCTGAACATCAGGAAACACTTTTTTTGACCATGAGGGTGACTGAACACTGGAACAGGTTGTTCAGAGAGGTGGTGGAGTTTCCCTCCTTGGAGATATTCAAAAGCCATCTGGACATGGTCTTGGGCAACTGGCTCTAGGTGACCTTGTTTGAGCATGGGGGTTGGACCAGATGACTTGCAGGGGTCCCTTCCAACTTCAACCATTCTTCGATTTTGTGAATTGGATTTATAGCATCCATAGTAATAACTGAATAGTAGACTATTCAAGTCTCAAGGCTGATTAAGCACAGTGTCAAATATCTGTTATATTCTCAGAGGTGAGAATGATATAGCAAAGATGACAGCAAGCAGTGTTAGTGGAGCATTCTCTGGGGATCACTAGAAAAACTAGGAATGCTAAGAAAATTCTTATGAGATGAGATACTATAGGTTTGATGCAGAGTTTTTTGGTTGCTTTTTTGAATCTTGTTGGTATACTTGTGTGTGTGTTAATATAGCTACATCACAATTCTTCAAATAAGAGGAATGACATAAGAGGTGTAGATATAATTATTCAAGTTACATGCTCATGTAAGAGCATCGCAAATTGCTTTCTGCAGTATGTTTTTTACTGGTTAATTTATGGCAGTAAATTAAGCCTTAATCAAGCCTTATGGTGTGGTTTCTTTATCAGCCACTGGTGCTGCAACCACCATCTATGCAGTTGAGGCAGATGGTGACCCAAATACTGGATTTGAAAAATCAAAGGAGCTAGGAGAAGTACAGTATCTTATTAAATGGAAAGGCTGGTCACACATCCATAATACTTGGGAAACTGAGGAAACACTGAAGCAACAAAATGTTAAAGGAATGAAGAAACTGGACAACTATAAGAAAAAGGATCAGGAAACAAAACGCTGGTGAGTATTTTTATAACTACTTCCACGTTACATATTTTTTGTAACAATATAGATGTTTTATTGTGTTTCTGTGAGTTCTATTGCCTCTTTGTGAAGGCATAGTTTCAAGTACCTATACAACAGGAGGACAAAAGCTTTAGAGTTGAAGCTTCCCTAACACCTTATGATCTTGTAAGATTCTGAGCATACCAACTTTACTTGAGCAAGTGAGAATACTCACACATCTTGTAAAATCAGGCCTTTAAGGAAGCAGCTTCTGCACCTAGATTTTAATGTTTTATAAATGAAGTTTTAACAAGATGGGTGATGGGTTTTCTGTTTTTGTTTTAAATCTTACCATTTACTAATTTTGTTATTGATTGATTGTATTTTGATCAGAGTTCTTCGGGAATTGCTGCAGAGATTAAAAAAAAATCAGAAATGGCTAAAGCACTCAAAACATTACAGCATTTAGTTTTCCTGGCTCAAACTTCTGTTAAAGCCTCAGAGCCAAGAAGTGAAAAAAATCCTTACGTTTTAGTGCTATGTTTTGGTATTCCATTTTATTAGTATGTTTAATATAATCTATGAATAGTGGTGGGATTTTTAGTGACACCTACTCATAAGATAGGTTCTTATAGTGAGCCATCAGTGCTGTTCCGTGAAAATACCATGTGAAATACACTACTCAGTGTTGAGAACAGATATTGTAAATGATCTGCATGACTAGTACAAGCTGTAGCTGATAGTAATGTTTCGTGATAAGCTTTCTCAGTCATCAATGATGAGGTACCTAGGCCAGATGCAACACTTTTATAGCAGGAATTTCAGAGTTGTAGCTTCTTCAAAGCAGCTCTCTAAGCAGCATTCCTATGGTGCTTATGTTCAGAGCTTTGAAATTGCCAGCTTTTCTTAGTTTTAGAACTACACGATGTAATAAGTGCTGCAAATAATTTCCCATTTCAGGCTGAAAAATGCTTCTCCGGAAGACGTGGAATATTATAACTGCCAGCAGGAACTTACAGATGATCTACATAAACAGTATCAAATAGTGGAAAGGATAATTGGTACGTGACAAACTTCCAGATGGACAACAGTGTTGAGAATATTACAAGTTTATTGCTTGCATGTTTAATTTATAGTTAAGAAATTTAGGTTATTAATATCCCTAACAACTGAAGGCAAAACAAAATCTCTGATGAAGAGAAAAGTTGTCATACTGTCTTTGCTGTGAAACTAGTTCATGTTGTCTTATCACCTAAAATGAGTGCTTTCTTAAAATGCAGAAGGAAAATATTGATCTGGTATCTCTGATGCATTTCTGCAGCTCATTCAAATCAGAAATCAGCAGCTGGTTATCCAGATTATTATTGCAAATGGCAGGGTCTACCTTACTCAGAATGTAGCTGGGAAGACGGTGCTCTCATTGCCAAAAAATTTCAGGCGTGTATTGATGAGTATTTTAGCAGAAATCAATCCAAGACCACTCCATTTAAGGACTGCAAGGTGAGTGTGTAATTTCAATGGATTTATACAGTTGCGATAATTAAAAAAAAAGTTGACGTATTTTATGCATCCAGAAATAAGATGCATATTATAAAATATTTTTGAATGTTGTCCAGAACAGTAATAATGATAGCTATATTTATATATGTAGCAAGTATCACTATTAAGAATAGCCTTTTGTAGGTATTTGTTCCCTACTTATTTTATTGCCATTCAAAGATGGAATTGTTTAGTACTTTAATTTGTTTTAAAAGTAGCCTTTGTGAATGAGTTCATGTCACTTCTGTTGTGGAATTTAGATCAGCAGTCAAACTAATTTTAGCTTGCAAATGGGTTGATATTGTTATATGGCCTAGTTGTCTGTGATGAATAAAGACTAGACTTGGTGACCAAACAGATTCCTACTGCTCCTTTTTTTTCCTATAAGACGACATTTTGGTAACTTCACTTAGTAGTAGGACTGATGCTCAATTTGCTTTTGACAGATTCTAAAACAGAGGCCGAGGTTTGTTGCACTAAAGAAGCAACCATCTTATATTGGAGGACATGAGAGTTTAGAGTTAAGAGATTATCAGTTAAATGGACTGAACTGGCTTGCTCACTCGTGGTGCAAGTAAGTATAGTCTTAAATTAGTCTTGTTGTTTTTAATTTGAAAGCATTTATAATTTTTGTTTGTTTGTTTTTTGTTTTTTAGAGGGAATAGTTGTATTCTTGCAGATGAAATGGGTCTGGGTAAAACAATACAAACAATTTCTTTTCTGAACTACCTGTTTCACGAACATCAACTGTATGGGCCTTTCTTGCTAGTCGTGCCACTTTCTACCTTGACATCTTGGCAGAGAGAGATTCAAACTTGGGCTCCTCAGATGAATGCTGTGGTTTACTTAGGAGATATAACTAGCAGAAATATGGTGAGTATTTCTTTGTATCATTGAAAAAGATTAGTGGTAAATAAGACTCATTTCATGTTCCTGTCTTATGCTAATCTCCAATATTTTTTTTAGGAATGAGCAAATACTTATTTGAAACATTGTATGTGTTTAAAATGCAAATTAAAAGCATAAATTTTGATCTGATATAAATGTATGTGAAAGATTTAATTCCTGCTTAATAATAAAAAGGATTAAAAATGCAACCTTGAATTTGAAAATAAATTGTCTTTTGTCATGTGATTATTTAGGTGCATAAAATAAATATTTAAGCCAGACAGACATAATCTTAATTTGTTTTCTGAAAGGAGGAATGTAAGTAACCTTATCCATTAAAGTTTTAAAAACAAAAACAAACAAACAAACAAAAACAAAAAAGAAACCAAACCAAAAAAAACCAACACAAAAAACCAAAACACACACACACACACACACACAAAAATCCACAAAAAAAACCCCAACCAAACAAAAACCAACAAACACCCACCACCACCACTGTTTAATAACTTTAAAAAAAAAAAAGCTACACGTGTTATGTTCCTTTTTCATGATCAGATTCTTGTATGTCACTTAACATCTGTATTGCTGTAGTACCTGAAGTCATCCTGATCAATAAGACCATTTTTCTCTAGCTTATAGTTCACTTGATTCTTCTTGTAGATAAGAACTCATGAATGGATGCATCCACAGACCAAGCGATTAAAATTTAATATACTTCTAACAACTTATGAAATTTTGCTGAAGGATAAGGTAATCACACTTACTTCTTCAGGGAGATATAATCATTTGTAGGATGTAAAACTCCTTTAGAGTTGGCACATATTTGGGTTCTGATGGGGAGTACGACAGCTTTACTCTTGGAAGTATGACAGTGAAATTTTCTTTAAGCACTTTTAGATTTTATGTATGTGTGGTGAGGCTTTCTGCTCCCCCCCCCCCCCCCCCCCCCAAGCGAGTGGGTAAAACTTCTTTTTCTTCAGTTTGCTTGAGCTTCACATTACTGTAGTAATTTCTTCGCATCTCAAAATCTCTACTTTCCTGTAGACCATCATCCAGGAACTGAAAAAACAAACCAAGCCCTAGCCCCAAACACCTGTGATTCAGAACTCTGAAATCCCATGTTTTATCTTTGTATTTGTGTGTGCAGTATTATGTATATTACTACTCTTTTCATGATGGTAGCACATAAGAGTTATTGTTAATCCTAATAGCATATGAAAATTTTAATTAAAAAAGTTCTGCTTGTTGGCTTTCTATTTGATTTGTTTGTACATGCTGGAAAGAAGAGTCAATAGTGGAATTTTTTTTTTTTTTTCAATTGAAAATTTATAGATCAGCTTTTTGCCTTCCTCCTCCCCCCCCAAGTATAAACTTGGTTTATACTTTCCTTTTAAACTTGGGATGCCTGCGTAGCCTTTTGTTGAATCCAGCAAACATAGAAACCATAATTAATACTAAAAACATATAGGTGTCCATTTGTTATTAAAATAAAATGAGTGATGGTGTATATATAACCTCATGTAAAATGTCAGAAATTGCATAATATATTAACTTGTATAATGTCTCTCCCCCCCCCCCCCCCCCCCCCCCCCCCCAATTTCTTTAAGTCATTCCTTGGTGGTCTGAATTGGGTATTTATAGGAGTTGATGAAGCTCATCGTTTAAAAAATGATGATTCCCTTCTGTACAAGACTTTAATAGACTTTAAGTCTAATCATCGTCTTCTTATTACTGGAACCCCTCTGCAAAACTCCCTAAAAGAGCTTTGGTCTTTGCTGCACTTCATCATGCCAGAAAAGTAAGGAATGTGATTTTTTTTTTTTTTTTTTTTTTTTGTGGTCAAGTTTCTTACGGTGGAATATTGTAGTGATTGGAGAATCAATAGAGATAAAAAATTGTATTGTGAAATAGTTTAAATATTTTATATAAAATAGATGCATGTATTTTTCATGCTGCTCTTGATAAATTGTTTTGGTAGCAGTCGTCACTTTTTCTGTTTTAGCAGTCCACAAAAAAGATGGATTGATGTATGGCTCAGAACCACTTCATCTTAATCTAAAAGGAAAATCACATGGATTTACTCTAGGGAAATAGAATGGGGCTGAGGATGTCTTCTTTTCTGTGTTAGTACTATGAATGAAAACAAGATTGTACCACAATGCCCGATATCCAGTAGTTCAGCCAGGCAGCCAATTTGCCCTTATGGTTTGCATAGAATAGGTTTACTGTATTGATGTTATTCTATACTGACCTCTCTTTATATCTGGGATAAATAAGAGCACATATCTTGTAAATACAAAGCACTGTAGCTCCGATTAGTTTTGGAGCTATGCATTGCATTGACTTCTTCAGAACCTTACAAGCAAAGCCACTAAGGTTGTTGTCCGGCACCTATTCTTCATTTGATCACAAAGTCCATTCTCTTAGTCTGTTAGCACATACCAGAGGATAATCACATTTCAGCTAGTCCATACAAGCTGCAAAAAGTATGTGAAGTGGTCTGTTCTTCTGTTCTCTTGCACTTCCTCCAGCTATACAACTATTTTTTCATGCTGCTCTTGAGAAATATAATGGAATTTCTGCAACCTTCTACCTGGGTTTCCATGCAGAAAAGTAAAATGTTGGGTTTTCACTGGAGAAATTAAAATTCAGTAGGTTTTTTTGAATTTTCATTCTGCAAAAGTGTTTGGAAATTTCCATTCTCCTAGTTGCAGGCAAAATATTTGGAATTTCTTGTGAGATGCAAATTCAGAAACTTATTAAATAAAACAGAGGGGAGTGGGGAAGAAGTCCATATGTGTTTGTGTGCACGTGGTATATTTAAGGTTTTTGTGTGTCTGTGTTCATGGTATGTCACTATTTTATCTTTATTCTTTCTTATGTTGAAGGTTTTCTTCCTGGGAAGATTTTGAAGAGGAGCATGGCAAAGGGAGAGAGTTTGGTTATGCAAGTCTTCACAAAGAACTTGAACCATTTCTACTCAGAAGAGTTAAAAAAGATGTAGAAAAGTCTTTACCTGCTAAGGTTGAACAAATTTTGAGGATGGAAATGAGTGCATTGCAGAAGCAATATTACAAGTAAGTAATGACACTTTTTAATTCCTGCTATTTTAATGATATGTCTATATGAAAATTACTGAAGTGTAATAGTTCTCATAATGCAATTTGAACTGATATTTTGAGAGCTTACATCCTTCATATTTCCACAAGTGGTTAGAAATTACTTCCATTGCACATTCTATATCATAGGTGGATTTTAACCAGGAATTATAAAGCCCTGAGTAAAGGTTCAAAAGGCAGTACCTCAGGCTTTTTGAACATCATGATGGAACTCAAGAAGTGTTGTAACCATTGCTACCTCATTAAACCACCGGATGATAATGAATTCTATAATAAACAGGAGGCCTTACAGGTAATACTTTTTTTTTTTTTTAAAGTGTTTTTACATCTCTAATATGCACGCAGTAATTTTATAGTGTTCTGGCAATTTATTAGTTCTTATTAAAGTATATTAAGAAAGAACACGTTCTCTATTAAATGTGCATCCTGGGTTTTACAGGTAAGTGAATTGATTATTTTTGTTTGTTTGTTTCTTAACTAGAACTGAATAATAGAGAGATCAATACTAAATAAAATATCCCTGGCTTGAATTATGATCAAAATAAAAAGGAAATAGTTTGAAATAGTCTGTGTATTTTCAGACTAAATAAACTTAAGACCTATTTTAAACCCAGATTAAAATAAAGCAGTTAAATAAACATGTAAATTGAATATAAATGCAAATGCATGTGACTGGCAGTGGTACACCAACAATCCATGTGATAGCAGAAAGTAATCTGCAGAATCTCTTTAAGCTTTTTTGTAATTAAACACTGTTCTCTGCATGCCTTCAAACAACCAAAGTGAAAGGAAATAAAAGTAATAAACATCCAAAGCTTAGTCTGGTTTTGTTGTTGTTATAAATGAAAGCAACTATAGCATCACTACCAAAGATGGTCTGTGATTGTGTTGTGGGTTTATAGTTTGTTTTTTTTGTAAAGGTTAACTAATCTTTGTACTAAAACTGTTGAGAACCACAGCAACAAATAAAAGGACTGTTATAATTGATGCAGTTTATAACAACATAAATGTTTTTAAAGATATGGGGTTTTTTTCTGTAAGCTTTGAAATTCATAATTTAAATACTTTCCCAAAACTACTAGATTGAAATCACAAGCTGTCACTGCACAAGCTATTTTATATTATAAAGTGCTTATCAAAGCTAAAGGATATTTCATTTGCAACTTGGCACACTCTAACTACTTATATTTATAATTAAACTCATCAGAACTGTTCAGCCATTATTGCTAATAATTGCATACTTGTAACAGTGATTTCCTTGGCTCATCTGAATAAGCTTTGTTAGCTTTAATTATGAATTATACATCCTTCTCATTTCTGGCATAAAGAATAAAAGCACCTAACTCCAAATTTTTTTATTCCCCAAAATTCTATCCTGAGCCTCTTCAGCTAGAGGCCTAATGTTTTCAATATTAAATTCAGCATGCACCTGAGTTTCTGTTCTTGTTGTTCCCACTGGAGCTGAGAAGGCTTAACACTGTAACCTAGCTAAAGCCTGTTGACCTCTACAAACAAGATTCCTCTCACTTTTATCTTGCCTGAGAAACTCAACTGATTAGACATTGTTTAAAAATTCTTAGAGGATCAAGTAGCAATGCTTATTTCTGTTCAAAAGAAAGTGAGGAGCAAGTAGTACTAAGGTAGTCAGGTAGTCTCGTTGTTGTTGTTGTTTATTTGGTAGAAAAGAACTTATGTCTACACTGTTAACTGCTCTAACTCATAGCGCAGTATATTTACTTAATGTTTTAATGAAATGTTAAGATGCTGTTTTATGAGCCAGAGCTGAGAAATGCATTTATTTGAAAAACATGCTAGTCAGTACTCCTGTTGATTTCAGTTAGAGTACTTAATGCTTTTATAATGAGTTTTTACAAGATCAGGACTGACTAAATACTTATTAAACTTTCATGTTCAGTTAATGAATGTCTAACCATCCTGCAGTGTATATTAGTGTTGAGGTGAAACTTATTTTGCAATACATGTTTTCTTGTCTTGTAGCATTTAATACGTAGCAGTGGGAAACTAATCCTTCTTGACAAGCTACTGATTCGTCTACGAGAACGTGGCAACAGAGTACTGATTTTCTCTCAGATGGTGAGAATGCTAGACATCCTAGCAGAGTATTTGAAGTATCGTCAGTTTCCCTTTCAGGTAAGAATTTTGCTGGTAGTAGCCAAGAAACCTTGATCTTTACCACTTTATCTTAAGAAAAGTGTCCTTTTTGTTGAAAGATTTATGAAAGTTTAATTTTATGTACAGGAAAAGACTGGCAATTACTATATGCCAAACAGTATTTTGAAATTAAACTGATGAATTGGAAAGATGAAGTGTTACATTACTCTTATCCCCCCCCCCCCCCCCCCCCCCCCAATTGTTTTGGCAATTGAGAATTCAAGTTGCTCCAATTAGAATATAGTAGGAGTTCCTTTTTAACTGTATTATTCAATCTCTTTAGAGACTTGACGGATCAATAAAAGGGGAATTGAGGAAACAAGCCCTGGACCATTTTAATGCAGAAGGATCAGAGGTATGGTATTAGTGGGTGGTTGTTTTTTTAATCTACTCAGCTTTATTTTTTTTCCCCCAAGAAATATAACAAATATTACACAGAAATTGAAGATAGAATAAAGTGAGAGATGTATTATGTTGAAATTCCGTTGTTATTGCCTAGACTATAAGGTTTACAACTATTAACAAACAAAAAACCCCCACAAATCCACAACCAAAAAAACCCCCCCCAAACCCAAACAAACACAAAAAAAACCCTAAAAAAACTAGGAGGAGGTTAAATAAGAAACACAGAATTTATGAAAATGGTGTTTAACTAATATAACTACATAGTTATATTTTTAGATTTTTGTCAGTGCTCTTTATCAAAGTAATTTTAAGTACTGAATAAAAACTGAATAATTTAATTTATTTCATTGTGTAGGACTTAATCCTTCCATTTTTACAGGAGCACTGAACTTTTACACAAGCTTTTGACATTGAAAATCTACTTAGGCAATGGGCAGAACTGAGTTGTGTATATCCTTGCATGAAGAAAAACTGTCTTTAATAGCTTTAAATCTGGCTTCTGTTATCTTCATGTTTTGCCTCTTATTTCCTTGCCCTGGAAGAAACTGAAGAACTGATTTCTAGTTTGTGTACCTCTTAAGATTCCTAGTTTATTTAGGTTTCTTACTATGGAAGCCATTCCATACCTTTGATAATCTTAGGTCTTTTGTCCTACACTGACAGGGTTTTTCAGTAATAGAAGCATAGCATTTGTCAGTTGCTGCTGAGTTTATGTTTCTGCTATGGTTGAGGAGGAAGGACTTAATTTCATAACATAAACTTCAGATATTTGTTAAATACAGAAGTTAGTTCTGTTTTAAATTTCTAGTATAGACATCATTGTCTTTTTCTGGAATCCTTGTAGTTGTACTGTACAGTTTTTAAGATGAAGAGGGATCCAAACTTCACACAGTATTCAAGAATGGAGGCAAACTATGGAGTTGTGTAGCAATAAAATTGTTTCCTGTTTTATTCTCTATTTCTTTCCTAATAATCAATAAAACTTCATACTTTTTTTTTTTTTTGCTATTACTGAGCTAAGGTATTCATGGAAATATCTACAACAACTCCAAGGACTCATTCCTGAGCAGTAATGTCTTGCTATTACCTTTCGCTGTATTTAAAACTCAAATTTATTTCCTATTTCACTTTATCTTTAATTTCATATGCTTTTTTATTGCCTGTCTCATAAGATCCTTCTGTAGTCCTTTGTACTTGTCCCTCAATAACTCCGTATCATCTGCAAACTTTGTCACATCATTGCTCATCTCATTTTAATATTGTTTATGAATACGTTGAAGAGCATTGACCCCGGCAGAACACTTCAGTTTCCTTAACAAAAACACCAGAGGGACTTGGGCACACATGAGGCTTTAACAACAAGGGGGTTTGTACTTTTGGCCAGTGTTTTGCTTGTTTTTTTTCTCCCCAAGTGGCTTTTGCTCATCTTCTAGGATGCTGCTTCCTTTAAACCACGGAGAAGTCAATAACTGTTCACAAGAGAAACTGATATCAGTTTGCTTTATACTTACACTGGGTCTGGCTGGGCTGGAGTTAATTGTCTTCATAGCAGCTTGTATGATGCTGAGTTTTAGATTTGTGATAAAAACAATGCTAATAACACACCAGTGTGTTAGCTGTTGCTGAACAGTGTTTGCATAGTGTCAAGGCCTTCTCTGTTTCTTACTCTGCCCCCCCAGTGAATAGATTGGGGGTGCGCAAGAAGTTGTGAGGGGACATAACCAGGCAGATGACCCGAATTAACCAAAGAGGTATTCCATGCCATATAACATCATGTTCAGCAATAAAAAGGGAGAGGAGGAGGGTTAGGGAGGTTAGCCAGGTTAGCCATCTTTTGCTTGGGAACTGGCTGGGCATCAGTCCTACCCATGGGAGGTGGTGAGTGATTGCCTTTGCATTGCTTGTTTTGTTTTCTTTATCTCTTCTTCCACTTCTCCTTTGCTCATTAAACAATTTTTATCTCAATCCCCAAGTTTCCTTGCTTTTAGTCTTCCTTTCCTCTTCCCTTGTCCCACTGAGGGTGTGGGGGAGAAGTGATGGAGTGGCTGTGTGGTGCTTAGCTGCCTACAGGGGTTAACCCACAACATACTGATCGAGAGCTTTAAACTAGGATTGATGGGGGAAGGGGATACCAACAGGAGAGCTGACGGTAAGCCAAGGGTTGGCATGGCACCACCTGAGGGTGGCAATGCTAGTGGGAGCATTTAGGCTGCTCCTGGGAGCGTGGAGGGCTCGGGAGCATATCTGAAATGCTTGTACACCAATGCATGCAGTATGAGAAACAAACAGGATGAACTGGAAGCGTTGGTCAGTTCCCAGAGCTATGATGTCATTGCTATTAGTGAGACCCGGTGGAATGAGTCCCATAACTGGAGTGCTGGGATGGAGGGCTACAGGCTGTTCAGGAGGGATTCGCAGGGCAGGCGAGGTGGAGGTGTCGCACTATACGTAAGGGAGAGGTTTGATTGTACAGCCCTTACAGTTCATGATGATGTGGTTGAGAGCCTCTGGGTGGGGATTAGGGGGATGGAAAACAAAGGAGATGTTGTAGTGGGTGCCTACAACCGATCGCCCAGCCAGGATGTAAGCACCAGTGAGTTATTCCATAGGCAATTAGGAGAAATCTCTGGATTGGTAGCCCTTGTCCTTATGGGAGATTTCAACTTCCCAGACATCAACTGGGAATGCCATACTGCTGTGACGAGCAGGTCTTGGAAATTCTTGGAGTTTGTAGGAGATAACTTCTTGTCACAAGTACTCGGTGAGCCAACTAGGAAAGATGCCCTCCTGGACTTGCTATTTGTGAATAGAGAAGGACTTGTGGGGGATGTGATGGTAGGTGGCTGTCTTGGCCACAAGTGATCATGAAATGGTTGAGTTGAAAATTTTCAGTGTAATGAGAAAAAAGGACAGCAGAGTTGCTACCCTGGACTTCAGGAGAGCAAACTTTAAGCTACTCGGGGAGCTACTTAGCAGAGTCCCCTGGGAATCTGCTTTTGAGGGCTTAGGAGTCCATGAGTGCTGGTCAGCCTTTAAGAACCACCTTTTAGAAGCACAGGAGCAGGCAATTCCACTGTGTCGAAAGTCAAGCAAGTGGGGCAGAAGACCAGCTTGGCTGAAGAGGGAACTCCTCGTGGAGCTCAAGAGGAAAAAGAAATTGTATGATCTCTGGAAGCGAGGTCAGGCTTTGCAGGAAGATTACAGAGCCGTGGTTTGTATATGCAGGGAGAAGACATGAAAGGCCAAAGCTCAACTAGAGTTGAAACTGGCCAGTGTTGTGTCAGACAACAAGAAAGGCTTTAAGTATGTTAATAGCAAGAGGAGGTCTAAGGAAAATATTGGACTGATACTTGTTGAAGATGGTCACCTGACTAATAGGGATGAAGACAAAGCAGAGGCATTCAATGCTTTTTTTTGCCTCAGTCTTTAATAATACTGATAGACCTTGGGCTGCCTGATCCCCTGAGTTGGAGGACCACGAGTGTGGGAACAGTGCCTTTCCATTTGTGGACACTGAAATTGTAAGGGACCAGCTGTATCAGCTGAATGTTCACAAGTCCATGGGGCCTGATGGGATTCGCCCCAGAGTACTGAAGGAGCTAGCGGATGTTATGGCAGGGCTCCTCTTGATCATCTACCAAAGGTTTTGGGAGTCTGGGGAGGTCCCTGCTGACTGGAAGCTAGCCACTGTTATTCCAATCTACAAGAAGGGTGTGAGGGAAGACCCAGGGAACTACAGACCTGTGAGTCTAACCTCAGTTCCTGGAAAAATTATGGAGAAGATTATATTTGGTACTGTTGAAAGGCATTTAAAGAACAATGCAATCCTCAGGCACAGTCAACATGGGTTCCCAAAGGGAAAGTCCTGTTTAACCAATTTGATCTCCTTCTATGATCAGGTCACCTGCTAGTGGATGAAGGGAAGGCGGTGGATGTAGTCTTTCTGGATTTTAGTAAGGCTTTTGACAGTGTCCCTCACAGCATCCTTCTGGACAAGTTGTCCAACTGTGGGATGAGCAGGTTCACAGTGCGCTGGGTGAAGAACTGGCTGGAGGGCAGAGCTCAAAGGGTTGAAGTGAATGGTGACCGGTCACCAGCGGTGTTCCTCAGGGCTCAATTCTAGGGCCAGTCCTGGTCAATATATTTATCAATGATCTGGATGCAGGAGTTGAATGCACCATTAGCAAGTTTGCTGATGCCAAACTGGGAGGTGCTGTTAACTCTCTTGAGGGACAAGAGGCCTTGCAGAGGGATCTGGATAGATTGGAGCATTGGGCAATCATCAGTGACATGAAAGTTAACAAGAACAAATGCCAGATTGAGTAATGCTGGACACAAGCATAGACTGGGAGAGGAGTGGCTGGAGAGCAGCCCTGCAGAAAGGGATCTGGGGGTGCTGGTTGACAGCAGGCTCAAGAGGAGTCAGCAGTGTGCCCTGGCAGCCAAGAGGGCAAACTGCATCCTGGGGTGCATCAAACACAGCATAACCAGCCAGCCAAAAGAGGTGATGATCCCACTGTGTTCAGCGTTGGTGCGGCCTCACCCTGAGTAATGTGTGCAGTTCTGGGCCCCACAATTTAAGAAGGATGTGAAGGTCCTTGAATGCATCCAGGGGAGGGCAACAAAGCCAGTGGAAGGGCTGGAAGGCATGTCCTATGAGGAGCGGCTGAGGACTCTGGGTTTCTCTAGTTTGGAGAAAAGGAGGCTGAGGGGCGACCTCATTGCTCTCTACAGCTTCCTGGGGAGGGGAAGTGGAGAGGCAGGTGCTGATCTCTTTTCCCTGGTATCCAGTGACAGGACGTGTGGGAATGGTTCAAAGCTGCACCAGGGGAGGTTCAGACTGGACATTAGGAAGCATTTCTTTAGAGAGAGGGTGGTCAAACCCTGGAACAGGCTTCCTAGAGAGGTGGTCGATGCCCCCAGCCTGTCAGTGTGTAAGAGGCCTTTGGACAATGCCCTTAAGAACATGCTTTAGCTTTTGGTCAGCCCTGAATTGGTCAGGCAGTTGGACTAGATGATCGTTGTAGGTCCCTTCCAACTGAAATAGTGTAGTCTGTTCCATTCTATTCTAATAGAGACCTACTGCCTCTAGCCATGACAAGCACCTTATTGCATTACAAGTCTAACATATGTATATGATATCCTTAAAGAAGTGTACAAGTTCATGGTCTGCTCCACAGAGCATATAAAGAAGCATCATATTGGTTCCTTGAAAAATATTATAGCTAATATATATAAAGGTATTTCTTATTTTATAATTTCAGGACTTCTGCTTTTTGCTGTCTACCAGAGCTGGAGGATTAGGTATAAACTTGGCATCTGCTGACACTGTAGTTATATTTGATTCTGACTGGAATCCACAGAATGATCTGCAAGCACAGGCTAGAGCTCATAGGATTGGACAGAAGAAACAGGTACACAAACTTTTAAGCTGCAAACCTGAAGGAGGGTTTCATATGGTACTCATAATCTGTCTGTCTGGGCCATCGCAGTCCTCATGTATTTTGAGAATAACTGATACCTGCCAAGAATGTCTAAAAATGTTAATAATGCTAATTTGCCTTTTAAAAAAAAAATTAATATTTCCCTATATGGAGAGATTGCACGGCAGCCATAGTATATGGATGGGTAGGGAGAAGAGTTGTGGACTTGTCCCACATGCATTGGCATCATGTCATTCTAGAAAGTAACTGCTATACTTCAGGCGCATCCATTTTAAAGTTAAATACTTCGTAGTTCTCCTTGGGTTTCTTTCTTGCAGAAGACTTCAAGTAGTAATCAGATATAACACTTTTCCTTGTGGCCATGCTTGTGCCTAATCACGGAAGTTTAAAGAGGAGAGGTCTAAGAATTTCTTTTTTTTTTTAATTTTTTTAAAATAGTTTATGTAGAGACTATGGTAACATGATTGACTGGTTTCATATATGAAATACTAGTTCAGTAAGATTTAGAAGATTTGTAATAACGACTAACATTTTTCCCTGTTGTTGCTCAAGGGTTTTTTGTTAACTTCATCTGAATATTGTTTTCATGTGTAATTTGTGAGCATGTAAATAAAGCCTTTTTTATAATATGCATAGGTTAATATTTATCGGCTAGTCACAAAAGGATCAGTAGAAGAAGATATTCTTGAAAGAGCCAAGAAAAAGATGGTGTTAGATCACTTAGTAATTCAGAGAATGGACACTACAGGGAAAACTGTACTACATACAGGCTCTACTCCTTCCAGGTATGTTTGTTTATTCTTTCATATTAACTTATGCTTAAGTATACCTGACTATTTGAGTAAAAATGCAAGTCATTTCACTTGGTTAATAATAAAAGGCAAAAAGTATGTGGTAATGAGTTATGTAAGTAAAGACTGCAAAGTATATTGTCTTTGTACTTTTTTTTATTAATATATTAAAGATAGCTTTTATTTAAGTCAAAAGGAAGTTTGACTCATGGTTATAGCAATTTGAAAAAAATCATTAAGATAAAGTGTTTATCTGAAACTTTCTGTATTTCAGCTCAACACCTTTTAATAAGGAAGAGTTATCAGCAATTTTGAAGTTCGGTGCTGAGGAACTTTTTAAAGAACCTGAAGGCGAAGAAGAGGAGCCTCAGGTAAATGGAACAGTGCATCTACACTTGATGGACAGAGAAACTAAAAATACATATGAATTATTTTGTTGTAAAGATAAACTTCTGTTTCAGGAAATGGATATAGATGAAATCCTGAAGAGGGCTGAAACTCGAGAAAATGAGCCAGGCCCACTAACTGTAGGAGATGAGTTGCTTTCACAGTTCAAGGTATTGCTCTGTTCCCTCCCTCTTCCCTTAATTATATTTTCCTTTGTAAATGCTACTTTTTCTTCTTCTTTTGTGCACCTATTCATATTTTCTTCATTCTTATGAAACAGGTGCAACAATAAGTCAACTCTTTGGTATAGAATGTCTTTTCACCTATACAGGGTAATTACTGCCAGTGCAAACATTTAAAAATACATAATGTATTTTGCTAACAAAATAAGGAAGAGATTTACAAATACATTAGTCTTTGATTTAATTATTAGAATACTGGGGAGGGCTGTTTTTCATTTAATGCTTTATGCTGTTAAGCACCTGTGGTACTTCTGCAAACAGAGAATGAAGGTTGGATTTCTTAGTTGATGACTTTTAGAAATTCCTTTTGGCCCCCATGTAAACATGAATGCCAGATATGCTTAACTGGATAACACTTAAAATATTAAGTGGGTCCAAATTGTGTGTGGTGGTTTTGTGTTTTTGGGGGGTTTTTTTGTGGATCTTGTTCTTGTTGTTATGTAGGTTTGGGGTGTGTGGTGTGTTTTTGCTTGTTTTTTGTTTAAAGCAGGGCAGGACTTTTTTAGATCAGTAGAGTACTAAATCACTTTCCTGCTAATCATTCATTTGCAACATATTGTGATTTCTACAGTTTATTAATGTTTGATTAGTTCTACATTATTATAGTTTCATATTAACTCGGGCATTCAGTTAGACTTGCTTTCTGCTTTGAAGGAAATTAAACAACAATCACAGCTATTGGGGAGGCATTTCATAGTGTTTCTATATTACTCAACTTGTAAAAGAAGAAAAAGATTCTCATCTTTTTATTCAGCCATGTTGCATGGAGTGTGTATGTTTCATATATGAAAATACTTTCATTGGAGACAGTGCTTCATGAAGTATTTTATATGTGTACATTTTGTGTATATATAAATAAATAAGATATGCCATTCTGAACTAAGTTTTCCTAAAATATTAATTACTGGCTCTTTGTTTAAATAAAATCATGTATTGATTTGGTGAAAATACTTATGTTCCAATACATAAGGTGGCTAACTTTTCCAATATGGATGAAGATGACATTGAGTTGGAACCAGAACAAAATTTAAGAAACTGGGAAGAAATCATTCCAGAAGTCCAGCGGCGACGAATAGAAGAGGAGGAAAGACAAAAAGAGCTTGAAGAAATATATATGCTCCCAAGGATGAGAAACTGTGCAAAACAGGTATCTCTGGGTTTTGACCAACTAACTTCAGTTTTGTTGTTGTTGTTGTTTGTTTGTTTTTTCATTGCTGTTGTTTTGGCTTGTACTTTTGGGTTGTGTGGTTTTCACGCATGGCGCCCCCCCCCCCCCATTTTTGACAGGCTAGATAACACATTAATAAAATGTTTTAGTAACGTAGCTTTGAACTACTTAATCTGAAATTCCAGATCAGCTTTAATGGAAGCGAAGGGAAACGCAGTAGGAGCAGAAGATATTCTGGATCTGATAGTGACTCCATCTCAGAAAGAAAACGACCAAAAAAACGTGGACGACCACGAACTATTCCTCGAGAAAATATTAAAGGATTTAGCGATGCAGACATTAGGCGGTAAGATGTGGGGGGACATGCATGTTTAAAGGGACAAAACATTTTTTTTTTTTTTTTAAATCATTTTAGAGTTTGAAAATATGGAAAACAGTCTATTTTTCCTGAATTTAGTTGAAAATTTTTATTCTAGGCATTTAAGGCTTTGCTCTGTGTAGTTTGGGGTGCTGACATAAGGAACTGTTATGTCCAGAATTTGATCCTATTTTGGTGAGGGATAACATTGGGTTCGACAAATGTTCTCAGTTGTTTTACAATCTTTTAATATGTATTATTCTTCCTGCATCCCCTGAAGACAGTGATTTAAAAAAACAGTTTCTAAAATGGGTGAGCTTTTTTTTTTAACCCCACAAACAAAATATTCTACTTCCCATCATTTAACCTAAAAACTGTAGTTGAAGAAACGATACGCACATTTTTGTGGAAATACCTACAAAAGGTTTAATGAGTTTTGTTTTGTTTTAAATTTCTTGCCATTGTAATTGAATTAATGTTATATGGTGCTTTTTAAAACTAAAAAAAAAAAAAAAAAACAACCCACCAAAAAACCCCCAAATCCATTTTGATAAGTTGTAGTTTAACCTTGGTAGGCAGCTAAGCCCCACACAGCTGCTCGCTCACTCTCCCCCAGTGGGATGGGGGAGAGAATCAGAAGGGTAAAAGTGAGAACACTCGTGGGTTGAGATAAAGACAGTTTAATAGGGAAAGCAAAAGCCGCGCACACAAGCAAAGCAAAGCAAGGAATTCCTTCACTCCTTCCCCTGGGCAGGCAGGTGTTCAGCCATCTCCAGGAAAGCAGGGCTCCATCATGCGTAACAGTTACTTGGGAAGACGGATGCCATCACTCTGAATGTCCCCTCTCCCTCCTTCTTCCCCGCAGTTTTTATTGCTGAGCATGACCTCATATGGTGTGGAATATCCCTTTGGTCAGCTGGGGTCAGCTGTCTCGGCTGTGCCCCCTCCCAGCTTCTTGTGCACCCCCAGCCTACTCGCTGGTGGGGTGGGGTGAGGAGCAGCAAAGGCCTTGACTCTGTGTAAGCACTGCTCAGCAATAACTAAAACATCCCTGTGTTATCAACATTGTTTTGGTCACAAATCCAAAACGTACTAGCAGGTATGGTGGTCTGAAGAAAATTAACTTTATCTCAGTGAAAACCAGTACATAAGTGAATCTGTACAGCTGGTCCCATCAATATTTGGTGCTAAAAATACTTCTTTGGTAGAAGGAGGAGAAATTGTTTTGCTTTACTTTGATTGGTTTGTGAAATGCTACTTTGCTTCTGTAATTTAAGTATTCGTGTTTCTCTAAAATACTGTAAAGCTTATAAAATATTTTTGATTATATAAATAACCTTAAAGAGCCTTGTTTCCTTTTCATTTCATCTAACACATAATGGTTTGCTGCTTTTGTCAGGGGTATTCTTGGGCTTGCATTCCTTTATCATGTTATGTTTTCCTAAGTCTCAAAATCACCTTAAAATTGCAGCTAGCTCCTCTTTATTATGAGAGGCTTAACATAATGTCTGAATTCTCTATTTACTATAAATCTACATTTGATTTTTATGATTAGACACATCACATTGCTGAATCCTTTGTCTTGTGAAACTAATTAGTAAAGTAATTTTTGAAATAAATTGTATCTTCTATTGTTTTATTTACTTCAGTTATTAAATCAAATAGAACTCTGGCTTTAAATGGGGGTTGTCTTGATATACTAACCTGTCCTAGTCTCTCTAGTTCTTATTTTCTTTGCATTGTCCACATAGCCTTGTACTAAGATTTTACAAATACATTTTTAAAACCAGTGTAGTTAAGCATACGTTTTAAACTGCAAAATTATTTTCTGTTACTAGGTTTATCAAGAGTTACAAGAAATTTGGTGGCCCACTTGAAAGGTAAACTTATTTGGTTATATTTGTATAGCAACTTGGAACCTTGTTTTCATTAAAATTAGAACAATACACCAAGAAACCTTAGGTTGAAGAGAAAATAGTGTGCCTAATCTTTTGCCTTGACTATAACATGAATTTTAAATTCATTTTTTTTCCTTTCTTCATATGTGGTATATATGTAGACAGCCAGTACAACAAATCTTTCAATTTTGCAAGACTGCTTGTTTTTATTTATACTTTACCTACTGTCTTGTTTAATCTGCATTAGTGACAATCATTCAGTTTTCTTGTTTGATAGAGTGGATAAACCCATAGGCTTTCAACAGACTAACTGCCAGTTTTGCATTTTTCTCATTGTCAGTTCTTTTTTTAAGCTTTCTGTATTTTGAGAATAATTTCCCACCTTCATTTTCTTTAATAGTAATTCTAGTCTATATGATATTATATATAATAGTTCCTTTTCTATTTAAAAGAATGGGTAGTAATGTAACTCAAAACTGTATAGTTAGGGTCCTTTATAGTTCCTGTTGTATTGTCCTCTATGTGAAACACCCTTTTTTATAGTTTCTGTATTCTTTTCTATAGCTGCTTTTAACTGCATGGATCAAAATTGTACACAGCATAGCAAGTGTGGGTGAATGATAACTTACATGATCACTTCTCTAGTTTCAAAATCTGAAGGAGTCATTCATAATACTAAAGTTTTAGAGCTGTAAAAACATATTTGTTTTCTTACAGGTTAGATGCTATAGCTAGAGATGCTGAGCTAGTTGATAAATCTGAGACGGACCTTAGATGTCTGGGAGAACTTGTACATAATGGATGCATTAAGGCTTTAAAGGACAATTCCTTTGGACAAGAAAGAGCAGGTAAAGTGTGTTTGGGGGTGGGGGAGAGGAATAAAAAGTGTCAAGAGGTCTGAATAATTCTTGCACTCTGATTATAACAAAACAATTGTGTTAGGGGAAAACATTAACAAAATGTTAACATGCTAGGTGATTTAGAAAAAAGGATTATAGTAAGAAGACTTTTTGGGTTTGGGATTTTTCCCCCTTTCCCTGAATGAGTTGTTGCAGTAGAACACAGCGTGTTTTTGCTTTACTGTGAAATTTAAAATTAATCTGCCATTATTATCTGGGAGACCTTGAGATTCTGGAGTTTAATTAAAGCATTTGGTTAAGAAAAAGTCATTTGCTATAATTGAATGTCTGCTGCTATAGCATCAAACTTTCTTTTTTCTTTGTTTGTCTATAAGATACACATAAAGGCTAAATATTTTAATAATTTGGTCCTTTATTTTAAGGAGGTAGACTTGGGAAAGTTAAAGGCCCAACATTCCGAATATCAGGAGTGCAGGTGAATGCAAAGCTAGTCATCTCTCATGAAGAAGAGTTGGCACCATTGCACAAATCCATTCCTTCAGATCCAGAAGAAAGGAAAAGGTATTTTTTTCTTTTCCTAAAGGAAGCCATAATGTAGAAAGTTATTCAAGGCTTTTATGCATATATTTAAGCAATTCAGACTCTAAGCACACTGGGACACCAGTATCGCTCCATTCCCCCTAAGAACTGGCAGCAGCAATCTGCTCCACATCCTTTCTTTGTTCTTTCTTCCCTCTCCTTAGAAGCCGGTATTTGCTTTGGCTTCCAAACTGTATTCACTAGGGACTGGGTTCAGTTACTCTTAATTATTCCAGACTAGAAATTAGGCTTGTTGAGGAGCTGTTTTGTGTCACCTCCGCCTGAGAGAAAGAAATATTTGTCAAAGTGGAGCAGATGGTAATTGTTGGTAGTTGTTTAGCCCTCTGAACTTTTTAGCTTGTTACCTTGTGTATCATAGTCTCTAGACTATCTGCTTATTCAGTTAGCAGTTACACTTGAGTAATATTTTAAGCTTATCTTCATGGTTAGCCAGTTCTGACTCAGTCCATGGCCACAGATAGTTGTCTGTTGTTCTTTATATCTTAATCTTGATCTGCTTTAAAACATGTTTCGGTACTGATTTCAATAAATATTTTATAGAAATTGTAAGAAAACCTGATAGATATCTGGATTACTTACCTAAATATACCAGGATCTTAGTGATGTGTGTCATGTTCCCCTCTCCCTTGCTAAGTTTGAGAAGATCCCTTATTTATGTTTCTAATTTATTTCTACTAGATATGTCATCCCATGCCACACCAAGGCAGCTCATTTTGATATAGATTGGGGTAAGGAAGATGATTCCAATCTGTTAATAGGTATCTATGAATATGGCTATGGCAGCTGGGAAATGATAAAAATGGATCCTGATCTCAGTTTGACACAGAAGGTATGTAATCTACAAAATTTCATCAAGAACTTTTTTTGTTTAGGTAATAATGCTAATAAGAACAGTTACTGAAAGAGCTTATTTTATGATAACTGAAATTGCACAGAAGTTAGGTCAGTTATACTCCTTTGTATCCTTCTGGTAAATTATTAGATTTCAAGATTTTGTGTATTCAGTTGAAGTATACCTTCTTAGAGTCTGTTATGTTTCTGTATTTGGATCTCTGTCACTTGAATTCTTTCTCTTCCATCTTTTGCTTCCCTAGTTTAAATATTCTAGTTGTGTTAATTTTATTCTTGATCTTTTGGAGGGAAGGTGGTTTTGGTTTGGTTTTCCTATCCCTGGTTTCTTTGCTTGAAACTGTCTTTCATTCACAATGTGAGAATAGCTATACTTATCAGATTAGAAGTAGTGCAATGGCTGCTTAGAAGTAGTGAGAAACATTTAGGGAAAGACAAGTGAAGCAAACTCAATGACATTGCCAGCAACCTGTAGCTTTGGGATTTGAGGAGCCAGGGTTATATACAAATCTGTTTAATGATATCCTGCCCCTGCCTTCCATTAATTTGCTTGTTTTATGAAACCACTCATTTATATTTTTGGCTTCTGAAATATCCTGTGGTAATGAGTTAATGAATGCATTTAGAAGCACAAGGCAGAACTAGGAGATCTGTGGATGACAGTGGTACAGGAGCTCTGAATTTTTTAGATAAACTATGAGTGGAAACAGAAATCTGAGGCTAGTTTCTTGAGTTTACTGTAAATTTTGTGAGACCATTTCCAAGACTACATTAGTTGTGTGTTTGGGGAAAAATAAAACACTTAAATTCTCCATTCCTTGAAGCATGCTGGCATATTGGTCAGTTATAGTTGGAGTGGATTGGTTTTTTACCCTTTTTTTTTTAATTCAGCTTTTTCTGTTCCCAGTGCTCCAGACTAGCAGCTTCCTAATTTGATAATGTGTACTCATAGTTGATACTACCATTGCTCTCCTCAGATTTTACCTGATGATCCAGATAAGAAACCCCAGGCCAAGCAGTTACAGACTCGTGCAGATTACCTCATTAAATTACTGAATAAAGACCTTGCAAGAAAAGAAGCGCAAAGAATTACTGGTGCAGTAAGTAAAGCTTGATATTCAGTAGCGAGATAACATAATATGCTTATGGGCATGTCAGCAGATACTTGTTTTATTTTTAGTTCCACTCTGCTTTGTGCAGTTTTTCTCTGTATTGCTAATCATATTATATGAGACTAACTCAAGGAATGAATTGCAGGTTTATTATTGTTTTATTCTCTCTTATTTGTATATATTCTCTACTGTTGCATTAGGCTCGGTCTCCTGTCCTAAGAAAAGTGGCAATAAAATACAATGAATGCTTTCTTTAACATAAAAAACAAATCTTTTTCTGCAACTGTGGTGCAAAGACACTTGTCAGTTGACATAATAAAGGTACTAATTTGCATTCAGGGCAATTCAAAGAGGAGGAAAACAAGATCTAAGAAGAATAGAGCAACAAAGGCTGCAAAAATTAAAGAAGAAATAAAAAGTGAGTCCTCATCACCACCCTCAGAAAAATCTGATGAAGATGATGAGGATAATGAGGTAAACATCATTCATATGGTAAAGATGGCTATTCAATTGTTTCTATTAGCAACACTTTCTATTTGATCTTCTGTTTGACTTAATAAAATTGAAGCACTTAAATGGCATCCTCCTTCTGTGGCAGTTAATATTGTTGGGTCATTTATTTAAATTTATCACACAGCAGAAACCACTAGAGAGAAAAAAAAAAAACACCACCAGATGAAGTTTAGGGGCCATGTTGCACCTAATTTTGTGACTTTGAAGGTAGCTGAAAGAACACCAGATTCTTCAGAACACCTCTGGAAAAGAGAAAGTTGGAACTCTGTTCCCTTCTCCTGTGACTATGAATGTTTAATTTGTGGTCAGTAAAAAGTTACTGGAACAAAGCTAACCAGAACAGAGGTCTTTTATCATCACCATGCCCTGAAAAATCAGCTCAGTCTTGTGATGCCTACTTCCTTATTGTTTTTAGCTCTTTGCAGCTTAACTACCTTTTACAGGGGCAGATTTCTTTGGGGATGTGAAAGTTAAATGGACTTTCTCACACACCCCCATTACCCCTGCCCAATCAGTACTTGTTTTGTGTCACATCAAGGAAATGAGTGAGTAGTCCTCATTTTGTTTTGCAACTGCATCCAGCTCCATTTGATAGGTGTTAAACCTAAGTCTAAAGAAATCACACACAGATAAAAAGTAAATTTTAATCTGATGGTTACAAAACATGTATAGTTAGGAACTCAATTTGATGTGACATATATGCTTGTGTATTGCAGGATGAGATTGTTTCAGTTAAACATCCACATAAAAAAATAAAAGCAGAAAATGAAGAAAAGCCTGAGCCAGATATTGGTATAAAGAAGGAAGCTGAAGAAAAAAGAGAGACAAAAGAAAAAGAAAATAAGAGGGATTTGAAAAGGGAGAAAAAAGAAAAAGAGAATAAGAAAGAATTAAAAAATATTAAAGAAAAGAGAGAAAACAAAGTAAAAGAATCCACACAGAAAGAAAAAGAAGTAAAGGAAGAAAAGGTAACTAGGTTTATTTTTCTTATATAGCACTAGAAAAGGCCACCAGGTTTTTGTGAATGATTTTGAGTTGAAAAAGTATTTTGGATCATTTACTTTACAGTTGTCATTTCATTGAAATTTTTTGCATCATTTGAAGTTTTATTTTTACCACTTGTAACTACAAGGACAGGCAAATGAAATGGGAAATTACCTCTTTAAAGATGCATAGCTTAGTGGGACTGAGAGTGCAAGTGGTGCAAGAAACTTGTCCGTTCTCCTTCTCCATCCCTCGGGGAGAGAAAATAAAAGGTACTGTCATTGAATGTCAGAATTTTTTTTTCTTGTTATTATTGAAGAGAATGCAGTAATTACAGTGATTTCCTAATTACAGTATAATTCCAGTCCAAAAATAAAGTTTGCTTATCAGATACATTTTCATATTTTGTTCTTAGGTAAATGAAATCAAATCTGAAAATAAAGAAAAAAATAAAAAAGTTTCATTGTTGGATATTCCAGTTCATATTACTGCAACTAGTGAACCAATTCCTATATCTGAAGAATCTGAAGAACTGGATCAGAAGACGTTCAGTGTGGTAAGTCCCTTGTTGATAACTTAGTGTTTACACTTGATATTCTAAATGAACACAATTTCTGATGTTCTTGATTCTGCTATTAGGCATTATAACACAGATATCTATTGCCAGTAAAATCTTAGATCAGTGAAGGGTTATCGACACTATATTAAAGTCAGTTTTGTTTTCAGGCCAGCAGTTTTATTTTATTGCATTTATGCAGTATAGTGAAGAGTATTTGTCTAGTCGTCTGTGCGCTGAATACTTTTAAAATACAGACTGTGAAGATCCGTCCTCAAGAATAATTTGTGGATACTGCTTCTTAAAGGACAGAAACAAATGAATTTTAATGCAGCTGCTGTAGTCTCTAGCTTGGCCTTATCAAATACCCCTTTGTTCTCTGTAAGCTAACAAGAGAAATTAAATTTCAAAGTTGCTCTTGAAGTATTACAGACTTCCTGCGTTAGAGGAAGGAACAAATCCTAAAGTCCTTAGAAATATCTTGCCAGAATAATATCTCTGATACCAAAAGAATTTCAGTTATATCACTACTTTTGACCACAACAGAATCAATATTGGAAGAAAAAAAGGTAGGTAAACTCAATCTATGTAAAGTTTTATAGGTCGATTGGGGCCTTTGGAAAGATGCTAAGGAGTTACTTTGAGCAGCTACTTTTCTGCTGTGGAAGTTCTGTCATTCAGGTCTCAACAGTTGTCTGCTACTGCCAGACAGGTTTACTGGGTCTACTGTGGTGCTGGCTGTGAGAGGCAAATTATCTTGTTTTCTCATCAGTATGGTACTGACCAGTTTATGTATGTGAGGGTTTTTTTGTTTTGTGTTTTGTTTTTTATCTAAATGTTGTGACTCATCCATAATTTCCAGGATATCTTGTGTGTGGCTAGGTGACTGAAAATCATTTGATTACCATGTACAATTACGCTTCTCTGTTCACCTCTACACTTAAGCAGTGTACTTTGTAAACTGTCTTTTTAAAGGTTGCTTTTAAGCTGTGGTTAGTGCAATATGTAATGTAGCTGCTTAATTACTTAATGGCATGGTAATGGAACAGCTTCACTGATTTTTGAGTTGTCCCTAGATGTTGACACAATGATGGTGATGTACTCCAAACCCCCTCATATTTTTGATTCTGGATATACAGACTTGCCTCTCTTCCTTAGTGCGAGCAATTCTAGGTTGGGGTTTGCGTATAGAACATCTTTTTGGCCAGGCCCTCTGTTCTGGAAGGTATATTCATCATTATGCCATGGTCAGATGCAATCTAATTAACACATTTACCTTTTCAAATCGAAATTACTGCTGTGGGTTGTTGAGGCTAACTCATTTGACTTCTTGTCTACCTTGTGACAGGTAAAAATATGCATTTCATCTGTCTACCTTGCCATTGTGATTGAATGGTATTTCCAAGCAAGTGTCTATAATTTAAAACGTGCTAACTGGTTTATCTGCATTTACTATTAACACGTTTGAATTAGTGTGAAAATTCAAGTATGCACATATGAAATATATCTATGGGTACATCTGTGTTGTCATCACTGTTACTAATTTAGGCACACCTAAACTAGCTTTATCCTAGATAGCTCAGTTTCTGTCAGTATCTGCATAGAACTCAGGCTTAAAAACTGCTCAGAGAAGGAATGCTGATCCTCTGTTGAATGCCAAGTTTCATTGTTGCAGGAAATATCTACTTAAAATACATTAAACATTCTCATACTTATTCTTGACACTGAGTTTGTATAGCTTTCAAGGTCCTAAAAAGTAAAATAAGTCTTGTCCTATATGCTTGTGCTGAAAGTTAAACCTATGATTGTAAAACCTAGTTATAATAATTCCTTTCCCTCAGAAAATCTTTTATATTAAATTAGTGCTTTCTTAAATCTGTAATATTTGTTACATACAATCTAATGCTTTCATATAGGAGTAAATTTTCAACTGGATTTCAAATACTACTTTTCCCAAATGAAACCTTGTAGTAAAACTAAAAGAGCTATGAGCGAAGACTTGTTTTTCATTTTGCTTACAACAGTACTGTCTTTGCCTGTATAAATAGCACATTAAGGGTGGGTCATGTTTTACAATTTTTTAAATCTTTTTATTTTCCTTTGAATTAATGTATTCCTTTTTTACATTTTATAGTGCAAAGAAAGAATGAGGCCTGTCAAAGCAGCATTGAAACAACTGGATAGACCAGAGAAAGGCCTATCTGAAAGGGAACAGCTGGAGCATACTAGACAGTGCCTAATCAAAATTGGGGACCACATTACTGAATGTCTAAAGGAGTACACAAATCCTGAACAAATTAAACAGTGGAGAAAGTAAGTTATTCTGCATGATTTTTCTTGAAAAAGGAAAATCCATAATAGCTTCTATTAAGCAGAATAGTTTTTAATTATTTCTCTTGTTTCTTATTCTCCCTTTCTTGTATTTTTCTGCTATATTAAAATAAGGACTTTGTTGTGGTATAGCCCCAGTCGGCAATTAAGTACCACACAGCCACTCGCTCACTCTCCCTCCTGGTGGGATGGGGGAGAGAATCGGAAGAGCAAAAGTAAGAAAACTCATGGGTTGGGATAAGAACAGTTTAATAATTGGAACAAAATAATAGTAATAATAATAATGAATTGTAATGAGAAGGAAAACAACAAGGGAGCGAGAGAGGAACAAAACCCAGGAAAAAACAAGTGATACAACCGCTCACCACCCGCTGACCGACGCCCAGCCAGTCCCTGAGCAGCGATCGCTCCTCCCCGGCCAACTCCCCCCAGTTTATATACTGAGCATGAGGCCATATGGTATGGAATAGCCCTTGGTCAGTTTGGATCAACTGTCCTGGCTGTGTCCCCTCCCAGCTTCTTGTGCACCTGGCAGAGCAGGGGAAGCTGAAAAGTCCTTGACCAGTGTAAACACCGCTTAGCAACAGCCAAAACATCAGCGTGTTCTCAACATTATTCTCATCCTAAATCCAAAGCACAGCACTGTACCAGCTACTAGGAAGAAAATTAACTCTATCCCAGCTGAAACCAGGACAGACTTATGAAAAGATAAATGGCTCCAGCTTTAATGGATTCACTTTTTCATACTTGCATAGCAATGCGTTTTGTCCAGTAGGTGGAGACATCACAGAATCACAGAACTGTATAGGTTGGAAAAGACCTTTAAGTTATTGAGTCCAACTGTAAACCTAACACTACCAAGACCACCACTATACCATGTCCCTAAGCACCTCATCCAAACGTCCTTTAAATACCTCCAGGGATGGCGACTCAACCACTTCCCTGGGCAGCCTGTTCCAATGCTTGATAACCCTTTCCGTGAAGTAAAATTTCCTAATATCCAGTCTAAACCTCCCCTGGCGCAACTTGAGGCCATTTCCTCTTGTCCTATCACTTGTTACCTGGGAGAAGAGACCGACCCCCACCTCTCTACAACCTCCTTTCAGGTAGTTGTAGAGAGCAATAAGGTCTCCCCTCAGCCTCCTTTTCTCCAGGCTAAACAACCCCAGTTCCCTCAGCCGCTCCTCATCAGACTTCTGCTCCAGACCCTTCACCAGCTTCGTTGCCCTTCTCTGGACACGCTCCAGCACCTCCATGTCTCTCTTGTAGTGGGGGGCCCAAAACTGAACACAGTATTCGAGGTGCGGCCTCACCAGTGCCGAGTACAGGGGACAATCACTGCCCTAGTCCTGCTGGCCACGCTATTTTTGATACAAGCCAGGATGCCATTGGCTTTCTTGGCCGCCTGGGCACACTGCTGGCTCATGTTCAGGCGGCTGTCAACCAACACCCCCAGGTCCTTCTCTGCCAGGCAGCTTTCCAGCCACTCTTCCCCAAGCCTGTAGCGTTGCATGGGGTTGCTGTGGCCCAAGTGCAGGACCTTGCACTTGGCCTTGTTAAACCTCATACAATTGGCCTCGGCCCATCCATCCAGCCTGTCCAGGTCCCTCTGCAGAGCCTGCCTACCCTCAAGCAGATCAACACTCCCGCACAACTTGGTGTCATCTGCAAACTTACTGAGGGTGCACTCGATCCCTTCATCCAGATCATTGATAAAGATATTAAACAGCACTGGCCCCAACACAGAGCCCTGGGGAACACCGCTTGTGACCGGCCGCCAACTGGAGTAAACTCCATTCACCACCACTCTTTGGGCCTGGCCATCCAGCCAGTTCTTTACCCAGCGAAGAGTACGCCCGTCCAAGCCATGAGCAGCCAGTTTCTCCAGGAGAATGCTGTGGGAAACCGTGTCAAAGGCTTTACTGAAGTCTAGATAGACAACATCCACAGCCTTTCCCTCATCCACTAGGCGGGTCACCTTGTCGTAGAAGGAGGTCAGGTTGGTCAAGCAGGACCTGCCTTTCCTGAACCCATGCTGGCTGGGCTTGATCCCTTGGTTATTCTCTACATGCCATGTGATGGCACTCAGGATGATCTTCTCCATCAGCTTCCCCGGCACCGAGGTCAGGCTGACAGGCCTGTAGTTCCCCAGGTCCTCCTTCCGGTCCTTCTTGAAGATGGGCGTCACATTCGCTAACCTCCAGTCAGCAGGGACCTCCCCAGTTAGCCAGGACTGCTGGTAAATGATGGAAAGGGGCTTGGTGAGCACATCTGCCAGTTCCTTCAGCACTCTCGGGTGGATCTCATCAGGCCCCATAGACTTGTGAGTGTCTAAGTGGTGCAGCGGGTCACTCACCATTTCCCCCTGGATTATGGGGGCTCCATTCTGGTCCCCGACCCTGTCTTCCAACTCCGGGGGCTGGGTACCCAGAGAACAATTGGCCCTGCTATTAAAGAGTGAGGCAAAGAAGGCATTAAGTACCTCAGCCTTTTCCTCATCCTTGGTCACTGTGTTCCCTCCCCCATCTACTAGGGGCTGGAGATTCTCCTTACCTCTCCTTTTGCTGCTAATGTATTTGCAGAAGTGTTTTTTGTTGTCTTTTACAGCAGCAGCCAGACTGAGCTCTAGCTCAGCTTTGGCCCTTCTAATTTTCTCCCTGCACAGCCTCGCTACACCTTTGTAGTCCTCCTGAGTTGCCTGCCCCTGCTTCCAGAGGTCATAGACTCTCCTCTTTTTCCTGAGTTCGAGCCAGAGCTCTCTAGTCAGCCAGGCCGGTCTTCTTCCCCGCCGGCTCGTCTTTCGGCACCTGGGGACAGCCCGCTCTTGTGCCTTTAGGACTTCCTCCTTAAAGAATGTCCAGCCTTCCTGGACCCCTTTGCCCATTAGGGCTGCCTCCCAGGGGACTCTCTCGACCAGTCTCCTAAACAGGCTGAAGTCCGCCCTCCGGAAGTCTAAGGTGGCAGTTCTGCTGACCCCCCTCCACACTTCTCCATGTATCAAAAACACTATCATTTCATGATCACTCTGCCCAAGACAGCCTCCAACCATCACATGGCTCACAAGTCCTTCTCTGTTCGTGAACAAGAGGTCCAGCGGGGCCCCTTCCCTAGTTGGCTCCCTCACCAGCTGTGTCAGGAAGTTATCTGCCACACGCTCCAGGAACCTCCTAGACTGCACATCTTACTTCTTAAACCAAAACCAAACAGAAAATAACTGTATTTAGAGTATATTTAATGTTTAGTGGAAAAGAATTCTTATCATTAAAGAATCTGGCTTTTTCAACTTTGAAGTTTGTTTGTTTGTTTGTTTTCATGCTAAAAATAGGTCATTATAAATTTGTGTGTTGAAGTTTGAATGATTTTGAGTTGCAGAATCCTTTATTCTTTTTAAAAATATACTCTAAAATGAAATTAGGTATTAACTGTGACTTTATAAAAAACATTTATCATACTCAGAGATGTATTTCAAAATGAAAGAAGAGTTTTAAGTGTTCTTATGCATCTGTGAGGTGATAAGTTCGAAAAAAATAAGGAAAATGTTGGTTTATAAACTTGTTATATTTTGTTGTTAAGTTTTTAATACAATTTGAGTTAGTTTCATCATAATATGCACTTTAATCCTCTATGGTTGCAAATCTGTCCTGCACTTCCATATGTGACACTCAGTCAAGTGTTTAATTTCCTTGCAGACTGTTGTTAACATAGAATATTTCTGCTGTTTGTACTTGCTTTACTTCAAAATATTTGGGTGAACTGAAATACAAAAACAATATCCATGTCTTAAAGACACCTTGGTAAACATTATATTTCTTTAAGTGGAAATTCATAGTAGAGCTACTATAATATTAATTCATAATAATGCTACAGTACTATACATAGATTATTAAAATATGTATTTCATCTGTCTTTAATAAGGCATAGAACTTAGTAAAGGTATTAATTCTGTATTTCTTATACAGATGTCATTGGGCACACCATTGACTGGTTGCGTCTACTTTTGCAAACCTCTAGGCCAAAACTATAATGTTTAAATCATCACAGTGAAAGAGCAGATAGATGCTTCTTGAGCCTACACACTTGAGATGTTTCTGAACTAAACACTAATTAGAACAGTAGTATTCTGTAGTCTTTTAAGCACTCCACCTGTAAACTTTGCTAAAAGAATTCTAGACTTTAGATCTGGTATCTGCGATCATAGAAGCAAATGTTGTCTTTAGGGTTTTGGCTTCTTGACACCAAAAGAGTTTATTTGTTTTCCTTTCTTCTTTCATAGCATAGATTAGGATTAAAGTTTTTGCCATGCTACTTCCATCCTCTTTCAGATTTCTCATTTGGTTTTCAAAGCTTTGACCAGGCTTTGGAATTCTGTGGAAAAATCCTGTCCCTGATATCTGTAGGAAATGAGGCATGTAGGTCAAATTTCTTACACTGCAAGAGATTTCAAGTTTGGAAGAATCTTTACTGAGTAGTAAATACTCCAGTTTTCTGACATATTTCAAACAATCTTTCAGAAGACTTGCACAACAAATTGAAAACTACATTTTTATGCAATTGCACAAATCATTCTATTAACAGAATTGCCATTAATACTACTTTTCATGCACTTTGCATTCTGCAGTCATTGTGATAAATATTACAAAATGACAAATTATTAAAGGAATTAATTTCTCAAATGTTTGAAATACAGCTAAGTAATGTTTGCTGTGCAGCTAGGTAATATTCTGTGTAACAGACTTTACAATGGTTTCAGTTTACTGAAGTACTGTTGAAATAATTTTGTTTAAGTCCATGTTCTGTTGTATGATAAAATAAAAACTAATATATGGCAGAATTATAACCTCTCTTTCTTTTTCCTCAGAAACTTGTGGATTTTTGTCTCTAAGTTTACAGAATTTGATGCCAGAAAGCTGCACAAGCTGTATAAACATGCAATCAAAAAACGTCAAGAATCTCAGGTAATACTTTCAGACTCTCTAAATATACAAATATATATTCTAAGTTTTATAACTGTTTTATTAAGTATCAGTTGAGTACACTCAATACATTTGAAGTGTATTTTACTGTTCATAGTAAACTAGTCTGTTTTCTTAGGATATTTTCTGAAGGATTCAGATGCAACTTTGGGATTTATCAATGACAGTTTTTTACTTGTCTCTTTTAGCAACACAGTGACCAGAATATTAGCAGCAATGTGAATACACATGTAATTAGAAATCCAGGTAAGAAATCTTGAGCATATTATTGTGCTGGATATCTTAAATGACGGTATATAAAATGAAATAAGCTTAAAACTGTCTCCTAGAACTCCCATACTGCAGGATATCATAGGGAAAGGCTGACTTAGCGTAACTTCACTAGTTTGCTGATGAAATTCAACTGAGCATGGACTGAACTTGGTACTTACTGATTTTAGTAGCAAGTTATTTGGCCATTCTTTTAAAGTAAATAAATTAATTTAAAAAAAAAAAACCAAACCACTTTTTTGTATTTAATTTTGAGGAGGAAGAGAGGCCAACTCAACACTTGTAAATTTCTTGGAGGCTCTATACCTGTTTGTAGCAGTTGTAATGTCACCATATCATAAGAAAGATAATCCCTGAAGTCATGGTTAGCAATCAGTTATATGGGATGTCTTTTATTGTTGACAATAATATTGTTTTTCTATGCTCCCACACTTGCCTTCTTGTAACACTTGTTTTTATATCATGTTATGTAAAACCTTGAGTATGTTATCATGGGTTTAAAATGAGTATAGTGTATTTTAGGAATACCACTAAAAACCTTTCATTAACAAGGTATACCTCTAAAACTGATGTTCATGCTAGGGCTATCTCTCCTTAGAGAGGAACTTCCTACCATTCTGTCTAAAATTGCTCTACTAAAGGCACCTGGTCTCTTCTCACTGCTCATTTGGACCACACTGATCCTCTCCATCCAGTCTGTAAGGTGGAAAATTTATTTTCTCAGCCCTACATATCTAAATTTCTATTTCTAATTATTTACTTCTGAGGTTTCTCTCAGTTCACTCACATTAGTGCATTTGTCTTTCAATTATTTAGATCTTGTTTCTGTCAAATTATAATGCTCTTTTAAATTGCTTTAAATCTGACAGGTAGAAGTGCTGTTTGAATTGGTGAAGAAAAAAATTTATAGTGTATGAGACTTCCTTATAACCTCTGCTTTATTAAACAGATGTTGAAAGACTGAAAGAGAATACAAACCATGATGACAGTAGCAGGGACAGTTATTCTTCTGATAGACATTTGTCACAATACCATGATCATCATAAGGACAGGCATCAGGGGGATGCTTATAAGAAAAGTGACTCTAGGAAAAGGTCCTATTCAGCCTTCAGCAATGGAAAAGACCACAGAGACTGGGATCACTATAAACAAGACAGCAGGTAAATTGCATCAGCAATTGTAAAATCTGTTAACAGTTCCCTTCCTGGTTTTGCAGTACACTTGTAGTAAGCACCAAAGTATCTTTTCTGAGTAATGCAGAATTGCAAAGAAATTTCTCTAATGCAGTTCTGTTGAATTGACATAATTGTAGTTCTTACTATGCGTTCAGTAATACTAATATAAGTAAATCTTTTCAGATACTGTAGTGATAGTAAACATAGAAAGTTGGATGACCACAGGAGCAGAGATCACAGGTCAAACCTGGAAGGAAGTTTAAAAGACAGTCGGCCTCATTCAGATCACCGTTCCCATTCAGACCACAGGATACATTCAGATCACCGTTCCACTTCAGAGTACAGCCATCATAAATCTTCCAGAGATTATAGGTACCACTCAGACTGGCAAATGGACCACAGAGCTTCTGGTAGTGGCCCAAGGTCACCATTAGATCAGAGGTCTCCTTATGGTTCAAGATCTCCTTTAGGACACAGATCTCCATTTGAACACTCATCAGATCACAAAAGTACACCTGAACATACATGGAGTAGCCGGAAAACATAACAAAGATTGACATTTTCTGGACCTTCTTTTAGCCATATACAGTAAGCTAACACAGTAATTGCCTTATGTGACTTGAAAGATATGGACTGGATATTCTGTCAGTAGTATTGTTACTTTTTTCCAAGATGCAAGTTCTATTATCCCAACAATAGAAAAATATTTTTGTATTTAAAGTTTATGCTGCACTGTGCTGCAAATGTTGTGGCACCTTTTTTTTTTCTTCCCCTCATTAAGAAATGGAAAATGTTTACTTTTACAGGGACCTCAACACTGCCCCATTCAGACTGGATCTCATAAAACTGTTTTTAGGCTGAACACAGTTTAAATTATGTTTGCAAATGAATTTTTAAACACTGACCTGTGATCGTGTTTCAGGAAGGAATGAGGAGTTTGTTTTGTTTTCTTAGTAAAGAATTCTCAAGGACTTTGTTCACTTTCCAAAGCTATTTGTTTACATTGTACACTGCAACCACCTTGCCGCTTTTCATCACAAGCTTGAATATTTAAGTTCTGTACCTATAACTGTAAAATAGCCAGGATTTCTCCTGTTTGTGATCAGTTGTAATAATGCCTTTTTACAAAATAAAATAAATGGCTGAAAATTATTGCAAACTAATTTAATGAGCTTTTTTTTTTTTTTGCTTGTTCCTTCCCCCACCAACTCAGGCCTTCTTGTCACAAGTATGAAACAAAAGTCAGTATACTAACACTTTTTAATAAAATATCTTTATGAAATCACTGTTCAGAATGCAAAAATGGGAAAAGGGAACATTTTTATTCCATTTAGTGCCCCCTTTTTATTGGATGCTTCAGATACTTTTTTTTTTTGTTTTGTTTTGTTTTGTTTTTCTATTAAACTGTCAATATTGTGATTTGTTGTAACGAAATGGTGGGAAATATTCAGCTAAACTGTGATCTGGAAAGTTTTTTCCAGTCCATTGGTTTTAAAGGAGTGTTCAATATCTGAACACTTCTGAATCCAAATCAGCCAAAATTTATTGGAAATATATTTGTTTTCCCTCTTAAAATGGGCAATAATGTCAAATGTGCTATGCAGCCAGTTAATATTTTAGACTTGAATGGCTTTCTATTAATAGAATTATTACAATGCACACTGATTGTACATAGATAACTTCTGTCTGACAAATTAAATTTAAAAGGATATGTGGGCTCTTGTTTTCTGCTGGTGTTTTTCTACAGCATACCTTTCTCATTTAACCATAAAAATATTAAACTCTAAGTACTAAATTTTAATACACAACATAATTAGGGAAGATAAATGTCTACCCTGGCATCATGTGGTTGGAGCTCATATGTTGCTCCAATTTTTCTCATCTTGCAATGTTGAGCATTTTTTCTGATTAAGCAGGTTTATGTAAAGCATTAAAATTGAACCAAAACCTCTTCAGAGTACTTGTCTGTTATGATCTCACTGTAGGCACAGCTGCTGCACATTCTAAGTTAATATCATTTAGCCAAGTATATTTAAGCTCATTTTAATGTAGGCTGCAACTCAGATAATTAATGCTTCTTCATTTCTTAGCTCTTCATCTTCCCAGGGTTGGGAGGGTTTTGAACTCTGCTTTTGAGCTTAATTGCTGAAGCAGTGTTTAGCTAGTGGTGCCTAGTAAGGTTGTGCATGTGTGCTATGCATCTTCCTCTTCCAATGGTGAAAATCTAGAAGTTGGAGCATCTACAACCACTGCCTAGTTCTTACAGTTTGGGTAGTGAGCTGGAATCTTGGATCCACTATGATAACACATCAATAGAGCAGTCCCACTAAGTCTGCTTCACCATCAGTGTAGCTATATTAGCATGGCATTGTGGCTGATCATGTCTATGTGACATGGTTAATCTGCATCCACTTTTGTCAAAGGCATCTTGGGTCTTTCAGAGATAGGCAAGACAGAACATACTTGGTGGCTTTGGTTAGAATCTTTGCTAATTAGTATATTTAGGTTGTGTTAGCTTTAATCATGTTATAGCTGTTTAAGACTTAACGGAATGCAGAGGGGAATGAAGTTTGATGGTAGAGGTGTTCTCCATGGCTTATGAGATTGACTGTTATGGGATTCTCCTAAATAGTAAGATATGCACCATATCCTCTGCAAATAAGCCATTTATAATTCATTTTCCATGCATGCAGATTTGATCTTTATTTTGTTCTTTTATAATGGTAAGTCATTGAGGAGTGTGTCCAGTTCTGAAGTATCCATTTGACAACAAGCTTCTTGTTTCAGATCTTAGTGTTGTTCTCTACAAGAGGTTTTAGAAAGTAAGAATTCTAGCGGCTCCAAGAGAACTTATGCTGCTGATAAAGATTCAGTTGTTTCATCTACCATGCATAGAATCGTAGAATCTTTTAGGTTGGAAAAGACCTTTAAGATCATCGAGTCCAACCGTTAACCTAACACTGCCAAGACCACCACTATACCATGTCCCTAAGCACCACATCTACGCGTCTTTTAAATACCTCCAGGGATGGTGACTCAACCACTTCCCTGGGCAGCCTGTTCCAATGCTTGACAACCCTTTCAGTGAAGACATTTTTCCTAATATCCAATCTAAACCTCCCCTGGTACAACTTGAGGCCATTTCTTCTTGTCCTATCACTTGTTACTTGGGAAAAGAGACCGACCCCCACCTCGCTCAACCTACTTTCAGGTAGTCATAGAGAGTGATAAGGTCTCCCCTCAGCCTTCTTTTCTCCAGGCTCAACAACCCCAGTTCCCTCAGCCGCTCCTCATAAGACTTGTTCTCCAGACCCTTCACCAGCTTAATTGCTCTTCTTTGGACATGGAAGTCTAAGACTTCCATCTTAATCCTGTTAAATATTTCTAATCTGCCATCCCCAGTACTACCTAAAAAGAGTAGGTTCGTGGTCTGTCTGCAAAAGCGCATTAAAAAAATGCATTGCTGCTATGAGTGTTTTAAGGAGAGATAAATGTATTCTCTGACTGGTTGCCATTAGCTCATCTGCTCATGTTGGCATCACCATTTACCTGTTCAGTCACTCAGTGTTTTCCCCATTTTGGTATCCACCCTGGTATCCAAGCTACACTTAAAGAGCACCAGTGACCTGCAATCAAGTGAGGAGGCGGTGGCCTGGCAAGCAAAAGGTGCAGGGTGATGTGGACAAAAGAGACCTTGACACCAACAAAACAGGGCAGAAGGGGGCTGACCTTAGGTGTACATGCACAAATAAGGACATGCTGAGAGGACAGCATGATGGGGGAAGCTCACACCCTTTCTGGGAAAATCAGCGTGAGTATAGGCCTCTCTGAAGTGTCTGTACACTAATGCACACAGCATAGGAAACAAGCAGGAAGAATGAGAGACCTGTATGCACTTGCAGGTATATAATCTCATTGGGATCACAGAGAGATTGTGGGATAGCTCACAGGACTGGAGTACTGCAATAGCTTGATAGTGGCTCTTCAGGAAGGATAGGCTGGGAAGGCAAGGAGTGGGAGTTGTGAGGGAGGGGCAGGGTTGCCTGGAGCTCTGCCTAGGGATAGATGATAAGAGCTTTTGGATCGGGATTAGTGGGCAGACCAACATTGGGGTGGGTATCGGCTACAGACTGCCTGATCAGGAAGTAGTAGTAGATGAGGCCTTCTTCAGACAAAGGGAAGAAGCCTCATGTTTGCAAGCCTTTGATATCTGCTGGAAGGGCAACACAGCAGGTCACAAGCAATCCACGTTTCTGGAGTGCGCTGATAATGACTTACTGGTCTTAGGAGTTATCATTATCTTCTAGCTATATTTAGTTAATTTTATTAGCATTACCCACTATGGAGTTAGGCACTTCAGAGCAGATACAAAGACAACCCATGCTTGTTTAAGATGCAAAATAAAAAAAATCTCTATTTTGATACATTGTTTTCTAGTGCTTTCCACAAAACAACTTGTCTCCTTTCATACTGTTGTTTTTATTAGTACCAATGAAATTCAATGTTAAATAAATTAATAAACATCAAGGATGATTTTTTGCTTTTCAGTTTCTGTAGCGATCCTGGTGGGAAGACCTCAAGGAGTTAGTGATTCACATAACAGTTAACCTGAGTAGGCCCAGGTCTGTGCTGCACTGTGCTGCACATTACAGCGTGACCTTCAGGCCTGTGTTGTGCTGCACAAATCCCTTGGCCGCAGGATAAACTCAGCCAGCTCATTGCAACACAGGAGCCTGCAGGCAGCTCCCACTTGGTACCAGGCCTTGCCTTTATCTAAAGCTGCAGCAACAAGTTTTCATGTAAACATTCTTTTGTTGGACAGTAGAAATGATGAATAGAGTTGTTTTCTTGTAAGAAAATCCAATAAGAACTCAGAGGAGCGTGACGGTGTGCTTCCCCTGCCCCAGACCTTTATCTCCTGCAACCCTGCTCAGGTGATAACCACCAGTGATGGCTGTAATGGATGCATCTGGTCAGGATGGCTGCATCAGCTCAAAGTGGATTCAGGAGACAGATAACAACACAATAGCCTAGGGCTATTGTGCAATGTGCCCACCAAAGAAACTAAAACCTGTGGTCAGCATGCAAATATGACTATGGGTCAATCATCTTACCCCCATAAATAGTGAGCAGCCCAAGAGCCCTTGGAGCTCTCCTGCACGGCAGCAGGCTGCACACCAAGATCTCCCCTTGAGCAGGGACGCCTCTCAAGGTTACTCCTCGAGGTTGAGAGATTCCTTGCCGCAACAGATCCTCGGTAAGTGACTAATAGCATGCTAAACTTTGAAACCTTAGCTAAGTGATATAAAGGATTGATTGCGCACATATATAATCCTTTAGATATAAACCGTTGACCAAGTCTGGGACTAGGACTGGATCTAGCCGCACCTAGACTCCTCTCTGAGAAGGAGTTTAGAAAGCAAGGGGATCTTTTTCCGAACCTCATGACTCAACGGGAGGGTCTCCCTGACAGTTTTGTCTGACCCTGTCCTCTATGCAGTAAATAATCAAGTGCACCTCGCCATCGAATCTTGTTAAAACACTGTCGCGTTGAACTTTGTTAACACCCTATTCTGTATCAATAAACTATATTTTTGCTTCTCTCTTGTGAGTGAAGTGCACTCTCACTCCATCCACGACAAGGAGCAAAACAGGGAACTTTTGCATGGATGGGGTCTGCACAGTGCACTGCACCCTGATCAGAGGCCCATTTGATGCTGCACAACTTGGAGTTCCCAGCATCTGAAGAGATGTAAGATTGTCTATACTGTCTTCTCCTTTATATGTTAGCTCTAATGAATAGCATTTTAAATGATACTTAACAGAGTCTGAGTGCCTTTCTTACCAGGATCATAACAAACCAGCACCTCCTGGTGCAAAACAGTTTCTCCTAACAAAAGCATCTTAAATTAGGTTGTTAGAAAGCTTCACTTTGTAGATGCAGTGGCATAACCAGGGTCAGCCCCAGCTGAGAGAAAATTTGGTTTGGCACAAAGGTACATTGTAACTAAGGTTTTTCAAATCCATCTGCCACCTGAATATCATGCCACACCGCTTTCTCTAGAGGAAGACGTACCAAGAAGGCCAGCTCTCTGAGTCGCGCAATGACAGTGATGCTAAGAAAATTGCATGATGGTTTCATAGAGCACACTTGGGACTGATTGTACATATGGATGGGAGATGTGGATCTCAGGTGGTTCAGTGGATGAGGTTTCAACCTTTGGCTCTTCCTAACCCCAATTTAAAAATTTTAATTTACATTGCAAGTTTTGCAGAATCCCAAAAGAAATTAAATTAACAGGCCTGATATGGTAATAACTTAATCAAATCAAATTCATGCAATGAGGAGGAGTCATTTGCCATCACCTCTTGGAAGAATTTGTCGGCCTTCATTGGGAACAAAAGATTAGTTAGCAGTCAGGGCAAAACCTGACTGGTTATTTTCCAACGCCTGAAAACAAACACCTTTCTTCCCAGACCTCCTGGCAGCTGCCAAACAGTCCAATTCAATCACTCTGCTGACTACAATGTACTGCTGAAAGACACGGCAGGGAGTGCGATGAGGCTAAAGAGCACAATTGTTCTTTAGAAGGTATTTTTCCTAATTTTTTTTTGAAAGTGCCTGCTAATTACATTATTGGGCCCCAATCCTGAAAACGGTTAAGCAGATGAATAAACATACTGTGACAAGCAATGAAATGGAACATGCTTTGATAATGATTTAGGAGTGGTGTGTTGACAATTATAGTGAATTAAGTGTTTCATGGGAAGAATGATTTTGCTTCTCTCAATTTCCATGTACAGCATTTTGCTTTATGTTTGAAAAACCAGCTTAAGAAAGCTATAGATATATTGGTTTTGATTTAAAAGTGCCAAGCACACACTGTACAGATTTAATAGACTGTCAAAAGCAAGGAAATTCAGGTGGAAGGCTGCCAACCTGTCTTTAATTCGCTCTGTTTCATATACTCCAAGTTTCTCAGAATGCATGTTTTAATATAAGAGCTATTAAGTACACTTTTATTGGATTTACATGGCAAGGTTTTGGTAGCGGCAGGACTGCATGGGTGGCTTCTGTGAGAAGACCCCAGAAGCTGCCCCCATGTCAGACAGACCCAGTTCCAACCAGCTCCAAAACAGACCCACCGCTGGCCAAAGCTGAGCCAATCAGCGATGGTGGTAGCACCTCTGTCATAACATATTTAAGAAAGGGTAAAAAACCACTGCGCAACAGCAGCCAGAAGAGAGGAGTGAGAATATGTGAAACAACTCTGCAGACACCAAGGTCAGGGAAGAAGGAGGGGGAAGAGGTGCTCCAGGCACTGGAGCAGGGATTCCCCTGCAGCCCGTAGTGAAGACCATGGTGACGCAGGTTGTCCCCCTGCAGCCCATGGAGGTCCATGGTGGTGCAGTTATCCACCTGCAGCCTGTGAAGGACCCCACTGCCAGAGCAGTCTGTTCCTGAAGGACTACACCCTCTGGAAAGGACCCACACTGGAGCAGTTCTTGAAGAACTGCAGCCCGTGGGAAGGACCCACGTTGGAGAAGTTCGTGAAGGACTGCATCCCATGGGAGGGACCCCACGCTGGAGCAGGGGAAGAGCGTGAGGAGGAAGGAGCGGCAGAGACAACATGTGATGAACTGACCGCAACCCCCATTCCCCATCCCCCTGTGCCGCTCAGGGGGAGGAGGTAGAGAAGTTGGGAGTGAAGTTGAGCCTCAGAAGAAGGGATGGGTAGGGAGAAGGTGTTTTTAGTTTTGTTTTTGCTTCTGACTATCCTACTCTCTTATTAATTGGCAATAAATTAAATTAACTTCCCCGAGTCAAGTCTGTTTTGCCCGTGACGGTAATTGCTGAGTGATCTCCCTGTCCTTATCTCGACCCATGAGCTTTTCATCATATTTCCCCCCCCTGTTCTGTGGATGGAGGAGCAGCTTGGTAGGCACCTGGCAGCCAGCCATGTTCAACCCACCACAATACCACCAATAATTAGACTCTCAGAACCAGTGTCTTGAATGTCTGTTCTTTGCTGCATGTTGTTTGGCTTACATTTTTAGAAATAGCTTTTATAGATGAGTGAAATATGTGCAGGTAGGGGAAACAAGGTGATATAAAACTAAATGAACAAGGTAAATGTTGGAAAATGTTATTTAAACAGGAAGCTTTACTTTTAGGACAAGAAAAGAAATTATTTTGGCTTAAGTCAACTCAGAAGTTGTTAAATGGGTGCATGAAGAAAGGCAAATACATTTCCATTAATATCATATTTAGCCTGTGGTGTCTCAGGATGTGTGTATTATAAGATAGTCATTATTTTACTTTATTTAAGCTATATATGGTCATAAACATTAATAAAATAAATATTTATAATGTTCCTTTGATAATAGTAACATTTTTAGTGATAGCTTTTCACATTTTAGAGTTCATGTATTGAACTCACATTGTTTTCATTTCAGTCTAACATCTTCTAATTGAATCCTGCCTTGCAAAATCTCACCCCATCTGCAAAAATAAGAACTTGTTAATTTATCGGGACTACAACCTTTAACTATTGAAGAATTTAAGACTGCTAAATCTAACAGTGCAGTCCTCAGAGCCTTCACACAGCTGTTGCTTTATCCAGTAGTACCTGAAGTACCTCAATTTTCTATATTAAGATTTATTGCCTTTCTAAATTTCTGCTTCTGATCACATGCCCACACAATCCCCTGGCTTTAAAGGACTGAGCAGCTCAGTGCTATCTCCTTCCTACATCCAAGGGCATGCATTTCTACATTCGTTTGCCTTAAGGGTTCAGTTTTGTAGACATTTTCATTTGCCACTAGATTTCCAGTTTGTTATTTTTATTCTCCTTTGTGGCTTTGGCAAGACATTTCTTTACATAAACCCAGAAATTATTATTATTAATTACTAATAATTAATAATTGTAGGCATTATTAACGTGTAGAAACCTATCTTGTGAATTGCTTACAGTCCAGATAGGTAGAAAATAGAAAATCTGTAAGTGGAGGAAAGTGAAAACACAAAGCTCTGCTTACTGAGCAGTGAAATGTGAAATGTTTCTTGTGGGATGCATATCTGTTTGCTTGAATTATATTTGTGGGGATGAGAGTGGGAAGGTATTGCTGAAAAGCTAGAGATGAAGTGATAACTTCAGCTCCACTGGTTCCTTGACAGGATAAGGAACTCAGGGTAAGGAAGTTATGAGAAGTGTTTCAATCCTCCATATTAAAATTTCATTAATGGTGAGTGCCACAAGCTCAAAACAAAACTTTGGAGGCTACAGTGGAGGGGGCAGGCAGGGGAAAGCTTCACTGAGAGTCAGGGATGCAGTCCCACGGGTAGCTGCTCCAGCCAAAGCCGATACATGCTACTCTCATCCTTATATTTAAAGGTATGTGCAAAATAAATAAATGAAGCATGAAAGAACTGTATTTCTCCTTTATAGGCAGGACAGACTGAATGCTTACTCTGTGGATAAGGAAGAGAGGCAAAAAGGGTCAGCAGTGGATACGCTCTTTATTCAAGATGAGAAACGCCTGATTGTCTTAGGGGGAATAAACCACCAAAGAAAGTCACTTTGGCACATTTGAAAATGATACCATGAGCCTAAAAATCAAGCAGACATTCTATTTACATACTGATCCATATGCGCATTGAATTGCTAAGAACCCCCACTGAGGGTAAATTACCCCAAAAGAAACCTAAATTGTTTTCTGGGGAAGTTTTATTCATGATTGTCAGCTAACCCTTATTATCCACACTTAAACTGCAGTTAACAGTTGTACGTTTGTGGCAAGTAACCCACCCGAGACCAATATCTTGCCAGTTAACTTGGCAGTTTAAATCTCCACTAAAAATATCCTCTGAGCAAAGTTTAATGGCACAATTTTTATCTGATTTACAATAATGGTACCTAGAAATCTTGAGTGAGATGAAGGACCCTTTGGGCCCGGCTATTAGGATGTTAGCCTTGTCCAAAGATAAAATGAGAGATTACCACAAACATAAAAAGTAGAATAAAAGCCAAATGCAGTGAGGGGAAAGTGATTTGCCCAAGATTACACAGTGTACTCTCTGCAATAGCAGAGCTAGATCTGGGTCATCTGCTTTTGTGCTACGTTGAACATTTTCTTCTTGTTTTACTTCTTGTAATTCGACTAACCAGTTCACTTATAAATTATCTGCTTTTAGGCTGTGGGGTTGGTTTTCATTATTGCTGTGGTTTTTTACCCAGAGAGCTATAACACTGCATGTTGATTTTAAGGACTTGTATGAAAATTGTCAGCACTGCCAGGCAGGTGATCTTTTCCCAATATTGAAAGAGATTTTCACTTTTGAAGTGAAGTGAATCTCCTTTTTGTCCCCACTCACCATGCTTTGGTTCACACCTTAGACTGCATGAAATGGCTCCTTTCAGATGAAACTAAATCGGAAGTGCTCCAAAAGAGCATATAATACAGTCCAATGGCTGATGAGTGTTTGGTCTGTTTGAGAGTAGAGCAAAGCAAAGCAAAATCCAAAGCAAAATCCTCCACAACGTGCAGGGGTGGGCACTAGATTTTCAGAACAGATCTTCAGAAGATTTCACTCTACATTTCTGCTCCCATTGGGCCACATAAGAGCAATATCCTAATACTTTTTTGAACATAAGTAAGTCCATTATTTGTCTCATGTTTCATAATTGTGAAATTAGATATTTTACCATGGAATCTAAACCCAGAAGTAGAAAGTGTTTCCATTTGCAAGGCTCCTTTTTTTTCTTCTTTTGGTGAAACAGTCGCATCAAGATTATCAGGTTATCTAAATAGATCAACAATAAAAAAAATAAAGCAAGTAGAGGAAGCTAAACAATAATCCACAAACTTACAAGGGTTAAGTGAATCTCTGCTGACAGAGAAGAAACTCTTATCTTGTTTGTCAGTGAACATGCACGTCTACTTGTAGAAAGCTTTCAAAGATTCAAAACATGGAGGGTCGTCACTGAAGGATTTCATATGTATTGATTGAGGAGCTTAAAATAGTTGGGGGGGGGCATGTGATTGCCACAGAAGTAGATGTACCTGAAATTATTTTTCACCTGAGGCATATCTACATCTGATTTCCCATTGAGAATATTTATTCATCCCTTTACTGTACATAAAGGCAATCTAATTTGTAAGATGAAGCAAGAGTTGTGACTTTTTAATAAGTACCTAAAAAAACCACACCTTCAAAATAGTGGCCTTCCAAAGACTCACAAGCGTGATTTGTGCAAGTCACAGTTTAATTATCTAGGGCCTTTATATAGGATTTAGAATTGATAAATGTACATTACATTTTTTTTTAACTTGCCCTAGCCACCAGAAGGGTTGGCTGCTACTGAGCTAGCTCATGTGCTCTCAAAAAGACTGGTATGAAAAAGCTGGGTGGTACTTCTGGGAAAGAACAGCTGCTGAATCAAGCCTGTGGGAGTCTTATAAAAGGGGGGACAAATTAAATTATTTTTCTCACATATAGGTGTAACCTAGGTACTGAGCTATTTATAATGAAGATGTTATAGGCATCTGCAATTATTTCATTGGCAAGTTGGCTTTTAAAAAACACTTAAATCATATACTGGACCTACTGTTTAGGAACTGCAGTGCTATGAAGCACAGCATGCAGATATTTGGGCTGTGCTGCTGTCCAGTAGACTTTTCAACCCTAAGTGAGATAAATTGAAGCAAATAAGATCACTAAGAGCCAGAGCAGGGCTTTGTAGTCTTTAGAATAGAATAGAATAGAATAGAATATTTCAGTTGGAAGGGACCTACAATGATATTCAGTAGGAAATTGTGGTGGGTTTACCCAGCCAATAGCCAGACACCCACACACTTTGCTCGCTCCCCTCTCCCGTGAGACAGGGAGAAAATAGAAAGAAGGCGAGAAGACACATGGATAGAGATAATGACAGTTTAACAGAGAAAGCAAAAGATGCACGTGCAAGCAAAGCAAGAAAAACTTGTGGGTCAAGATAAAGACAGTTTAATTAAAAAAAAAAATTATGCAAAGGCCTCACCACCTCCCACCAGCAGACTGATGCCCAGCTACTTTGGAAAGACTCCCCACATGTTTTATTGCTGAGCAAGATGTCATATGGCATGGAATATCCCTTTGGTCAGTTTGGGTCAGCTGTCCCAGCTGTGTCCCCTCCCAACTTCTTGCCCACCCCTCAGAGCAAGAAACAGAGAAGGCCTTGACACTGTGCAAACACTGTTCAGCAATAGCTAAAACATTGCTGTGTTATCATCAACACTGTTTTAGTCACAAATCCAAAACATAGCACCATATGGAATGCTATGAAGAAAATAATTAACTCCGTCCCAGACAGACCCAGTACATGGATGCTTACAGGTAACAGGGAATGTAATGCACCCAATCAGTGCCATATTTCTTGACCCAGGAGTCTATGAGGTTATTTCAGAAATGAGACCCATTGTCTGATGCAATTCTTTCTGGGGTACTGTGTCACCAAAGAACTAACCTTTCAAAACTCAGGATGGTGTTCCGGGCGGTGACATGGTTTACAGGGTATGTTTCCAGCTGCCCAGTATGGTAAGTATGCCCATTTCCACTATGGTAAGCATGTAGCACTTGGCTTGGCAGGTTCATGGCAGTGGTCCAGTATAGTATATCTGCCATATTGATATCCCCGCCACTGCCCTCTATTCTAAGGAACACTTGTGTGGCTCACATGATTGAGGAACATGTTTCACATTCATGGGTGACCTACGTGATGGTATCAGTGGTCACGTCCACCCCTCAACCATGAGCCCACCTCGCCCTAGATTTCCCGATGTTTCATGGGCCCACTGAACTAACTCTTACATTCCCAGTCCAGGTCCACCTGAGCCACTTCACTTCTGGCAGCCTGGTCTACCTGCTTGTTGTTTTGATGTTCTTCTGTAGTGTGGTGCTTGGGCATGTGAGCCTCTACATGATGTACCTTTAGAGCCATGTTTTCTACCTGGGCAGCGATGTCTTGCCACAATGCAGCAGCTCAGATGGGTTTACCTCTGCACTGCCAGTTGGTCTTCTTCCACTGCTGTAGCCACCCCCAAAGGGCATTAGCCACCATCCAGGAGTCAGTATAGAGCTAGAGTACTGGCCACTTTTCTCGATCAGCAATCTCTAGGGCCAGCTGGATGGCTTTCACTTCTGCAAACTGACTCAACTTGCCTTCTCTTTCGACAGTTTCTGCAACTTATCATGTGGGATGCCACACAGCAGCTTTCCACTTCTGGTGGTTTCCTACAGCATTAGAGGATCCATTAGTAAACAGAGCATAATGTCTTTCATCTTCTGATAACTCATTATATGGTGGTGCCTCTTGGGCACGAGCCACCTCCTCAGGCAATGCTCCAAAATCTCTGCCTTCTGGCCACTCCATGATCTCTTCCAGGATTCCTGGGTGGTTGGGGTTCCCCAGTCAAGCCCATCACATCACCCCAGCCCATAGAGACGGTTCCATGATGTGTAGAGGGGCTGTTTCCTTTGAACATCCAGTGTAGCACAGGCAATTGCGGTGCCAAGAGGAGATATGCTTCTGTACCAACAACTTCTGAAGCGGCTCGAACCCCCTCATATGCTGCTAGGATCTCTTTTTAAGTCGGGGTGTAGTGGGCTTCTGAGCCTCAATACCCCCGGCTCTAAAACCCTAGAGGTTGACCTTGGGTTTTTTCCTGGTGTTTTCTGCCAGAGGCTCCAGGTGATGCTATGCTCCCCTGCTGCAGTGTCAAGCATATTTTGCACAGCTGGTCCTATCCGGACTGGCCCAGGGGCTACTGCACAAACTATCTCCTATTTGATCTGTTAAAAGGCTTGTTGCTGCTCAGGGTCCCACTCAAAAAAGTTCTTTCAGGTCACTCCGTAGAGAGGACTCACAAGCTGACTATAACCTGGAACATGCATTCTCCAGAATCCCACAACACCTAGGAAAGCTTATGTTTCCTTTTTGTTAGCTGGTGGGGACATGGCTGTTATTTTGTTGATCACATCCATAGGGACATGACGACATACATCTTGCCATTTTATTTCCAAGATATGGCTCTCCTGTGCAGGTCCTTTGACCTTGCTTTGTTTTATGGTGAAACCAGCTTTCAGAAGAATCTGGATTATTCTTTTCCTCTTCTCAAACACTTCTTCTGCCTTGTTGCCCCACATGATAATGTTGTCAATGTATTGTAGATGTTCAGGGGCTTCACCCTGTTCCAGTGCAGTCTGGATCAGCCCATGGCAAATGGTAGGGCTGAGCTTCTACACCGGGGCAGTCAAGTCCAGGTGTATTGGACACCCCTCCACCACGTGAAAGCAAACTGTGGCCTGAGCTCTTCTGCTAAAGGAATTGAGAAAAATGCATTGGCAATGTCAATTGTAGCATACCACTTGGCTGCCTTTGACTCCAGTTCATATTGGAGCTCTAACATGTCTGGTACAGCAGCACTCAGTGCTGACGTGACTTAGTTCAGACCATGATAGTCTATTGTTAACCTCCACTCTCCGTCAGACTTTTGCACTGGCCATATGGGACTATTAAGGGGTGAGCGAGTCTTGCTGATCACTCCTTGGCTCTCCAATTGATGAATCAGCTCATGGATGGGAGCCAGGGAGTCTCAGTTTGTGCGATATTGCTGCTGGTGCACCATCATGGTAGTAATTGTCACTTGCTGTTCAATTGTTACCTGCTGTTCTTTGACATTTTAAATTTTAAATTAAGTAATTTTAAATTAGTTAATTTAAAATTTTAAATTAATTAATTTTAAATTAGTTAATTTTAAATTAGGAAAACAGGCTGGGATACATCAGTTCTTATACTTGCCAAATTCCCCCAAATCATTGCTGGCCGGGACCTATTAGAACAATTGGAAGCAGAAATAGTCTTTAAACAGGGGACCATGGAATTAAAGGTGAAGGAAGACCAATTAATTGGAATTTTAAGCTTAGCCCTAATGTACCCTGAAAGGTCTGCTGCACCAATGACCGAGATTGAAGAAATTATCAATCAGGTATACCCAGGAGTATGGTCTGCAGGAACCCCGGGAAGAGCAAGGAATGCCATACCTATAGTAGTAGAACTCAAGGAAGGAATAAGCCTGGTACAACAAAAACAATATCCCTTGAAGTTAGAAGATCGAAAAGGGATAGAAGGCCCAATTAATAACTTTTTACAGCATGGACTGTTAGTGGAATGTGAATCAGAATATAACACCCCCATATTACCAGTAAAAAAGCCAGACGGAACTTACCGAGTAGTACAAGATTTAAGAGGGATAAATAAGATTGTTAAAGATTTATACCCTGTGGTGGCCAATCTTTATACTTTACTTACTAAATTACGAAATAATCAAGTATGGTTTACAGTATTAGATCTTAAAGATGCATTCTTCTGCTTGCCTCTGGCCAAGGAGAGCCAAAACCTGTTTGCATTTGAATGGGAAAGTCCTACTAATGGTAGGAAAACCCAACTTACCTGGACAGTGTTACCCCAAGGTTTTAAGAACAGTCCAACCATCTTTGGGAACCAATTAGCACGAGAACTTAAGACATGGGATCCTCCCTCCAGAGACAGAACTCTTCTACAGTATGTGGATGACTTATTAATAGCAACTGAAACGAAGTCTGATTGTATTCAATGGACTATTAATTTGTTGAACTTTTTGGGCCTGAATGGGTATCGAGTCTCTCAACAGAAAGCTCAGATGGTGCGACAGCAAGTAACCTACCTTGGATATGAGCTATCTGGAGGACAACGAGAATTAGGAACGGAACGAAAAGAAGCCATCTGCAGAACCCCCCTCCCTCAAACGGTAAAGGAACTCAGGACCTTCTTGGGAATGGCAGGTTGGTGTCGATTATGGATTTACAATTATGGAATAATAGTAAAACCTTTGTATGAACTTTTGAAAAACAATCCCACTCAATTGATTCGGTCCAGGGAAGCTCAAAATGTGTTCAAAATGCTTAAAAAGGAACTGATGAAGGCCCCGGCCCTGGGCCTACCTGACGTTACTAAACCCTTCTGGCTGTTTTCCCATGAAAAACAAGGTATAGCTCTGGGAGTCCTAGCTCAACGACTGGGACTCTACAAAAGAGCTGTGGCCTACTTTTTTAAGCAGCTTGTCGAAGTAAGCAAAGGGTGGCCAGGGTGCCTACGAGCTGTGGCGGCTGTAGTACTAAATATCCAAGAGGCCCGGAAATTTACCTTAGGCCAAAAAATCACAGTGCTGGTTTCACACACAGTATCAGCCGTACTAGAACAAAAAGGGAATCATTGGCTTTCTCCATCCCGATTTTTACAATACCAGGCTGTTCTAGTTGAACCAGACCATGTTAATATTGAAGTGACTAATGTTACGAACCCAGCTTCTTTCCTCAGTGGGGTGACATCTGAATCATTGATACACGACTGTTTGGAAACCATAGAGACTGTATGTTCTAGCAGACCAGATTTAAAAGAAGAACCCCTGGAAGATGCACAAGACTCCTGGTTCACGGATGGAAGCAGCTTCGTCCGACAAGGTATTCGAAAGGCTGGGTACGTGGTGACAACAGCAAGCAAAGTAATTGAATCTCTAGTAATTGTCTCTAGTAAATGTGGGTAGTTCCTGAGGAAGAACCTAGGTTGGAATTTTAAATTTAGCCATCAGGCCTGGATTCACTTCATCTGACTTTAGTTATGTAAAAATTAGATGTCTGGGTTCCTTCTCTAGTGGAGGACATCAATAGGTACCTCCAGAAGACAATTCATCCCAGCCTAAAGTAGTGCTTTATTAACTACAGAAAAGGTATATGTGTTTAGTTTACTGAATTTAGCTGAAATAACTCTACAGGGTAAAGTCCAACCTCTTTCAGGGCACCTAAGACCTTATTTGGATAAAGCTATCACTTTCTAACAAAGCAGAATGGCATTTATGTGAGAATACCTCCCAGTTTTTAGGGCGCTGGCACTCTCAAGATGTGAAAGAGCAAATCTCTGCACAGGCAGAGGAGGCATTTTAACTTGCCTCTCCCAAGCCCCAGCAGAATACTTAAACTACTGCACTATAAATAATTCTTACCATCATCTGTGGCAGACTTGAGGCCTAATCTGCTAGAATACCTGCCAAAAATGTCCTGCAGGTAAACTGGGTAGATGAATGATTGATTTATTAATCTGCAGGCACCACCCTCATGACTTCGAAGTTTTTTTCTCTCCCCAGCAGCAAAAATACAGATTCCTTGGGGGATTTTACTGGATTAATAGTGAGAGAGGTAGAGATCAGAGAGGAACCTCTGGGTTTAAGCTGATAAGCCTATACTGTGAATCTCAGTTCTGGATTTGAATTCTGAAGTGTTTAACTTCACACACTAACTAGGCATTTAAAATCTTTTGTAGATGCAGCCTTCAGCATATACTAAAATCAACTGAAAGTACGCACTTTGTATTTTTAATGGATTATTCTCCTACTGTTATGGTGTACAAATAAGTGGAAATTAAGCTTTAAACCAGCAATACTGATGAAAATAATTCCTATAAATAAAAATTACTGAAACTCCAAATACTACACATTAAGTTCCTTTTATACATAGTTATCAGCTCTGAGGATTACCCCTGCACGTATCAAAACTCTGTAATCAATCTTAATGTTCAGTTGATTTACTAATCAGCAGCTTTTAATTTTAATGAAGCGTAATTTACAAACATAGATTAAAAGAACTCTGAGTCAGATCATCAACATCACAATAAATTTACCTGCATACTTGTATTTGATCTGTGGCTATGTTGCTCTTCAAAACAAGCTAATTAATAATAAAATCTAATGAACAACATTGACATACACAATCCTCATTCATTTTGAATATAAATGGAGAGAACTAGCAGCACAATACAGAGAAAGTGTATCTTGTAAACAGCACTGAATAGCTTTTAAAACAAGTTAAGTCATTACTAGTCATGTCTAGTCATTATGTAGATAGCATTTTTTAATACCTAGAATAGAGAAAGACAGAAAGGAATACTGTTTATCACTCAGGACACAGATAAGAATTAAAATAACCCAAATCATGAAAACTTCAATGTAAAACACCCCAGCTGTACTCATATGAAGAAAATAAGCACACGATTTGAAATTGCACTGTCTGACAAAAGAGAGAAAACAAACAAGCCACTTGGTTTTTTTTTCCTAAATGTGTCCCCTAATGAAACATTCATTAGGTGGTGCAAATCTTGCAACACTGCTTGTTTAATTTAGAGGTAAAATAAATAAATAGCCACTCTCACATCCTCAAAAAACCATAAAAAATGCACAATATTGTGGTGGGTTAACCTTGGTTGTCTGCCAGATGCCCACCAAGCTGTTCTCTCATTCCCCCTCCTCAGCAAGATGGGGAGAAAATAAGATTGAGAAGCTCATGGGTCAAGATAAGGATGGGGAGATCACTCAGCAATTACCATAACAGGCAAAACAGACTTGACTTGGGGAAATTAATTTAATTTATTGCCAATTAATAATAGGATAGCAAGAAATAAAAACAAAACTAAAAACACCTTGCCCCCCACCCTCCCTTCTTCCCAGGCTCAACTTCATTCCCAATTCTTCTACTTCCTTCCCCCCATGAGAGAGACGGGGGGATGGGGAATGGGGGTTGCGGTCAGTTCATAACAGTTCTTCTCTGCTGCTTCTTCCTCCTAACACTGTTCCCCTGCTCCATAGAATATCTCGAGTTGGAAGGGACCCATAAGACCCCATCCAGTGTAGGGTCTCTCCCATAGGCTGCAGTCCTTCATGAACTGTTGCTCAGCATGGGTCCTTTCCATGGGGTACAGTCCATCAGGAACAGATTGCTCCAGCAAGGGTCCCCCAGGAGCCACAGTTCCTGCCAGAAAACCTGCTCCTGTTTCTGTGTGGGCTCTCCACGGGGTCACAGCTTCCTTCAGGGCGCATCCACCTGCTCTGGCATGGGGTCCTCCACAGGCTGCAGGTGGATATCTGCTCCACCGTGTTCCTCCATAGGCTGCAGGGGGACAGCCTGCCTCACCATGGTCTTCACCACAAGCTGCAGGGGAATCTCTGCTCTGGCACCTGGAGGACCTTCTCCCCCTCCTTCTTCACTGACCTTGGTGTCTGCAGGGTTGTTGCTCTCCCAGCTGCTGCTGTGCAGTGTTTTGTTTTTGTTTTTGTTTTTACCCTTTCTTAAATACGTTATCACAGAGGCACCATCAGCATTGCTGATTGGCTCAGCTTTGGCCAGTGGCAGGTCCATCGTGGAGCTGGCTGGAACTGGCTCTGTCTGACATGGGAGCAGCTCCTGATCTCTTCTCACAGAAGCCACCCCTGCAGCCCCCCCCACTACCAAAACCTTGCCACATAAACCCAATACAGGTATCCATAATGTTAATGTAAGAGAATGTAAATAGTTGGGGAATTATTTGCTGGCAAGACAGCAGCTGTTTGAAATGAGATGCACTGATGTGCTTGAATATGGAAGGGCCCCAACTTAATCACATGAAAGTGTTAAAGGAGAAGCCGGTGCCCGAGCACTCACACACCATTCAGGGAGTCACACACACACCACCAGAGACTTTAACTGCTAGGACCGGAGTCCCTTCGCAGCAGGCAGCTCCACTGAGCTGACGGGTGCCCCTTTTCAACTCACACACACACTCACTCTCAGGCGCTTTCTCTCCCCTCTGGCTTGACCCTAGGTTTCCCAAAGCAGAGTCTCTGATACGATGTACACCAGATGAATTTATTGATTGGTACAGTGGTGAAAACAGCTCGAGCTGGGTGCCTCCGAAGAGGGACCCCCAACAAAGGAATCCCTGGGCAATGATACCCTTACAATTTAAGTTCCCCTCCCCTCAGGAGACAGTTCGGACCAATAGTAGCATCAGGGTCTGGGGTCTTCCCATTCTTCATTGGGCCCTTTCATTGTCTCTAGGCAGGCCGATTCTTCTCTTATCTCTAAGGTTGTAACTTCTGCGAAGGTTGAAGCTTCCTTATCTTTCTGGTTTGCACCGGTTTCAGGGGCCTTCCTTCATGTAGCCAAGCAGAAGTTCAGTGTACGGTCAGCGAATCTGGGTGAAAGTTCACAGCTTGCGGCCTAAGGCTTCAACAAGCCTTGCTACTAATGCTAAAGTGACTACTACAACAAAAGAATGGTAGGTTGTTCTCAGATCCTGCTTTCAAGTTGTGCCTCACTTCATAGGTGCTCTATGCAGATTATTCTTCCAGCCAGGTTTTTCAGGAAGTGGAGTGTGAGAGAGAAAAAAAAGAATTTTTGGTTTCAGTCAGCTGAGCATACCATTTCCTTTTACAACACCCTTGTTTAGGAGCCATATGTACATACAAGAAAGATGAAGGATTAAGCACCGTGTTGTCTGCTTGGTTCTGTAACATGCTTCTTCCTATGTGTCCTAGGGAAGTCATCAGTCTCCACAGCTAGAAAAACAGAGAACTATCCTCATCTGCTGTTAAAGAGTTTCTATTAGTACAGGGTTAGGAGAAATGGTTAGAAATATTACAGAAGAGCTTTAAAATAATATTTTGAATAAGCCATTAACATAGAAGGCATTAGCTGTTTTTGAAGACAAAGGCTGACAACAGATAGCTTCAATAATAACTTACTAGTTGTTGCATTAAGATGCCAATGACCATGCTATATTGCCTTCTACAGAGCTTGCAGTAATAAGCACACATGAAAGTAAGCTCTTACAGAAATGAAGGCCTTCTTTTGTACACATTAAACATATATTTAAAGCTCCCTTTGCTTCCTACAGCCAGATGTTTCCATAGAGCATTTCAATGACATATCTACCACTTAAGATTGCTTCCCCTATCCCAAATTCTAGCTGTAACAAAAGCCTAGGCAAAACAACATTCTAAGTTGTGTTTATTAGGTCTGTCTTTCTAGATATGCATCTGATATAACTTGTTTTAAGCTTTGGCACTTTCAATTTACCTTCATGCTAAGTGATTAGAGCCTTGCAGTTGAAATATTAAAACTCCCATGCATGCTGAGCAGATCATCTTGTTATACAAAGTTCTGTAATCTTATGGACTCTTCTGTACCATTTATTCCTTCAATCCCTCAATTTCCTCTTCAGTTTTACAGCAATTTTCTCTCCCAAGTTTCTTCTGGTTTGAGAGTTATCCAGTAACTTTAAAAGAGGATTTTCATAACATCTCTCAAGACAGACACAGCAACATCAGACCACTGTGCCTAAGCTCTTCTAAATATCTCTGTAAATCCTGCAAAGGAAGAGTGTACAAGCGGGATTGTGAGGGGATGCTTCCTGCCATTGGTTTCAATAAACTGGCCTGGTTTGCAACTGCTGATCATAGATTTCACTACACAGCTAATTTAGAAGAGGGAAAATAAGCATCTGCAAGGAAGTAGAATGATTGTATTCAGCACATTCCTACGCAGCAAGTGATGGTTAAAAAACAAATATGGGGCTTTGGGTTATAGATTGCCTGCCCACAGTGCACAGCCCACATCCCCTATTTCTCTGCATCCCACCAGGGGTCACTAATACCACATTACAGATGTTCCTCAGTGGGGTAGGCAACTTTATTCTTCTATCAGAATAATTTAAAAGTATTTACACACTGCACAGTCACTCTTTTATACAAACATATACTTACTAGTATATTCATGAACCACATCTAAAAGGTTTAGCAAGGACTGACACATTGTGGGGTTTCTATGCATGAAAATAAAATCTGCAGCTTTCTAAAAGACAGCCATTCCTAGTGTCTGTGAAAACCAGTGTTTCCTCTAAGCTCAAGTTCTCCTCAGAGACCATTCATAAGCTTCAAAATATCCACGTTTGGCATTAACTTCAATTAATTAACCAAGCTCTCTTAGCTATGCTAGACTTCAAGAACGAACATGTGTAAATAACATTTTCTCAAGAAATCCCACAGCAGAAACAAGAAAATGAAAACTTTTTAGAGGAAGTACTAAATTTTTGAAATATTACTTATTTGAAGGGCTCACAGTTCGACGCTAGTATACATATACAGACACACACACTCATAGGATCCACGGACAGAGAAAGTTAACTAATAAATGGTACCTGTCTACTAAGTATGAGCATCAGTGCAGCAATGCTAGGCTTTATCCACTAGCTTTCAGCCATGAGATCTTTAAATTCAGTGCACCAATGAGGAAGTTCAGCCACACACAAAATAGGGAGAAACTCCAATGCACTGTGAGAGATGGTGTACGTACTTTTCTTCTTTTGAAGCTCATCCTATGGAATTAGAATGTCAGAATTATAAAGAAGCTTTTGTGATTCATGTCTCTGCAGCATAAATGCTATGTTTAGGAGATGCAGAATTATCCAAGATGGTTTTCTGTGCTAACAGGAAGTGCTTCATACTCTTCCTCCAAAGAAGGGAGGACCGTTTGTTTAAGGGACAGAACAAGATCCCATTCTTAATGGTTTTAACTAGAGAACCCAACAAATTACCAATGTCATTACAGAAGAGAGGTGCTGACCTCTACAGTAATAGGAAGGACAGAAAAATAAACAAGTTAATATATTAACAAAATTTTGTTGTCAAGCAGGAGCACTAGGTATATGTACATGTGTATAATGCATAATTACTCAGATAAATGCATAAATATTGAAATACATAAAAATAAAGTTCTTTCTATTCAGGGACATTATAAAACATTTCACCAACTGCAAAACAAAGATACAAAGAATACTACATCCAACATACATGAAAACAGTAACACAATATATACAGCCTGGTGGGTATCCCAAGACAAAGCATTCCTTCATATACATGGTATATACATATATACTCCTCTTTACTCAATATATTATGACAATATATATATTTTTAAACTTTGTTATAGACAAAACCCCCCTACAAAAATGCAGCGAGGATCAAGCACACAAGACCAGGACTGACAAAGAATTTGCTACCCTTGCCCACACCACCACCACTTTCATTGCTGGGAAAGATATGCCAGTGCTCTTTTCTGGGGTGCAATGCCTCCACATCCTTCAAGGCACTGTGAGCAGCAGCTGTGAGGTTAACATCACCAGTTGTGAGTAGGTCAAACACACATGAGTAAAAATAGATGTCCTTCACCAGTATCTTCTCATGGCATTTGGTGGTGGCAGTTTCCAGTGTGTATACTGACCAGGGATGAGTAGCACCTGCCTGGGGGAGTAACTGCCCCATCACAGACAATGGCAAGTGGCCACTATCATCAATACGTTCACTTGAAGGGCAACCATTCACACACAGCTGCAGATCCTGACTCTCCTCATAGGCCATAGCCAACTCTTGAGGCATGCGAATGGCCAGCATTAAGTAGTGTCCAAGTTGGTGTATATACACTGTGGTTCCGATGTACCTGGCATGCATTTCAACATATTTGCCACCAACTTTTTCCACAATTCGCAAGCTCTTGGTGTTCCCATCGCTTCCACTTGTTGTGCCATCCACAAAAGCTGCAGGTAAGTCATCGGTCACTGCTTGATATACTTTCTGATCTGTACAGTCTCGGTATGATTTAAAGATAATAGTTATCTGGGGGTGGGGAAGAGAAACAAGAAAAGTTAGTGATCATGGAAAAAAAAAAAATCTCTCTTACTGGAAGAGTTGCCAGGATTAGCTGTGTTAGAGTACTGTAAAAGCACTGATATGTTTAGTCACAACCATCAATACAACAACCAGTGAGACAAGAGATGCATTACCAGAACAACTAGTCAAATTACTGGTTACAGCTCCTGGATCCATTTGTCCTAGGAATTGGGAGATTTGACACTTCCAATCCACTGCTACTAGAGAACGTGCCCGTGGAGAAACAAAACTAGACTGAAAAAATACCCCAAAACATGCCTTTGAAGGGTGACTTCCAACATAGAAACCAGAAGCATAAACCAATTACTTGTTCTTTTAAGATTACAACTGGCCTTTTAAACCTTTATACTTATTGAATAAGCCATGATAGAAACAGTAGGTCCTCTGATCCTCTGGAAATAGTTAGGCTATTTGGCAGACTGAGTTTGAGGTGTCTAGTGACTTTTTCCAAAATAAAAAGTATAATGAAGAGTTACATACAAATATCAGAAACAGAGATGCTTCTTCCTTTCCAGTTTCAGAAGGGAGGAAATTGTAACTTCTTGAAAAGGTCAAAGGGTATTTTGCACTGGAAATAGGGCTTCTAATCATCGCTTTCATCCTTGACTGACTAAATCAAGACTACTTAGTCTATTATTTAAGCACTCTGATACAAGATTCAGAGTACTCCAAAGCATATTAGAATATATTTTCAAACTAACACGACAATTTTCCTTAAAATCTACTTACTAGCAACTCCACGTGTTTTAATTTCAGTTAACCAGCACAGTTCTGCACAACAGCTTTTGTTTCTTGCCCCTCTGCTTTGAAATAAGAACTAGAGGTTTAACAGCTGGATTACAGACAATCTGAGTAAAACCTTGACCCTTATTAGCCCCACCTCTCCATACCAGTTGTAAAAGACAAGTCTTTCCTTTTAGTACCTCTTCCTTCTCCCATCCCAACAACTCCTCCAAATACGCAGGCATACACTAAACACTACATTATTTTTTAATGTTTGGTTTGTCCCAGTTAGTTCATACTGTCAGTCTTTCTGTCTCTCTCTCACATACACATACAGAAAGTACTTGCTATTTTAATTCCACATGTTCCCACTGGTGCTGTGTGGCATGAATTTTCCAATGGTTTTTCTTTGCTTTAATCAGTTACATAGCTAGCTTGAGACCAGCTATAGTCAAGCAGTCTGGTAAACTTCTATCTGTGGGCCACAGCTATGCTTGAAGGTCTCTGCCCCAAATCCAGACAACATTCAAGTATTTTTCCTTCAGAAGTTCAGTGCCTTCCTTGCTGTAAAGACGATCTCACATCACTACGCTTCATGAAGTAAGCCCAGCAACCCAGAGAGAAGATATCTGAAATCTGTCAAGTGACTACTATGTTCTGCATGTAATCCAGGGCCTCACATTCAGTAAATTGGGTCTTATATTCTATAGAACATAGTTTTGATGAAACAGATTTCTATCCCAGCCTGCTTCCATACAGAAGTGTTCCTACTTCCTTGAGAACATTTGTGTTGCTCTGCAATGGAAGAGTGATTTACATTCCAACAGAAGTAAAGGTCTGCAAATCTGCTCAGCACCTGAACAAGCCTGCAGTTGACAATACAGATGGTTTTAATGAGACACAGAACTGGCTACTTGATATAACAGTTAAGTAAGGGGCCTGACAAGACTTAACAGGAAGGAATAAGAGCAACCACCAAGATCTTCTCTTCAGAATTCCTTTCTCTGAAAAAAGGAAATACACACAGTTTCAGAGACAAAGAGGGAGAATAGAGACCTTCACTCTAGGCAAGATCTGCAATAGTGTTGCACACTGAATGAGGGCTGAATGACTATTAAGTGAATGAAGGCCTCTATGTACCTTGCAAGGATGCTCCCAACAGGGAACCAAAGAGACCATTAAGACTTGCCAAGATCACAGATCCATATTTAAACACTGTGGGTCAAGACATTAAGTTTGGATGTTGCATTTTCTGTCCTGTCACCCCCATCTAATCCACAGGCCAGACCAGTAAAACCAGAGATCGGATCTGCTCCTACCTCAGTCCAACACCCTAGTAGTGACGGATACTTAACACTTCACTGAAAAGGGAGATAAAGCAAATTTTGCTGCAGAGCTTTCTCTGTTTAAGTTTTCAAGGCAACCATTTTCACTATGGAATGCTTTTTGCCCTTCCAAACAAGTTTACTGTGTGTTATATGCATACACATACATATAGTACTTTCTCTACTTTCTTAAAGGGGACTTATAAGAAAGATGGGGACAGACATTTTAGCAGGGCCTGTTGCGATAGGACAAGGAGTAATGGTTTTAAACTAAAAGAAGGTAGATTTAGACTAGAAATAAGGAAGAAATTTTTTTACAATGAGGGTGGTGAAACACTGGCACAGGTTGCCCAGAGAGGTGGTAGATGCCCATCCCTGGAAGCATTCAAGGTCAGGCTGGATGGGGCTCTGAGCAACCTGATCTAGTTGAAGATGCCTCTGCTCATTGCAGGGAGGTTGGACTAGATGACCTGTAAAGGTCCCTTCCAACCCAAACCATTCTATGATTCTATAATCTGGCAGGATTGTAAAAACACCCACACAGCTGCTTACATGTCACTGTTTACATACTAGAAACTAGCTGCCCTTTCTAAACCTAGGAAAGAAAAACCCAAATACCAGAACACCTTCAGACAAAGAAAAAGCTTTTTTAAAAATATCGGTGTCTAAGCCTCGTACTCTGGGCACATACAGAGCACTTAAATTATTGCAAATGAGGAAGCCTAAAGGACCAAAATAAGGCTGTTGCAGAGACTTAACTCAGGGCATACTATACAAACCTCAGTTACATTAAGGTTACCAAAGAAAAAAACAAAACGAAACCAAACAAAACCCACACGTTCAAGCTGCACTTAAACATTTCATTTTGGACCAAATCTTTCCATTCCTACAGAGAGAAAGATGCCAGTAACATCATCCTCACTGAGTCTGCCAAGCATAAAGATTACTTAAACCCCATCTTACTCCCCCTTTCAAAGATGGTGTTACTGAACACGTAACTTCTGAAGATGCTCAAGTGAAGTTTCTAGAAGACTGGGGAGGGAGAGAGTAATCAGCAGTCCTGTGAGGGAGCGATGGACAGGATCGCTGAGCAAAGGGTATGGGGTGGTGTGATGGAAAGGGATCACAAAGTCAACAAAAAGGGTCACCTCCAGCACCTGCATGTAAGAAAGGAAGTGCCTACAAGGCACCATTATGGAGAAATCCCCCAAACCCTCTCCAGGAACTCAACATGCTGGGGTGCCTCTCTGAAGTGCCTGTAGCATAGGGAAGAACTCATCATGTTTAAGAGATCCGCGTGCAGTTGCAGGGCTATGATCTTGTTGGGATCAAGGAGACATGGCGTGATGGCTCCCGTGACTGGAGTGTTGCAATGGAGGGATGGGGGCTCTTTAGGAAGGACAGGAAGGGAAGACGAGGAGGGGGAGTTGCCCTTCAAGTGAGAGAACAGCTGGAATGCATGAAGCCCTGCCTGGGGATGGATGAAGAGCCAACTGAGAGCTTATGGGTTAGGATTAAAGAGAGGACAGACAAAGATGACATTCTAGGGTGTGTCTACTATAGGCCACCTGACCAGGAAGAACAAGCGGATGAGGCCCTCTACAGACAGATAGGAGCAGCCTCACATTCACAGACCCTGGCCCTCACGGGGGAATTCAACCACCCCGATATCCATAGGAGGGACAACACAGCAGGGCATAAGCAATCTAGGAGGCTCCTGGAGAGCATCGACAACAACTTCCTCACCCAAGTGACAGAGGAGCCAGTGAGGAGAGGTGCTCTGCCTGACCTCCTACTGACCAACAAGGAGGAGCTCATTGGGGATGTGAAGGCCAAAGGCAGCCTTGGCTGCAGTGACCATGAGATAGTGGAGTTCAGGATCCTGAGGGGAAGGAGGGAGGAGGGTAAAAAGCAAGCTCACAACCCTGGACTTGAGGAGAGCCGACTCTGGCCTCTTCAGGAATCTGTTTGAAAGAGTCTCATGGGATAAGGCTCTGGAGGGAAGGGGGCCCAAGAAATCTGGTTAATATTTGAGGATCACCTCCTCCAAACTCAAGAGTTCCATCCCAACGAGCAGGAAGTCAGGGAAAAGTGCCAGGAGGCCTGCATGGATGAACAAATAGAGCCTGGCCAATCTCAAACACAAAAAGGAAGCATACAGAGGGTGGAAGCAAGGAGGGGTAACCTGGGAGGAATACAGAGACATTATCCAAGCATGCAGGAATGAGGTTAGGAAAGCTAAAGCCCACATGGAATTGAATCTGTCCAGGGATGTCAAAGACAAAAAGAAGGGCTTCTACAAGTACATAGGATACAAAATAAAGACTGGGGAAAATGTGGGCCCATTGCTCAATGAGATGGGGGACCTGGTGACACAGGACATGGAAAAGGCTGAGGTACTGAATGTCTTCTTAGCCTCAGTTTTTACTAGCAAGAGCAGCCTTCAGGAATCCCAGGTCCCAGAGACCAGGGGGGAAAGTTTGGAGCAAGGAGGATGTACCCTTGGTGGAAGAGGATCAGGTCAGGGAATACTTAAGCAAACCGGATGTACGTAAGGCCATGGGCCCTGATGGGATGCACGCATGAGCGCTGGGGGAGCGGGCAGATGTCATTGTGAGGCCACTCTCAGTAACCTTTGAAAGATCATGGCAACTGGGAGAAATGCCCGAGGACTGGATGGAAGCAAACGTCACCCCCATCTTCAAGAAGGAGGGCTCAGGGAACTACAGGCCAGTCAGCCTCACCTTGATCCCTGGGAAGGTGATGGAGCAGCTAATCCTGGGAACCATTTCCAGGCACATAAAGGATGAGAAAATAATCAGTCATGCTTGACCAACTTGATAAACTTCTATGATGAAATGACTGGCCTGGTAGATGAGGGGAGAGCAGTGGATATTGTCTACCTGGACTTCAGATCTTAATTAACGATCTGGACGATGAGGCAGAGTATATACTCAGAAAGGTGTTTGCTGATGGTACAAAACTGGGAGGAGTGGCTGATAGGCCAGAGGGTGGTGCTGCCATCCAGAGGGACCTCGACAGGCTGGAGAAATGGGCTGACGGGAACCTCATGAAGTTCAACAAGGGGAAGTGCCAAGTCCTGCACCTGGGGAGGAACAACCCCAGGCACCAATATATGCTGGGGGCAACCCAGCTGGAAAGCAGCTTGGCAGAAATGGACGTGGGGCTCCTGGTGGACACCAGGTTGAACATGAGCCAGCAGTGTGCCCTTGTAGCAAAGGTGGCTAATGGTATCCTGGGCTGCATCAGGAGGAGTGTTGCCAGCAGGTCGAGGGAGGGGATGCTTCCCCTCTGTTCAGCACTGGTGAGGCCGCATCTGGAGTATGGTGTTCAGTATTGAGCTCCCCAGTACAAGAGAGATGGCGCTACTGGAGAAAGTCCAACGAAGGGCCACTTAAGATGAAGGAACTGGAGCATCTCTCCTATGAAGAAAAGCTGAGTAAGCCTGGACAGAGAAGCGAAGGTTCACGGTGGATCTCATCAATATATAAAAATACCTGAAGGGAGGGTGCAAAGAGGACAGAGCCAGGCTCTTTTCAGTGGTGCCCAGTGACAGGACCAGAGGCAGTGGACACAAACTGAAACACGGGAGGTTCCACCTGAACATCAGGAAAGTTTTGGGGTTGTTTTTGGGGGTTTTTTTTTTGTTTGTTTGTTTTTTTGACGGTGAGGGTGACCAAGCACTGGAACAGGTTGCCCAGAGAGCTTGTGGAATCTCCCTCCTTGGAGATATTAAAAAGCCATCTGAACATGGTCCTGGGCAACTGGCTCTAGGTGACCTTTTTTGAGCATGAGGGTTGGATCAGATGACGTCCAGAGGCACCTTCCAACCTCAACCATTCTGTGATAATACATCTCTAGAAGGTGCATGGCTAGTGTGCCTTAAATACAACACTTGTAACTGCATTCTCACACTATTCTGTGAGCACCATAATGTAATTACAGTGCTGTAGGTCTGTAGTTAGTAGGTGCTATTTTACCATAGATTCTACAGCTTTGTGTGGTAGATTGACCCTGGCCAGCAACTAAACACCCACCCGCTGTTCACTCACTTTCCCCCCACCCCAGAAGGATGGGGGAAGAGAATGGGAAGAGCAAAAGCAAGAAAAATACATTAGTTGAGATAAAGACAATTTAATAAGGGAAAAACACACCCACAGAAAAAAACCCAACAAAACAAAGTGATGCAAAGGCAATCACTCACCACCTCCCGGAAGCAGACTGATGCTCAGCCCATCTCTGAGCAACAGCTACTTTGGAAAAACTACCTCCCAGGTTTTTTTGCCGAGTATTATGGCACATGGTATGGAATATCCCTTTGGGTCAGCCATCCAGGTTGTGTCCCCTCCCAAGTTCTTGCCCACCCCCAGTCTGCTTGCTTGGGTGGGTGGGGTGGGTGTGAGGCAGGCACACACAGAGCAAGAAACAGATAAAGCCTTGAGCTAAGTACTGTTGTGCTGTTCAGCAATAGTCAAAACATTGGTGTGTTATCAACACTCTTTTGGTCACAAATTGAAACAGCACAGCTGCTATGAAGAAAGTTAACTCCATCCCAATGAAACCCAGTACACTTCATATCCTTGAATTTCCCACATTTGCAGTAAAGTGACAGTGTTCTTTAAGACAGAAATTTTCATCAGGTTATTCATAATTATATTGTTTATTAGGTTTCATTAGCTTTCCTGCTATAAAGTACTAATAGCTGAAAAAATGCCACAAGAATCAAGAGACTTAACGTGCTGTTCTTAAGCATGAGAAGAGCGCATTTTTCAATGCAAGAAATTAAACATTTTCTATTTTGCAGTTGTAACACCAACCAGAGCATCACCACAAATTGATGAATTCTCATTCCCATAGGAACCCAGACTTGCTTAGGTAAATGACTCTAAGAATGGGAGTTAGTAAACTGGATTAGTTCTAAGAGCAGGGAAAGAGGCAAACATTTGATCAGCTTATTTTTTGATAAACCTTGGCGAATAGCTACTGTAAAAGAAAGCATCTGCAACTCTACCAAGTTTATATTCTTTCAGTTACTGTAGTTTTGAAAAAAACGCTTCACTGTAGCACAGTTGTTTCTCTAGTCTGCATTCATTCATTTTGTCATCAAGTATTTTATTATTTTGTAGATTGCATTCTACTATTTCACTCATCATGCCTTTAGAATACACACAGACTATTAAAGTCTTCATCTGCTTTGAATTAGTACAAGGTTGTGCATACAGTTGTTTTCTTATAGGGTCTTGTGATCAAGATCACATCCCAACATTTAATTGGCCCCTGCTTCTGTTTCCATTTCCCCCCCTTCATGGAACTTCACTAGGGAAAGAAGGAGCAAGCAGGGGAAAGAGCAGAAGAAAGAAAAAACAGTTCAGAGCTACAGAAATAAATCCTGTTTTCAGCACACAAATTTACGTATATATTGCATGTCCTTGGTGACTTTTAGAAAGTCTGAAATAGCAACTTTCCTCATGGATTAGTTTGTGCAAGTAAGCAATATAACAGTTTGGCACATTTGCACTGTACCACTCCATCTATTATTGATAGACAGTACTGCTATCTAAAACATCAATGCCTTTGTTAAACATTTTTCTTCTGCCCAAGCTACTCTGTCTCTGCTTATTCATTTTTAAATATTTCTTTCCTTACCCAGTCTAGCCCAGCCATAACAATAAGATGCAAATTCAATGCCCATATATAGAAATGCAAGTTCAGATGCCCAAGTCTTTTATACCTACTGCAGGCAAAATTCCTGAGGAGAGAGTTCAGGCAAAGCCTGCCTAGAATTAGGCTAGACTTCATACAGATGTTAGAAAACACAAACATGACAGTACCACATGCAAGAAGGTGACACTACTTACTGGACAATGAATCTGGAAAAATTTTTCTGTTGTGGGGTTTTTGGATGGTTGCTTTTTCTTTTTTTTTGGGGGGGGGGGGTGTTGTTGTTTTGCTTTGATGCGTTTTTTTCTTAAGTACAAAAAAAACAAAAGAAAGAAAGTTTCTATTATGTTTGGAAAGATTTTGATCTTGTCCAGTTTCACTCACAATTTTAGCAGAATAGCCCCAGGTCCATCTCCCTCCCCATACATTTGTCTTGACTAGGTTGTACTTTCAGGCAAGGAGCACGCACTCATGCAGAACCTACCTCAACACCACTGAGGACTCAAGGTGCTACTAAAATTCAGACCCACCCCTTCCTCCTCAATTACTACTCCCAGCACATATGGCCACAACACCTGTCTTGGAAAGGTTACAGTCAGCATTCAGGTACGTAACAAGAAAAGCTAGTTAGAGAGGCAAAGAACATTGATTATAACAAGGAGGTTATTCAAGCACTTAACAACTGTACACTCAATCAGTGGAACAAGCACACTGAAACAGAGCCTTTACAATGTTTCTTATGACATAAGATTTTGCTATTGAGCATTTATTTTGCTAACAGAGAGCAGCACAGAAGCAGATGAGATCCCACAGTGGGCCTCTGTAATAACACATCTGTATGTCTGAGCAAGGCAGTGGGACAGGCAAACTGCTGAGATGGCAATCTGATGCAGCAGAAGAAACTTCGCTATTCATGCTTCTTACACTTTATCTTCAGAATAGGTCTGCAGTTTAAACCACATGCTCCTCCTGCCCAGCACCATGACAAAGCATTCAAATGCTTTTATTATGTACCGTTCCAGTCTACAGGAAAAGATAAGGAATGATTATGTTTAAGGAGAAACACAGCCCTGGTGATTTACCGATAATTTCATTTAACACTGAAGAATAGGTGGGAAGATGGTTCAGCAAGAGGTTTTATGATATTAGACCAGTGGTCTTCAAATATCCCTGGGAGACCTGTGAATGACTTAAATGATCTGTGGGAGGAAGTTCATTAGGTAGACAGCTGCATAGCATAGTTGGGTAATTTTTATTGTACCCCTTGGGGTGAATTAAACACACATTTGTGCTTAAATATAAAAATTTAATGAACAATGCATTGGACAGAATCCTACCACCATAAGTGGTTCTGTAACCAGATGTAATCAAAATAATTAGTTCATTCTTTGTAACTAAGCAACACAGAGATAGGAGCAGGGTAGACAATGCTTTAATATTGTGTTTGTACACCTATGGCTATGGATATGCTACTATGCCCAAAGACAATTGGGCGAGGAGTAGTACGGACATGCTGCTATGCTCCCAGTACAGCCCCAGCCCATCCTGACAACGAGTGGAGGGTGGTTACAATAATTGGTTTGTGTTAAGGGTGCCAAATCATTGTTAGGGACCATGCACCATGAAGAAGGGAAGCAGGTTACATAAGCAAGGTGGGATTGCGCATGGCCAGAAGAAGGGGTCAACTAAAGGACACACCTGTACGACCACCAAGGACCACCAGAGACCCCCACAGAAGCCCCTCGGAGCTCAAGGATGCATGCGTAATGACCACGCAAATATGATAATTAGTTCCAGGAAATAGAATGAATATGCGTGATCATTCCAGGAAATTTCATGCATATGCATGTAATTGGACAATATAAGTTTCGGCTGATGCAACCTGCGGTATGCACGCTAGGTGGAACGATCCCCCGTGCATCCGGTGCCGTAATAAAGAATGCCTGCTTCTTAATGCTACATTGGTGTTAAGGAGTTTGATTCCCGATTTCGGTGACAGTTTTGGCGACCCAGATGGGACCCTGCTTCTGAATTTTGATGGATCCGAGGGATCACAGGACCTCCAGCTGGCACCGAGGGATTCTCGGGGAGAACCTCCGATCCCCGGACTGAAGAATTCTGAGCAAGATCCCCTGGAACAAGGTAATAAGGCATTCTTCTAACGGGTAACAGAACTTTAGGTAGGACATGGGTTAGAGTCCCACCAAAGGTAGGACGTGGGTTAGAGTCCCACCAAGCCTGCTTGTAAGGCGTGGCAAAAGCTATGCAGGGTTGGGCCAAGAGGTACCTCGATTGGTAAGTCTCTGCTAGGCGAAAGCCTGTGGAGCGGGGCCCAAGGGGGAGTCTTCGACGGGGGGTTGAAGTCTCCAAGGTCGGGATTTCCGGCAGGGGGCTGGAAGCCCAGAGGGAGCTCCAACAAGGGTTGGGGTCCCTCTGACTAGTGCCTGTGATAGTGCACAATCACAACCACTAGTCATTTGGGAGACGGGTACATTTCCGAGTAAGAAACCCATCCCACAAAGAACACCTTTGGGATGTATTTTAAAACACTGGAAAGATCTGGGGGGTGATCCTTTGACATGGAAACAATTAATTGAATATTGCAATAATTGGTGGCCAATGTATACTTTGGAAGGTGGGGAGAAATGGCCAAAGAATAGTCCATGGCAATATAATACCATCTTGCAATTAATGTTATTTTGCAAAAGGGAAGGTAAATGGGATGAAATACCTTATGAGGTATTTATTTTTGCTTTGAGAAATCATCTGGAGTGGCAAAAACAGTGTGGGATTATCCAGTAAGATTTTATGGTATTGACTTTGGAAAAAACAGGGAAGGAATAAGAGTTTAAGATGATGTTGCTCTGCCTGTAGCATTGGAAAAGGGAATGTCCCAAAGGAGAGAATTGGATCTTTCGCTACAGGCAATTAAGTTGATGACTCTGAATGAAGAGGACTGAAGGAGACCGGGGGAGTCAACCCCAGCTGAACACCTGGTTACATTAAAGCTGGGGAATGACAAAGTAGAATTTTTAGTTGATACAGGGGCAACATATTCGGTATTAAAAATATGCTAAGGGGGGTTTAGTCATAGAACTATAAGTGTTGTTTGGGCGACAGGGCAGAAGGAAAACCGGCCGTTTTTACAACCTTTGAAATTCAAATTGGGAAACCAATGGGTAACTCATCAATTTTTGTATATGCCAGAATGTCCATCATCTTTGTTAGGAAGAGATATATTGAGTAAATTGAATGCACAAATAATTTTTAAAAAATGGGGAGACTCAGCTGTTAATACCTGAATCAAAAGCTGTGGAAGCGAGAATTTTTATGTTACAGGATACACCAGGGGTGGAGGAAATCCCTGTAGAAGTGGAGAATGCTGTAACACCCTTGGTATGGGCAAGTGGAATTCCAGGTCGGTCTAAATTGGCGGAACCAGTAAAGGTTGTTCTAAAATCTGGAACTAAACCGGTAAGACAAAAACAGTATCCTATTAAGTGGGAAGCTAGAAAGGAGTCGGAAGAATTAATAACAAAATTTTTGAATTATGCATTATTGATAGAGTGTGAATCAGAATATAACACCCCGATATTGCCAGTGAAAAAGCAGAATGGCAAGGAATATGGGTTAGTTCAAGATTTAAGAGCCGTGAATCAGATTGTTCAAGACATTCACCCAGTAGTAGCTAACCCATATACCTTGCCGACATCCTTAAAAGAAAAACATAAGTGGTTTACTGTACTTGATCTCAAGGATGCTTTCTTCTGCATACCTCTAGACAGAGATAGCCAGGCATATTTGCCTTTGAATGGGAAAGCCCCACCACTGGAGGCAAGACACAACTCACCTGGACAGTGCTACCTCAAGGGTTCAAAAATAGTCCTACAATATTTGGTAATCAGTTGGCAAAGGAATTGGAAGTGTGGAAAAAGAAAATTTAGAAGGAATACTATTGCAGTATGTAGATGACATCTTGATAGCAGCAGAGACTCGAGAGGACCGTTTACAAGCGACCATCAGCTTGTTGAATTTTTGGGACAAGCAGGATACCGAGTATCAAAAAGCAAGGCCCAGATTGGGAAAGAGACTGTGATATACTAAATATATCAATATATCAAAGCCTAAAGCTTTGAACCTTCGCAAGGACAAAGAAGATTGGGAGCAGGCAGAAAGGAAGTAATTTGTCAAATTCCAGAACCCAGAACGATATGGGAATTGCGGACATTTTTGGGTATGGTGGGGTGGTGTCCATTGTGGATCCTCAATTATGCAGCTTTGAAAGGATCCCAGGAGAATCACCTGTTGTGGACACCTGAGTGTCGGACAGCTTTTAAAAATCTGAAGAAGGCTTTGATGTCTGCACCTGCGTTAGGACTCCCAGATTTAGCAAAGCCTTTTGAATGTTTGTACATGAGCGATAACATCTTGCTTTGGGTGTGTTGACTCAAAAATTAGGAACCTGGAAACGGGCCATTGGGTATTTTTCTAAGCAATTGGATAATGTCAGCAAGGGATGGCCTGGATGTTTGCGAGCTGTGGCAGCAACTGTACTCTTAGTCCAAGAAGCAAGGAAATTAACCATGGGGCAGAAAATTACGGTTTATGTCCCACATATGGTAATTTCTGTCTCGGAGCAAAAAGGGGGGCAATGGCAGTCCCCGAGCCGCATGCTCAAATACCAGGTCACTCTCTTGGAACAGGATGATGTGGAACTTAAAACTACAACAGCAGTGAACCCAGCAATGTTTTTAAGCTTGGAAATGGGCGAGTCTTTACACCATGATTGTTTGCAAACTATTGAACAGGTGTATTCTAGCAGACTGGGCCTGAAGGATGAACCGTTGCCTAATCCTGATTTGGAGCTGCTTATGGATGGAAGCAGTTTTGTCCGAGATGGAAAATGAATGGCGGGGTATGCAGTGGTTACCACCGCCCAAGTGATGAAAGCTGAAGCCCTCCCTGTGAATACATCAGCACAGAAAGCAGATTCACACACATGGAGCTATCTGGAAGGAAAGAGGACTGTTGGCAGCTCAAGGATCGCCCATTAAATGTAAGGAAGAAATTCTCCAACTCCTCCAGGACATCCAGCAGCCCAAGGAAGTAGCGGTAATGCATTGTAAAGCACATCAATTTGGACAAACCGTGGTAAATGTGGGCAACCGATTGGCTGACAAAACTGCTAGAGAGGCAGTGGAGCAAAGCATCCTTGCCCTGGTACCAGTAAAACAGGTAAAACTTCCAACCCCGAAACCAAATTTTGGTAAATTGGATAGATTATTGGCAGAACAGTTGGGAGCAGTAGAAAATGAGGTCGGTAACGTACACCCGACAAGTCATAGTTACCCCACAAATAATGATAAAAATAGCTGAGGAAAAACAGAGAGAAACACATGGGGGAATTGAAGCGATGATTGTGGATTTACAGAAATCAAGATTGCTGTGTGCACATCCCAAATGTTACAGCTGCTTTGAATGAACAAATAGATGACATGAAGAGGGTGGCACAGCAGACTCAAGGTTTAAGAAACAAAATGCAAACAAATTGGTTAGGCCAAAGTTTGGGACATTTTGGATTTCCTCTTAAAGGATGGATAACCGAGTTGTTACAGACACTAATCATTTTGATTATAGTTGTTTTGATGATTTGTTTGGTTTATCAATGTTTAAAGAAAATGTTGACACAGACATTGTCTAGGAATTCTGTAGCAATTTTAAAATCAGTGATGAAGCATTGTACACCAATGCCGGGAGAGAAGCCACCTGCTTATGTTGAGATATGAAATATTAAGAGTGGAAGTATTGAAAAGATGATTATTTCAAAACTTCCAAAGGGGGGAAATGTAACCAGATGTAACCAAAGTGATTAGTTTGTTCTTTTGTAACTAAGCAACATAGAGATAGGAGCAGGATAGACAATACTTTAATGTTGTGTTTATACATCTATGGCTATGGATATGTTGCTATGCCCAAAGACAATTGGGCGAGGAGTAGTACGGACATGCTGCTATGCTCCCAGTACAGCCCCAGCCCATCCTGACAACGAGTGGAGGGTGGTTACAATAATTGGTTTGTGTTAAGGGTGCCAATCATTGTTAGGGACCAGGCACCATGAAGAAGGGAAGCAAGTTACATAAGCAAGGTGATATTGCGCATGGCCAGAAGAAGGGGTCAACTAAAGGACACACCTGTACGACCACCAAGGACCACCAGAGACCCCCACAGAAGCCCCTCGGAGCTCAAGGATGCATGCGTAATGACCACGTGAATGTGATAATTAGTTCCAGGAAACAGAATGAATATGCATGATCATTCCGGGAAATTTGATGCATATGTATGTAATTGGACAATATAAGTTTCGGCTGATGTAACCTGCGGTATGCACGCTAGGTAGAACGATCCCCCGTGCATCCGGCGCCGTAATAAAGAATGCCTGCTTCTTAATGCTACATTGGTGTTAAGGAGTTTGATTCCCGATTTCGGTGACAGTTCTACAAGGAGTCTGCAAAGATGTGTCACGAGCAGATTCGTTATATACACTTGCACCAGCACCAATCCTGTGAGCATCAGCATGGGGCACCTCAGCCCCATCCCCCAGCACCAGTTCTGCTGCCCAAAAGGTGGCCCCTGAGCGCTCACATTCCAGAACTGCTACAAGACAATGTTGCAGGTATTTCTTATCAGCAAGGGAAACTTCACTCCCTTACAGGGAGTCCTTCTGTCTCTGGCATTCCTGCTTCCAACCCGTTTAACCAATTCTGCAGTTGGGCCTTCCTGCCCTCCATGCCAGATCATTCCTTGGTCACAAATTACCAGTGCTGAGCAATTAGAATTTGAATTTCCCCTTCAGCATACATGAAATCTCTAACAGGGTCTCACAAAAGCTTTTGGAGCTCATAAATATAGGAAAGTTCAAAGTCCAACGTAGGTGGATTTAGAGAAGACTGCTTCAATGATGCTGCTGGTGCCAAGTTCTTAGAAGCAAGAACTGCTGGGGGGTGTTACAAAACTACATACAGTAATCCCTCATCAGCCTGCTGGTCACCTACAGAAGCACCACACAACATTTCACCATGTGACACTCTGCCCCCTGACCAACATCAGCAGCGTAGGCAGGATGCCACCCACGTTATCCATGTAAGGTATGATTCTCTCAAATCACACTGCCATTGGTGGAGTCAAGGGGCGGCACGACTCTTACGCACGTTCAAAAGGCATATGCACGATTGGTTGTTGCAGCCAGATGACCCGGATGCCAAGTGTCCCTGGCAGTCCACCGGAGCTATGGCATCGCTTATGATCCTGTGCTTGCTATCAGTGATTGGGTGAGTCGCCATATGGGTGTGTTATTGCTCATCTTTCTTACTGCCTCAAAGTTGGGGTGAGGGGGTGGTGGTGTTTGTTTGGGGTTTTTTTTGTTTGTTTTTATAATGCATTGTCACACTCCATTACTGTTTGGACCACACCATGACAAGTTACCATCTCATGTCAGAGAAGAAAATGGGAAGGCAAGGTATGCAAATTCCATGCACAGAGAAATAAAGAGGAAATCAACCTGGGGAAAAAAAAAAAAAAAAAAAAAAGGATAGAATTCAGCATTAGAAGATTTCCAAAGAGAAACTCAAGATCACTCAGGAAAGTACTTCTCAGATGTGGTTAAGCAAGAAGGTCACTGCTTATAAGTAACTCTAGAAACATCTAGCATCTATTATTGATTAATTTCAAAACTACTCAGAACTTCATAATAGTTAAGTGTCCTTTAATCAATTGGAACAGTAGCTTAAAATATTCCACCACCTCTTTTTTTTTTTTTCCCCCCAGGTGGACAGTCCAAGGAGAAGGGCTCTTCTCCCCTGTAGTGAGTTTGTAAAGCATATATGGTAACAGGCAGGTAAAGCCTTTTTAAGCACACAACATTAAACTCGCATCTCCACATCTAAGAAAAACACTGCCAACTTTATTCTCCCTCCTTCTGTCCCCAAGAAATCCCCAGAGGCTTTAGAGACAGTCAAGATAGATACCGCTGAGTATGTGTGCATGCTCTTGCCTCCTTTCCACCCCCCAAATTAAGTTATTCAAGACACAAACTTCTGCAACAATTCTCCAGCAGCCCCAGAGACAGAAAAACTGTTTAGTGCCTGATAAACTGCCATAGCTTTTCCTACAAAACAACCTCTAGTAAGGTCAGGCTGTCCTGAACACCAGGAAACGGGATTGTTTCTCTTTACGCCAATGAAGTTGGCAAATCATCAAAATCAGTACATTGCCTGTGCCCAGTAAGATATTGGTAGTTTTGCTGCATGTCCTGTTTTTCTTACAAGACTGTCTGGAACAACACAGCACATCAGTGTAATCTAGCATAGCTTTGCACATACTAAATGTGTTCATGACAGAATTAAATGAGCTTTCCTTATGGAGGAGGAGAGAACTGTGAAAACGCTGAAGGCACAAGCACAGAGCTGAGGTCACATCAGAGAAACGCAGACCTTAATTTTAGACAAGTCTGAGCTCCAAAACCAAACACAAGACCAAAGAGAGCTTATTTGCATCTTCTGCCCAGTACACAGGAATTCTATTAGAAGAGAAAAATACAGCTTCCAGCAGAAAGTATCTTCTGCTACAGCCTCTGCCCAAGGAGCTAGCCTCAAAGTTACGTTCACAACCTGTCTTCCAGCCAGGATGGTGCCAACGTCCCCTTCTCCAGAACTTTTATATAATCCATTTTAAAACAAACAAACAAAAAGCCTACTTGTTTTCATCACACTATGAGCTAACCATCAGTTGGTTACGATCAAAAGGTAATTAAGAACTTTCAATTAAGACTGAAGTACCAGTTGGTGCCCAACCACTCTGGGTTATGAAATAAGTGTATTATTTCTCCCACCCTTGACTTTTATGAAGACAAGCAATCAGGAAAATACAGATATATAATAGATAAAACACAGAGGTAGATTTTAAAGCTGAAATACACTGAAAAGATCCTAAGGCAAAACCTGTCATATTTAACCCCAAGAGGTTTCAGTCTGCCCTAGCTCCAGACTGAATACTGCTCACAGGGGAGATTCAACAACTACCTATCTAGAGTCAATCAAGTTATCTAGTTTAGGCACAGGCAGGTGGCTTTTGATATGAGAACAGAGCTGTTGTCTTAAAGGCACAGGCAGGCCTCTGCCTTTTAGAAATATCCCAAATCCACAGAAAGTGCTTCAGCATCTACATTTTCAAGCTGTCCACAGCTACCTGCTGAACCATTTGACCAGTTTATGCCCAACTGTATGCCCAGGCACAGCACTAACTTGCACAGGCCAGACTGCTGCTTTCTCCTCCCCACTCTTCAATAATAGGAAAAAAAACCCCCATTGCATTATAAGATAAGACATTATCAGCTCCACCTCACGGACAAAGCAGCTTTTGACTGAAGTCCTTCAACAAAGCAGTAACATGTACCTCTTCTGAGAAATAAAGCCAAGTTCATCTTTACCTTGGGCAGGAAGTCTATAAAGATGAAAAAATTAAATCACACATGGTCAGTGTTCTGATGCTCCTGCTTTTAAGCAGCTGAATGATAACTGGAAAACAAGTGTTATAATATTAATTATTTAAAGGAGAGTAAGTACAGGCTGTTCAGTCCAGTGATGATCTCCTACAAAAAATAGAAGTTAGACTGCAAAAGAGATATCTAAGCGTTTTGACTCTGGGGAAAAAAGAGCACTTATCCAACGTTTCACTACACTGCTAATACAACATATTCCCAGGTTCAAAACTTTATGACCAGTAAACCCACTACAGTAAAAGCTCTGTGTTTTCCACCGCCTGTTTGTTTTTCCCTTCTCTGCCCTCCCTTTCACTCTCAAGCAACTCACTACAAGACACCCAGATAAGAAAAGTTCCCTGTCTGTTTTCAATTACTGCAAACAAGAAGGAAAGTTTTCCATAGGGAAGTACAAGCACCTCTACCTTATTTGCTACTCAGGGACAACTGTGCTAGTGATATCCAGAACACTTGTCAATAGTGATGAAAGACAAAGACTTTTTCGTGTGCATGCTTTATTTGGAGGGGAACAAACACACACCACCCCCCTTCTATTTAAGGCATTCTACAATACCCTTCCTACCTGCTTCCTCTACAGCCCCCTGTAATAGCCATTAAGCCTCAGAAGATCCCTAAAAGACTGGGGAGCTCTACTTCTGCAGTTGGAGAAATCAGATACAGAGATGCCAGTGACCAACTCAAAACTCATACTGGAAGTCTGTAAGAAAGGAAGAGAAAAGGAGAGACTGAACTTAAGTCTCCCAGCTACTTAGTAATCCTTCATTCTCTATCTGAAAGGCCCTAGGATCCTATGCCAACAGGCACAAACAGATCAAACAAGCTCAAAAGAAACTAGCATTGCGAGTTTTAATTAGACCACAGAATATATAACAGCTTTAGTCACTGAAGAAACAGATGTCCTTACTATCAGCATCACAACTATGCAAAACACCTACAAATGCTAAGAGCATTTTGTGAATGAACACATCTCCCACAAGACATACCTTTCCAATTAAAGACTTAATATCCTGGGTAACTAATCTGTTGTGCCACTCTGTCAATATTTTTTTTTTTGTTTTCTATTATACAATTTAAAGAATTAATGCAAAGACCCACACTCTTTCCATCCTTCTGCCCTAGAATTTCCACTTAGTGTGGGGACAGTCACAGATGCTGCAGTCTGATGCTTGTTTTAAAGCATCAATTTAGTTATTCTTAAATGTTTATGTGGTAATATTTATGGATGGGTTTGTGGGGTTTTTTTTGGTTGGGGTTTTTTTTTTGGGCGGGGGGGAGCTATTTTGAGTTTTGTTTGCTTCTAAGGAAAGAAGCAATTTTCCAAAAGATGAGCCCAGCAGTTTTATTTTCCTCAAACTACTCCATGGAAGATCTCAACCTACTACAACCCTTAACTGTTAGGGGTTAAGTAGTTTACTACCCTACTGTCTTGGCCTTCCACTTCTGTATGCATACACAGTGTTTAAGAACAACCCATACCTTATTTGTAGCAGTAGCACTGGATCCTGGGACCACAGGCACATTCGTCACTTGCACTGATAAGTAGTTATTGTCTATGAGAGGCCAAGCACCTTCCACTCTGCATGTCTGGAAGCGATCCTTAAAAGTTCTCAGATGAGGATCACCAAACAAGCCACAAAAACAGGTAAGTAGGAGGAGAAGTTTGTTCCTCTCCCTGATGTTCTCTGGCTCCTGTGTGGCCACTGTAATTGCAGGGATCATGGGTCACTTTAGGGTTGGTAGAGGATGTGGGTCCATCCTTGGAACAGTTTCTCTGGCTCATGAGGTCGCTGATTCCAAGCACTGCAGAATGGTAGACTAGATTTCCACGGCATACTTTGGAATTGCGATAGGTACAAGCAGCATATGCCCGCAGGGCCTTGCAAAACTCCAAATCAGAGCCATCAAGAGCAGAGTTTAGATGTGAAGTTAAGGACACGAAGTCTGTGGTGCACTTCTGGATTCGACAAGGTGTTTGAAGCTGGCAGTCAGCTAAGCACAAAACAGAAGGCAGAGAGAAATCAAGCAAACCTCTTAGATTGCAATATCCCCTTCCACATCCACAAGTGCTACAGAAAACATCTTAAAGAACTTACAGTACTCACCCATTGGGGAGAACATTCTGTAAGAGAGAAAAAGGGGTTGAGAAGATGTGCGGGGGGGGGGCAGACAGGTGGAAGATATCAATACAGCTCATCTCTCTCAAAAGCTGAGATAACCCAAGCCTGACTTGAATTTCATCTAGACAATAGCAAGTAATAGATTAAGAGCATTAACTCCTGGAAAAGAAATGCTGGACTCATAGTTGGCAAATGATAAGCGTAGAATTGCATCTCCATCTTATTAAATCACTTAGTCAATAAGCAAGTCTTAATTTAGTCTTCAGTGCTTTATATGACAAGTTACTGAAGTTTTAAACAGAATCCTGTTCCTGAGAAGGATGTGTGGTTAAGAAGTTGTGATACAGGTTTAGACACAAACAAACTGAATGAAGCAGAGATCAGAGTTTCTATTCTTCAAGAACATGGGGGGGGGGGGGGGGGGGGGGGGGGGGGGGACGACGACGACACACAACGACGGACGGACACACGACAACAGGCCAGGCCATAAACTCTATTTGCTTTAATTCCCTGGCACTGACATAGCTAAAGCTTCACTGCTTGCTTTCTGGAATTAAACAGTGAGAAAACCCACAGCTGTTTGAAGCTCAAGTTGCCAGCTAGGTAATCCAAACACTGCAATAGCACCTCTTACAGCATAATACAATAATGAGACAAGGGGCAAAAAAAAGCACCTCTCCCCACCAAAACCTGAAGTACTTATCAGATGTAAACAGGTACACAGTTCAGGTTAAAAAAAAAAAAAAACAACCACAAAAAAACAAAACACAAACCACCAAACACCACCACAAGACAAACCCCCCCCCCCCCCCCCCCCCCCCCCCCAAAAACAAAAAACCACCCATACCAAACAGTTGCACCTTATCTGGTCAACTGATTTCTGCAAAGAAACATAATTACCATCCCAGCAAGCAAACTGGGATTTTTACAGGCCTCTCTTCCACAGCTCTCAGTCACAACCTGAAATCCTTCCAGGTTCTCATGGCAGTTAACTTCAGTCTTAAGAGTTTAACTTTTACACAAAGCAACTCATGAGGGGTAGAAACAAAACAAGGCTGCACAATGTATTAAAGAAAACATAGATGCACACATTCCACAGGGATTAAAAATAGGACAACAGTCAAATGATAAATCAGGTTCCCTCCCATCCAAAGAGCAGAAGATAGCCATAACAGCAAATGGAACTTCATAAGAATACTTGCAAGACTTCATGTAATAGTTTTTGGTGCTTGGACAGCTATCCACTGAAAACATGCTGCATTATTTTGTTCCTTGTTGAAGGAAAACAACAAGAGAGCAAGAGAGGAACAAAACCCAGGAAAAAAAAAAACAACCACCAAACAGTGATACAACCTCTCACCACCCACCAACTGACGCCCAGCCAGTCCCCGAGCAGCGATCGCTACCCCCCGGCCAACTCCCCCAGTTTATATACTGAGCATGAGGCCATATGGTATGGAATAGCCCTTTGGCCAGTTTGGATCAACTATCCTGGCTGTGCCCCCTCCCAGCTTCTTGTGCACCTGGCAGAGCAGGGGAAGCTGAAAAGTCCTTGACCAGTGTAAACACCGCTTAGCAACAGCCAAAACATCAGTGTGTTCTCAACATTATTCTCATACTAAATCCAAACCACAGCACTATACCAGCTACTAGGAAGAAAATTAACTCTATCCCAGCTGAAACCAGGGCAGACCAATAAAATTCACTGTGTATATATTAATTTATAATTTTAAATGGTCATAAAGCAGATTTATAACAACACAAAAATACAGAATCACAGAATCGTATAGGTTGGAAAAGACCTTTAAGATCATCGAGTCCAACCGTAAACCTAACACTGCCGAGACCATGGCAGTAAACCTAACACTGCCAAGACTACACCATGTCCCTAAGCACCTCATCCAAACATCTTTTAAATACCTCCAGGGATGGCGACTCAACCACTTCCCTGGGCAGCCTGTTCCAATGCTTGATAACCCCTCTCTAATACTTAGAGAAGCATATGGAAGTGTGAACAAAGAGAAGAGATATTTTACAGCTATCCTTTCCCTCCCCTCAAATCCCTCTCTTTACACCATTTCCCACCTTTTGTGTGTCCTCAAATTAAAATAGGGCTGAGTTCAGTTTCATTTTAGCAGTCCAGTTAAAATATTCCTAAGTTTCTGAGAAATGGGGGGGTGAAAGAAGACCGAATAATAATGTTGGACCTTTAATTTTTAAATGCAGTTGTTTTCTGCAATTCACAGTGATGAGAGGATATTAGCAATTTCTCTGCTTATCCCCTAGCCAACCCTCCTGAGTCAGGACTCACATGACATACCCAGAACATCCAATCTGTGAATTTGGAAGGGCAACGGGTGTTTTGCCTATGATAGGTAGCTAAGGTAAATGTCCTGTCAAAATCCCAACACAGAGTAGAAGCAGCCTTTAACCTACAGCCAAGCATGACCATGAAGCATATGAGTAAGCAATAAGTTTCTCAGTACATCTTTGTGGAAGTGATAAACCACAGCTTTGCGAAGAAAAAAAAAAAAAAAATTCTGTGTTTTAAGGCACATGATCGCAAAGTGAAAAGACCTATGCCAAGCAAACTGACATAGACTATGCCAGTTCAGAGCCTGACTTTCAAAAGCATCAATTTTTTTAAAATAAAGATTTTTGATATTTTAATCATATATAATTTAGTCCAGGTTGGCAAGACAAGTTATCAAATAGCAAAACAAATCTACCCATCCAAGCCCCCTTGCAACTTTAGGCAAATTCATTCTGCTGCTTTCAGTAGGCTTGTCCTGGTTTCAGCTGAGATAGAGTTAATTTTCTTTATAGTGGCTGGTATGGGGCTATGGTTTGGATTTGTGCTGAAGACAGTGTTGATACTACAGGAGATGTTTTAGTTGTTGCTCCACTAGTCAAGGACTTTTCAGCTTCCCCTGCTCTGCCAGGTGCAGAAGAAGCTGGGAGGGGACACAGCCAGGATAGTTGATCCAAACTGGCCAAAGAGCTATTCCATACCATATGAGGTCATGCTCAGTATATAAAGCTGGGGAAGCAGAAGGAAGGGGGGACATTTGGAGTGATGGCGTTTGTCTTCCCAAGTCACCGTTATGCATGATGGAGCCCTGCTTTCCTGGAGATGGCTGATCACCTGCCTGCCCATGGGAAGGAGTGAATGAATTCCTTATTTTGCTTTGCTTGCGTGCACGGCTTTTGCTTTCCCTATTAAACTGTCTTTATCTCAACCCACGAGTTTTCTCACCTTTACTCTTCCGATTCTCTCCCCCATCCCACCGAGGGGGAGTGAGCGAGCAGCTGCGTGGTGCTTAGTTGCCGGCTGGGGCTAAACCACGACAAGGCTCTTGGTATAGAGGGAAGGGGGAGGTGAAACAGCAATCTGACTAAATCCAGATGACTTAAGCCTGCACTTAAACATACAATTTATTTCACTACATTTATAAATGTTTAAAAGCACTCAAGTTAAAGAGAAATGCTTTCACAGAAGTAAAACTGATCAGATCATTTCTGAGTGAAAAATACTTCAGGCAAGCACTGTCAGTGTATCTTCCACCTTCTCCCCAGTTTCCATTAAGTCAGGCAAACAGTTGTTCTATAAAAAAAACCAACAAACCAACAACACAACCAAAACCCAGAAAAAAAAAAAAAACAAAACATGTTTTCTCCAAGTTCTCTGGCTTGCTGCTGTACAGCTGCACACTGCCCTGTTCCACAATCACTATTTCCAGCGCTATATCAGTGTTTTCACACACGTATTCCCCCGTACAGTGCGCTTCTTGCGCGGCCTCTGAAGAGCTATCTCTTCAGAGTGGTGCAAACGCTGACGGACGTTTTCCTGACGACACCGCTCACAAACTCCGCATCGACCCGAGCCGCAAACACGCCAGTACGCACACCCACCCCTCCGTCCCGCCTTGTTAAAGTCTGAGGTACACCTGCGCAGGCGGGCACAGTCGGGACCCGGCTCCGCGCATCGGCTCCTCCCTCCCCGATCCGCCCCCCATACCTGTGCCCAGCAGCAGCCCCAGTAGGGCGATGAGACCGAGGGCGGCGGACGGCAGGCGACGTAGCCACTCAGCCTCGGTGGTGCAGGAAGGTGCTGCTCTCCCCATGCCCGTCTATGCAGGTTCCCGGGTTGGAGGCGGGACGGGGCCACAGCATAAGACAGCGAGTGGGAAGCCGACACCTCCTCCTCGCTGCTTCCTTTTCTTCTTCCTCCAAAGGCGCAGGGACGGGCAAAAGCTGCCGGCGCGGCACGGCACAGAGAGATAATCACAAAGGGAAGGAGCCAGTCAACGAACGAGAGAGGACAGTAGCTCTACTCCGCTGAACGCACTGCACCGACCCTGCTACTTCTCCGTCCCACCTCCCATTAGCTAGCCACCCCATCCAACAGGCCCCGCACTGTGCCCATAGGCCCGGCCCGGCCCCACCCCCCGCCGCGCTAGAGCTGATTCAAAAGCCTTTCCCCCTGTCGCTCCCAGTGTCTTGCCTTGCGGAAAAAGCCCCTCCTTTGGCTAGGCTAGGCCAGGCCTGGCCTACCCTTCGCGTAGCGCGCAGCAGCTCTGCGGTCGCAGGACAGCCCTGCGCGTCAGCCCCTGAACCCACGTGATCGGCCGCGTACAGCCAATCACAGCGGCGCCTGCGTTGGCGCGGAAGCCCGCAGAGGTGATTGGCTGCGCTGGCAGCCACACGGCGGGGGGCCGTTCTACTCCGCCGCTGCGAGAGGGCGCGGGCCGGGCGCGCTGTCGGGGGGGGGGGGGGGGGGGGGGGATGGGCAGCACCGCACACCGTGGGGCAGGGGCTTCCCCCGGGAAGGAGAGGGGTGAAACTCCGTCTTGTGGGGGCCCCTTCCAACACAAGCTCGTAACAGCGTCTTTAAATAGCAACCGGAGCATCTTTACCACCTATTCGTCTCCAGTTACAGCTGAAAGCAAACCAACAGCAGGACACTCCCCCAAAAAAGGCAGAATTAAATTAAAGTGGGTAAAAGTCAAACACATGCAAGAAACATTAATGGATTTTAAACAGTGGTTTATTTTCCAGAAGGTAGGTGTGATGCCTGAGCTGCTCCCCTGTGGATGGCATCTCTGTTTCCAGAAGTCAGCACAAGCCTCCTCTTGTACTGCTCACTGCACTGCGGGATGCAAAACGTGTAAGCGACTGGCAAAACACATAGTTTCCTTCCTCATGGTACTCTGTCCATGTAAGGAAGGCAGAAGTCCTGGCAATACACCCCTGGTAACTCATACCCCACCATACCCAGGTACTCACATAATATTTGACTGTACAGTGCTGCGTGGCTCACTGGAGTCAAAGCTGTATCATGCTCTCCTAGGGGATGGGACACTGCAAATTAGGACCTGCATATCAGATAAGCAACAACATGGACATGGCAAGCATGGTGGCAAGGGCAAGGCCCGCAGGTGACTCTGCACCTGCGCTGTGGGATGTGCTGCCGTGGGTGCACCAACCAGGAGGTGGCAGGCGCAAAACGCATTTGGGGTCCCCTGCCAGGGCTGTGGAGGTAGCACATTTCCTGCCCACTTCCCTGCGGAAACTCGCACCATCTTTCCTCCCAAACATTAACCTTGTCAGGCGGAAACTCCACGAAACCTCAACAGCCTCACTGATGCACTGGCCTTAGTATCTTTTTTTTACTTCTTCCTGGCAAAGCAAAGGCATTCACTATCATGGGTCCCACTTTGGGTACTCCCATGCAGCCTGGTCTTATGCTGAGCTGCCGGGCCAGGGGCCTGCCAGTCCTGCCCTGCGTGGGCGTGGAAGGCCCCATCATGCCACCTGTCCCCGGGAGCTCCCCGCGGGGAAAGCACACTGCCAGCACAGCCCCCTGCATCACCTCCTTGGCAGTGCCTAGCAATGGCTGCCCTCTCGCACCCTTCGACTTCAAGAAGTGAACGCGACTGAGGTGCAGAGGAGGAAATACCCTGTGGTACCCCCGAGGGTGACATCTGTGGAAAGTCCTCCATATTGAGAGTGGTTTGCTTTATTGGATGCAACCTGCAGTTTGCAAACTCATAAGTGAATACAGATGTGTGCCTGAACACCTCAGCAATACTTCCCTTCCCTCTCCAGCCACTGAGATCTCGGAGTCTCTGAGCACCAGGTTAGACTGCTTAAAGACAGGTGGAAGAAAATCAGCCCAATGAACAAGCAAATGCACAACACCAAATGCAAGCCATCGTCGTCCCCTCTCCCCCCGCAATCCCAGTTCAAACAACGCAAGCGATTTACCCTGAGCATCCCCATCGCCGCGCTCGCATCACCGGCGGGGGGGCAGGGCGCGGCGGGGCCGGCGGGCGGCGAGCGGGCAGGCAGCTCCCAGACTGCTGGTCGGTCAGCTCCTGGGCCTCCCCGGCCGGGCACGGCGGCAGCGCAGGCAACGGCCGGCGTCGCGGGAGCGGCAGCGAGCTGCCTGCCTCGGTGTGCTTGCTCACTCATATCGCGCTCTTTCCCCAGCACTAGCACAAAGGGAAGGGATGTGCTTTTAATGATAGTGTGATCTTTCTGCCGCCTATAGAAAACAATCGAAGAGGAGGGGAGAGAGGAAACAGGGAGCACAGGCAGACTTTTTCCGGTGGTGCGAGGACGCCGCCTCGCCTCGCCTGGCGTGCCCCTGCCCTGCCCGCAGTCGGCACCTAACTGCCCACACCCGTACCGTCCGCCGGACTATCCCCGGACCGGCCCCTGCCCCGCAGGAGCAGCCCCGAGCAGCCTCCTTCCGCCGCTGCGGCGGCTCCCTGCGCCCTCCCTGCCACCTTCCGGCTCTCAACCGCCTTCAGCCACAGCGGCAGCGACCGCAGGCAGTATGCTGCCATACGGTAGCCGCCAACGCCCCCGTACTTATTTGGGTGTTGGGAGCCCGCTTGACAAGCCGCGTACACAGCGCAGCACCATCGCCCCCCCCACCCCCCGCCGTTTGGATTTCCCCCCTGCCGGGCTGCCCGCCGCCTCTTTTCCTTTCCGTTTCTGCTGTCAGGCTCCTGTTTATGTTGAGCACCCAGTGCTTGGGCTATTTGTCCCCGGAGAGATAACACTGACAGATTGATGTGCAGCTTCTGGCTGGAAATCTGACCTCGCAAATACAGCGATTGCATGTTAATAGTCAGGCAGAAGGGTAAACAAGGAAGGGAAACACTTCCCAACTTGGCCTTGTGGTTGGTGAAGTCTTGGGTTGGGGGATTACAAAAGGTACAGATCCAACCTGACAGTTTCTCTGTGGTCCATTACATTTTCACCCTGAGTTTGCTACACAGTGTTTCTGGGGAATGGATGCACCTCTGCTGTTTTTCAGGGTTGGGGGCTGTGCTGTACTAGGTAGGAGCATTTTGAAATGACCAGCCCTTCTGCCAAAAGAAGTGCCAAAAGATGGTTTCACAACACCCAGTACAAGGTGCATGGTGGCTGTGTAGGAGGTCTGCTATGGATGGCAGAGGACTGAGCCTGCAGGACGGAGCCAGAAAGTTAGTGGGAATGGCAACCTACAGCATGCTCAGAATGAGCTCTAAAATATCAGCCTTCATTTGAACAGAATCTGCTTGATTCTTCACTCTTTCAGTAGATGCTCTTGGGAAAAGTTTTGGTTTCTTGCTGTTAAATGCTAGGTTTCTGCAACATCCAAGGCTTGCAATGTTCTTCAATAAGAATTTTGGCATGATAAAGTGTCCTGGTTTCAGCTGGGATAGAGTTAATTTTCTTCCTAGTAGCTGGTATAGTGCTGTGGTTTGGATTTTAGTATGAGAATAATATTGATAACACGCTGATGTTTTAGTTGTTGCTAAGTGGTGGTTACACTGGTCAAGGACTTTTCAGCTTCCCCTGCTCTGCCAGGTGCACAAGAAGCTGGGAGGGGGCACAGCCAGGACAGCTGACCCCAACTGACCAAAGGCTATTCCATACCATATGATGTCATGCTCAGTATATAAAGCTGGGGGGAGTTGGCCGGGGGGTAGCGATTGCTGCTCAGGTACTGGCTGGGCATCGGTCAGTGGGTGGTGAGCAATTGCATTGTGTGTCACTTGTTTTGTACATTCTTTTATCATCATTATTATTATTTTCTCTTCCTCTGCTGTCCTGTGAAACTGTCTTTATCTCAACCCACAGGTTTTACTTTTTTTCCAATTCTCTCCCCCATCCCACCCGGGGGGGGGGAGGTGAGCAGGCAACTGTGTGGTGCTTAGTTGCTGACTGGGTTTAAACCACAACATAAAGACATTTAACAGGTGTTTAATTTAGCTGTAGGCTTGGAGCTTGTTACAAAAAAATTGCAACTGGCCCCTGCTGACAAAGGAGAGAGGGTAGGATGCAAAGTATAGAATTACAAGGGTAATTCTTTTATTTGTGCACATGAGGTGTCCCAGCCAAATTGGAGCACACCAAATGTAATTTTACACAGAGTTCTTATACCTTTCAAGCATTCAGGTACAACACAATTTGACTAATCACTACTTAACATATACACTACCAATTACTAATCATAGTAAAACTTTGCAATGCAACTATATTTCTGCAGTGCCATCATCCATCTGCTTCTCTATTGATCCAGCATCCATGGAGTTGGTCTTGCCGTAGTTACTTATCTCTGACACCATACACTGGGAAGGTTTCAAAGATAGACTACACTATTTCAGTTGGAAGGGACCTACAAAGATCATCTAGTCCAACTGCCTGACCACTTCAGGGCTGACCAAAAGCTAAAGCATGTTCTTAAGGGCATTGTCCAAAGGCCTCTTACACACTGACAGGCTGGGGGCATTGACCACCTCTCTAGGAAGCCTGTTCCAGGGTTTGACCACCCTCTCTCTAAAGAAATGCTTCCTAATGTCCAGTCTGAACCTCCCCTGGTGCAGCTTTGAGCCATTCCCACATGTCCTGTCACTGGATACCAGGGAGAAGAGATCAGCACCTCCCTCTCCACTTCCCCTCCCCAGGAAGCTGTAGAGAGCAATGAGGTCGCCCCTCAGCCTCCTTTTCTCCAAACTAGAGAAACCCAGAGTCCTCAGCCGCTCCTCATAGGACATGCCTTCCAGCCCTTCCACTGGCTTTGTTGCCCTCCCCTGGATGCATTCAAGAACCTTTACATCCTTCTTAAATTGTGGGGCTGTATTGGATTTCCATGGCAAGGTTTTGGTAGCAGGGGGGGCTACAGGGGTGGCTTCTGTGAGAAGCTGCTAGAAGCTTCCCCTATGTCCAACAGAGCCAATGCCAGCCAACTCCAAGACAGACCCGCCACTGGCCAAGGCTGAGCCAATCAGGGACAGTGCTAACACTTCTATGATAATATATTTAAGAAGGGGAAAAAAACTGCTGCACAAAAACAGTAGCTGGAAGAGAGAAGTGAGAATATGTGAGAGCAACAACCCTGCAGAACACCAAGGTCAGTGAAGAAGGAGGGGGAGGAGGTGTTCCAGGTGTGTGGGATAATGGCTGAGGTGACTTAAAAATTAAAACTTATATTCGCACTTAAGGCACAGCATTGAAGAAGCCTCCCAGGTGGAATGCGGCTGACATGTAAGGAATCCATGGCATGGGAGTTCCCTAGGCCTGCAACCTTAGATGTTGGTAACGCCAGGGGAACTTGGTGTGCTGACTCTAAGAGGCGCTACCCAGAGGGTGGAGCGGTGTGGAGATGCCGCGGCCAGACTCTGCAATAATAGGGGAACGTAAAGGTATCATGGAACCAATAAGCTGCATATTTACTACCCTGGGCCAACAGCCTGCCACGTTTTTGACAAAATGCTGTCCTTTTGGTGAACTTTGCTCATTATAACATCATTATAATACCAAAACACACCTCCATCCCAAAAGCTACCCGCCTCCAAGGTGCGACCACCCCTCACTGAGCTTGCGCACTGAATTTTCCTAGCTTATACCTTTAAAAGCGAAGCGAGAAAACTTTACACCAATCCTAAACAAAGATGTATGACTAGAGTCACTCAAGCTCCACCCAAAAGGTGAAAGATAGTATAAAATGGCTTAAGAGAAAGAGAATGTTAGGGAAGACACCACTGTGTACCACTCTGACCTCTGGGATCAGTTGACGGGCTGAGCCTCTCTTCCCCCCCATTGGGACGCCTTTGGGTAAGAGTCGAACACTTGGTTATACCAAGTGCCTCCCCGGGAAACTTAGAAATCTCTATAGAGTCGCTTTATTATTTTTCTTTTAACGCGTTTGTCCTCCGGCCGTGTTACTTATATTCCTCCGGCTGTGCTATATCCGGCCATGTTACTTATATTCCTCCGGCTGTGCTATATCCGGCCGTGTTACTTATATTCTTCTGGCCGTGTTATATACATGTTTGTGTCCGGCCGTGTTATTCCTACTCATATTCTTGACATTTGTATGTGCTTTGCAGACAGTTAATTTATCACCGGTAATCCAAAGAATCTGTGTGTCTGTTGCTCTAATAAACTGCACTCTTCACTGCTCTGGCCGTGATAGTTCCTTCAACACGACCAGACTGGGGGGGTGTAAAAGTTAATGCTGTCGCCTTAGTGAAAACCCTGAACCAATAAGTAGCTACACATACAGTCCTTAGAAAATAAACCGTTGACCAGGTCTGAGACTAAGACTGGACTTAGCCGCACCTAGACTCCTCTCTGAGAAGGAGTTTAGAAAGCAAGGGGGTCCTGTCTGAACCTCGTGACTCAACGGGAGAGTTCCCCTCAGCCACCCCTCAGACTCTTATCTGTATGCGACAGTAACTCTTAACGCAACAAGGTGCCAGAGCAGAGATTCCCCTGCAACCTGTAGTAAAGACCATGGTGAGGCAGGCTGTCCCCCTGCAGCCCGTGGAGGTTAACAGTGGAGCAGATATTCACTCTGCAGCCCGTGGAGGACCCCACGCCAGAGCAGGTGGATGCGCCTGAAGGAGGCTGGGACCCTGTGGAGACCCTCTGCTGGAGCAGGCTCCTGGCAGGACCTGTGGACCCATGAAGAGAGGAGCCTGTGCTGGAGCAGGTTTTCTGGCAGGACTTGTGACCCCGTGGGGGACCCATGCTGGAGCAGCCTGTTCCTGAAGGACTGCGCCCCGTGGAAGGGACCCACGCTGGAGCACTTCTTGAAGAACTGTAACCCGTGGGAAGGACTCACATTGGAGAAGTTCGTGGAGGACTTGTCTCCTGTGGGAGAGACCCCACGATGGAGCAGGAGAAGGGTGTGAGGAGTCCTCCCCCTGAGGAGGAAAGAGCAGCAGAAACAGCATGTGATGAAATGACTGCAACCCCCATTCCCTGTCCCCCTGAACTGCTAGGGAGGAGGAAGTAGAGAAATTTGGAGTGAAGTTGAGCCTGGGAAGAAGGGAAGGGTGGGGGGGAGGTGTTTTAAGATTTTGTTTTTATTTCTCATTATCCTACTCTGATTTGATTGGCAATAAATTAATTTCCCCAAGTCAAGTCTGTTTTGCCCATGATGGTAATTGCTGAGTGATCTCCCTGTCCTTATCTTGACCCATGAGCCTTTCATTATATTTTCTCTCCCCTGTCCAGCTGAGGAGGGGGAGTGATAGAGCGGCTTGGTGGGCACCTGACATCCAGCCAGGGTCAAGCCACCACAGGGGCCCAGAACTGCACACAGTACTCAAGGTGAGGCCACACCAACGCTGAACACAGTGGGATCATCACCTCTTTTGGCTGGCTGGTTCTGCTGTGTTTGATGCACCCCAGGATGCAGTTTGCCCTCTTGGCTGCCAGGGCACACTGCTGACTCCTCTTGAGCCTGCTGTCAACCAGCACCCCCAGATCCCTTTCTGCAGGGCTGCTCTCCAGCCACTCCTCTCCCAGTCTATACTTGTGTCCAGCATTACTCCGTCCCAGGTGCAGAATCTGGCATTTGGTCTTGTTAAATTTCATGTCACTGATGATTGCCCAATGCTCCAATCTATCCAGATCCCTCTGCAAGGCCTCTTGTCCCTCAAGAGAGTCAACAGCACCTCCCAGATTAGTATCATCAGCAAACCTGCTAACGGTGCATTCAACTCCTGCATCCAGATCATTGATAAATATATTGACCAGGACTGGCCCTAGAATTGAGCCCTGAGGAACACCACTGGTGACCAGTCACCAGCCAGATGTAGCCCCATTCACTACAACCCTTTGAGCTCTGCCCTCCAGCCAGTTCTTCACCCAGCGCACTGTGAACCTGCTCATCCCACAGTTGGACAACTTGTCCAGAAGGATGCTGTGAGGGACAGTATCAAAAGCCTTACTAAAATCCAGAAAGACTACATCCACCGCCTTCCCTTCATCCACTAGGCAGGTGACCTGATCATAGAAGGAGATCAAATTGGTTAAACAGGACTTTCCCTTTGGGAACCCATGTTGACTGTGCCCGAGGATTGCATTGCCCTTTAAATGCCTTTCAATAGCACCCAGTATGATCTTCTCCATAATTTTTCCAGGAACTGAGGTTAGACTCACAGGTCTGTAGTTCCCTGGGTCTTCCCTCACACCCTTCTTGTAGATTGGAATAACACTGGCTAGCTTCCAGTCAGCAGGGACCTCCCCAGACTCCCAAGACCTTTGGTAGATGATCGAGAGGAGCCCTGCCATAACATCCGCTAGCTCCTTCAGAACTCTGGGGTGAATCCCATCAGGCCCCATGGACTTGTGAACATTCAGCTGATACAGCTGGTCCCTTACAATTTCAGTGTTTGCAAATGGAAGGTCACTGTTCCTGCAGTTGTGGTCCTCCAACTCTGAGGACCAGACAGCCCAAGGTCTATCAGTATTATTAAAGACTGAGGCAAAAAAAAGCATTGAATGCCTCCGCTTTTTCTTCATCCCTATTAGTCAGGTGACCATCTTCAGGTGACCATCTTCAACAAGTATCAGTCCAATGTTTTTCTTGGACCTCCTCTTGCTATTAACATACTTAAAGCCTTTCTTGTTGTCTGACACAACACTGGCCAGTTTCTGAGCTTTAGCCTTTCATATCTTTTCCCTGCATATACGAACCACGGCTCTGTAATCTTCCTGCTTAGCCTGATCTCACTTCCAGAGATCATACAATTTCTTTTTCCTCTTGAGCTCCACGAGGAGTTCCCTCTTCAGCCAAGCTGGTCTTCTGCCCCACTTGTTTGACTTTCGACACAGTGGAATTGCCTGCTCCTGTGCTTCTAAAAGGTGGTTCTTAAAGGCTGACCAGCACTCGTGGACTCCTAAGCCCTCAAAAGCAGATTCCCAGGGGACTCTGCTAAGTAGCTCCCCGAGTAGCTTAAAGTTTGCTCTCCTGAAGTCCAGGGTAGCAACTCTGCTGTCCTTTTTTCTCATTACACTGAAAATTTTCAACTCAACCATTTCATGATCACTTGTGGCCAAGACAGCCACCTACCATCACATCCCCCACAAGTCCTTCTCCATTCACAAATAGCAAGTCCAGGAGGGCATCTTTCCTAGTTGGCTCACCGAGTACTTGTGACAAGAAGTTATCTCCTACAAACTCCAAGAATTTCCAAGACCTGCTCGTCACAGCAGTATGGCATTCCCAGTTGATGTCTGGGAAGTTGAAAACTTCCATAAGGACAAGGGCTACCAATCCAGAGATTTCTCCTAATTGCCTATGGAATAACTCACTGGTGCTTACATCCTGGCTGGGCGATCGGTTGTAGGCACCCACTACAACATCTCCTTTGTTTTCCATCCCCCTAATCCCCACCCAGAGGCTCTCAACCACATCATCATGAACTGTAAGGGCTGTACAATCAAACCTCTCCCTTACGTATAGTGCGACACCTCCACCTCGCCTGCCCTGCGAATCCCTCCTGAACAGCCTGTAGCCCTCCATCCCAGCACTCCAGTTATGGGACTCATTCCACCGGGTCTCACTAATAGCAATGACATCATAGCTCTGGGAACTGACCAACGCTTCCAGTTCATCCTGTTTGTTTCTCATACTGCATGCATTGGTGTACAAGCATTTCAGATATGCTCCCGAGCCCTCCACGCTCCCAGGAGCAGCCTAAATGCTCCCACTAGCATTGCCACCCTCAGGTGGTGCCATGCCAACCCTTGGCTTACCGTCAGCTCTCCTGTTGGTATCCCCTTCCCCCATCAATCCTAGTTTAAAGCTCTCGATCAGTATGTTGTGGGTTAACCCCTGTAGGCAGCTAAGCACCACACAGCCACTCCATCACTTCTCCCCCACACCCTCAGTGGGACAAGGGAAGAGGAAAGGAAGACTAAAAGCCAAAAGTTTGAAAACCCAAAGTTTTGGTGGAGGCACCAGTCCCAGAGCCAGATATTGATATCTTGCGCTCGCCTGTTTCTTCCAGTGTCTCCCCCCATTCCTGGGAGGATTGAGGAAAACACTAGCTGTGCTCCCGAATGTTTTAGCATTCTTCCCAGGGCTCTGAAATCTCTTTTGATTGACCTCAGACTTTTTGTTGCAACATCATTTGTACCCATGTGGAAGAGCAGGAATAGATAGTAGCCTGAAGACTGAACTAGGCTCTTCAGTCTTGTGGTGACATCCCTAATTTGGGCCCCAGAGAGGCAGCAAACTTCCCTGAAAAGAGGGTCTGCAGATGGGTGCCTCCGTTCTGCTCAGGAGGGAATCACCAATGACCATAGCTCGCCATTGTTTTTTTCATTGCTGGTTGTTGCGTTAAGAGTTACTGTCGTGGAGGAGTCTGAGGAGTGGCTGAGGGGGGACACCCTCCCATTGAGTCATGAGGTTCAGACAGGACCCCCTTGCTTTCTAAACTCCTTCTCAGAGAGGAGTCTAGGTGCGGCTAAGTCCAGTCCTAGTCTCAGACTTGGTCAACGGTTATTTTCTAAGGACTGTATATGCAGCCATTCATCAGAGTTAAGGCGACAGCATTAATTTAAACGCGCTGCACCCCCAGTCTAGTCGTGAAAGAGTGCAGTTTATTAGAGCAACAGACACACAGATTCTTTGGATTACTGGTGATAAATTTACTGTCTGCAAAGCACGTGCAAATACCAAGAGTATGAGTAACACTGCTGGCTATAAACTCATTAAAGATGATAAAGCAACTCTAGAGAGATTTCTAAGTTTCCTGGGGAAGCACTTGGTATAACCAAGTGTTCGACTCTTACCCAAAGGCGTCCCGATGCGGGGGAAGAGAGGCTCAGCCCATCAACTGATCCCAGAGGTCAGAGTGGTACACGATGGTGTCTTCCCTAACATTCTCTTTCTCTTAAGCCATTTTATACTATCTTTCACCTTTTGGGTGGAGCTTGAGTGACTCTAGTCATACATACCTTTGTTTAGGATTGGTGTAAAGTTTTCTCGCTTCACTTTTAAAGGTATAGGCTAGGAAAAATTCAAAGCGCAAGCTCAGTGAGGGGTGGTCGCACCTTGGAGGCAGGTAGCTTTTGGGATGGAGGTGTGTTTTGGTATTATAACGATGTTATAATGAGCAAAGTTCACCAAAAGATGGCATTTTTTCAGAAACATGACAGACTGTTGGCCCAGGATGGCAAATGTGCAGCTTACTGGTCATACACAATACCTTTGAGTTCCCATTTAGAGTCAGTACACCAAGCTCCCCTGGCGTCACCGACATCTAAGGTTACAGGCCTAGGGAACTCCCATGGAATGGATTCCTTGCATGTCAGCCGCATTCCACCCGGGAATCTTCTTCAATGCTGTACCTTACCTAAAAGTGTGAATATAAGTTTAATTTCTAAGTCACCTCCAGCAATTATCCCACACTGGTCTTAATGCAGGTTTTATTGTGAGGGGTCAGTCTCTCTGATCTTGGCAAGGCTGCTTGCGCGGGTTCCTCCTCTTTCTCATTATGTGCTTCATCTACTGTACCCAGGGCCTCATACCTGTTCTGTAAGGGTATCTTAGAGGATAACTTAGAGGGTAAGGAGGGGTTTGTCTTACTGCTCCATGCTGTAATCTTCTTCTACCCTTCCTTATCCCTCAGTGACACTGCCTTCCTCCTGGCACAAAGCAGATCCAGGACTTGCCTCCATAGTGGCCACACTGAGTTGGCTTCTATGCATCAGAGATGCTAGAGTACGACTCCATCGATCAGTCTCCCTCTCAGACTCTTGAATACTCCTCAGTCTGCCCACCTCCTCCTGCAGTTCAGCCACCAAGCAGAGCAGTTCATCAATCTGGTCACACCTCCCACAGGCTTGCTTGCAATCACTTTCCATCTCTAGGAATATCCCTTCACACATCCCACAGCTGGAAACCTGGGTGGTCACATGCTTGAACAGGAGCTCTGTCTGTGTGGCTGCATTGGTTCTATCAGGTGATAGAAGCTCAGGAGAAGCAGAGGACACTGCTTTTTGCTAGATGGTCACCATGCTGCCACATGCCTGCCCACTGGGAATATATATGTTTGTCCATTGCAATCAGCTGGGCTGATTGTGTTCACCTGCTTAAATCTCCTGGGTGCAGGCTCCACCCCTTGCTGTCTTTTCCAATCAGCAGGTCTGGGGTCAGTCGCTTGGGGAACACCCCCTGTTCAGCCAAGCCTCTACTTGTCCACGTGAATCCCTCGCCACTGCTTGCTGCCGTCTCTGCTGGTGCTCCTCACACTGCTCTGGTGTCCATTGCAATCCTGTGTTAGAGGGGCTAGGATGCTGGCGTTATCTTGGTTGTCCAGGGGTATCCTTTATCCTTCACATAGAGCTCTAAGATTCTGAGAAGCAAAGTCCTTATTTCCAGGGCTGGGCTGTCCTTCTAGTCCTTGTGATGAGCTGGTGTCCTTTAGTTTGCTTACTCACATGTGATTAATCAGTATACATGTACTATATATATTTTAAGAACGTTAATACATTTTCATACTATAAAGGCTGATTGGTATAATAGTTAGGAAATAACATTTTCACAACAAGCTACCTTGGATAGGGATGTGACAAGTGGCCCGAGAGCTGCTTTAGCTGTCTGGCATGTGGTGCGTAAAGGTACTGCTGTTAGAATATGTATCATCTGCCCTGTTCTCTGAGTGGCTTCCGTTTTTTACGAAAGCAGAAAAGATTTTGCAGATTGCACGGGGTTTGAATGGGGCCCCAGTAATGTATCCACTCGTATTTAGGTCTTGAAGTATACAAGGATTGTTCTCACACTGAGGGAAGAAACCTGAGAAAAGCTTTTAGAGGACTGGGTAACAGTGGATGGGAAAAGACTAAGTGATTTTCAGTAGGAGGATTAGATGCAGAGAAGGATACCAGATGGAGAGTGGCAGAAAAAAATCCATTGTCAATATTTTTTCTTTAAAGAGAGCCAAGATAACAGATATCTGTGAGACACCAAGATAGAAATAATGTTATTTACCCTGATTTTTAAAATGTTTTCTCTCACCAATATGTAGATACTGTTGGTTTATCTAGTAGAATCCCTTCAAAAATGGAATAAAATTATCTGGACGGCAGAGAAACATGATTTCTCTGTGGTTGGCAGGAAACTAGGATAATATTATAAGATAATATCTTTTTCTTTGGATATTGAGTCTGATATCAAGGGAACAGATCCTGGAATATGAATGTCTGAGATCATCAGCTCCAGTATCAATATCATCAGGTCTTGGAAGCACTTTAGGAGGCATGCGCTAATATGACCTTGTGTTTTGTGGATCAGTCCTTAATAGAATTCTTCAAGACCTGATGACAGATGACTCCTCAGACCATCACCCAGAGCATTCTTAGAGCTTGAAGATAAATTATTGTAAGAGATATATTGAAAGCATAAATTCTGTGGCCAAAAGTCCTCTGGGGTAGGAAGGATGATCACAGTCCACTATTCAATATAATCATGTTGCTGTTCATCATACCCTGACTGACCAATAAACCCCTACAATGGAAGAAGGCTCAGTGGAGATGGGCAAGGGTGATGTGCCCATGAAACTCAGGGAATAATTGTCGCGGATGGAGTGAGCGTGCACTTCACTCGTTAGAGAGAAGTAAAAATATAGTTTATTGATACAGAATAGGGAGTTAACAAAGTTCAACGCGACAGTATTTTAACAAGATTCGATGGCGAGGTACACTTGATTATTTACTGCATAGAGGACAGGGTCAGACAAAACTGTCAGGGAGACCCTCCAGTTGAGTCATGAGGTTCGGAAAAGGATCCCCTTGCTTCCTAAACTCCTTCTCAGAGAGGAGTCTAGGTGCAGCTAGATCCAGTCCTAGTCCCAGACTTGGTCAATGGTTTATGTCTAAAGGATTATATATGTGCGCAATCAATCCTTTATGTCACTTAGCTAAGATTTCAAAGTTTAGCATGCTGTTAGTCACTTACCGAGGATCTGTTGCGGCAAGGAATCTCTCAACCTCGAGGAGTAACCTTGAGAGGCGTCCCTGCTCAAGGGGAGATCCTGGTGTGCAGCCCGCTGCCGTGCAGGAGAGCTCAACGGGCCCTGGGCTGTCCACTATTTAAGGAGTAAGATGATTGACTTATGGTCATATTTGCATATCAGCAAGAGGTTTAGATCCCTGCTTCAGGCAGCCCTTGGCTACTTTGTTGCCATCCGTCCTCAAGGTCCAGCATAAGCTGGATGCAGCTATCAGGATGACTCCCACTGATGGTTACTGCTTGTGCAGGGAGCGGGGGGGGGGGGGGGGGGAGCACACCGCCACAATAATGCAGGATGTAACTGACCACAGCTGTTGCAAAGAAAGCTGACTTTATCTCAACACAAAGGGGACCTGAGGGTGGCCTTTGTTTTAGATAAACAGCTATGTCAGTTGAGTGGATCAACTGGTGGTGTAAATGTTTCTCCCTGAGTTCATGAAAAGTGTGAACATCTCCCTGAGTTAGCCAGACTGGCATGGGGGGAGCGAATACGTGGCTCAGCCCAACAGAGAGTATAAAAACTGAACAACTAGCAAAAGAATTTCTAAGAGAGCAACAGGCTTGAGCTGGCTTCAACCCACGTATTCCTGGCGATTGGGGATGCCCAGTGTCATGAGGGTGAGCATATTCTAGAGTACAAAGAACAAGTTCTTGAATCAATGGTAGGAGTGTGATGAAGGCTTTCCAACCAATGCAGGGCTCCAAGCAACTCTTCTTGTAACTCCACAGTCTGGGTGCTCTGTTTATCCTAGGTGTGGAAACTTTGAATAGTAAGGCTGGAGAGAAGGTGCTCCTGTACACAGTTGAATAACATCTTTCCACCAGTTTAGCAATGAATGAACATCTGGGGGAATCAGCAGAGGCATATCTAGTCTGTGTCTATTTTGCACACTGTTTTTAGCCAGTCCTGCATGCAGTGTAAATGCAGTCTAGCATGTCAAACTAGTAAAAGGGGCCAAGCCTACATTAAGAAATTCCTCAAATAAAAATATAAATGAAAATAGGAGTGTGACAAAAGGATGGTGGAGATACGGTCTTTGTTCTTGGCAAAAATGTGTAGGAAGCTATTTGAGACTTGCTTCTCAGTTGTTACTCCAGGAAAGGTCTTTTGGGGTCAAAACCACAACCACATGCCTTTTCTTATAATACATTATTAATTAATTTTGGCATGTATATACACTTTTATACACTTTTGGAGTACATCTGTTTTTCAAAAAACTGCCAGCAAAAATGGAATATAATAAGAAGATGATTGGAAGTTACCCCTCAACTTGCTTTGGATTACAACAGTAGGATGCAAAATCTTAATTCCCTTGATTTGTTGAAAATATCTCTAAGGAGATGCTGTATGGTGAAGCAAACAACCTACCATTCAGGTAGATAAACACCAAAGAACATATGCTCTTCCTGAGCAATTGCATCATGAATTATTCCTGTCCTGAGGCTAAAGTAGAAGGGCACAGAATCTTTCAAACTGAATATCAAGGGGGAGCCCATTGACCTGAGATATGAACCAGAGATTATGCTAGCAGGCTATTTTTGCACCTTATTATATGTAAGTGAAAACATTGCTGGGCCCCAAAGAGTTACATTTCAAGATATGGAAGATGCTGTGGTTTGAACCATACTTATATCACACAATATTGATATGCTTTATTTTTCCCGAGGGTAACTTGCTTTTCATGCAATGTTTAAAAAGAAAGTAAGTAGCTGAAGCTTTAGCTGTTTCTACTTGCCCTAATTTTATGCTTGCAGTTAAATAGGAAGCATACATTTGATCCCTGGGTGAATACTGGGCCTGATAGGCATGCTGGATGACTGCTATTGAGATTAAACAGGGAAACAATCGAAAGATCCTTTGTTTAGCAGTGTTTGAGTCTGTGGAAACTGCTGCCCAAAGGCTGGGCTGTATGCAAGCCCCAGCATTGGAGGTAGTGTTAGCTGCAGCTGTCCATCTGTGGGTGGGAGAAGAAGCCAGAGAGCAAGGAGAAAACCAGGAGAGAGCAAGAAAACAACAAATAGTGTGGCTGTGACAGAAAGCCAAAAGAAAGCGAGCTGTTGGGAAGCCTCTGAACTGGAATGATAGCCTTCAGATTTTGATCAGGAAAACACTTCCTCTTGTTTGATCCTACCATGGTCAGAGAAACAGGCATTGTGCACATTCCTTGTAAACAAGACTGCATCAAAGAAGTAACTGACCCCCCTCTCCTCTTAAGAGAAACAGCCTGTGAGGCCCTAGATATTAGAATAGAATAGAATAGTAATAGACTATTTCAGTTGGAAGTGACCTACAACGATCATCTAGTCCAACTGCCTGACCACTTCAGGGCTGACCAAAAGCTAAAGCATGTTATTAAGGGCATTGTCCAAAGGCCTCTTACACACTGACAGGCTGGGGGCATCGACCAACTCTCTAGGAAGCCTGTTCCAGGGTTTGACCACCCTCTCTCTAAAGAAATGCTTCCTAATGTCCAGTCTGAACCTCCCCTGGTGCAGCTTTGAGCCATTCCCACATGTCCTGTCACTGGATACCAGGGAGAAGAGATCAGCACCTCCCTCTCCACTTCCCCTCCCCAGGAAGCTGTAGAGAGCAATGAGGTCGCCCCTCAGCCTCCTTTTCTCCAAACTAGAGAAACCCAGAGTCCTCAGCCGCTCCTCATAGGACATGCCTTCCAGCCCTTCCACTGGCTTTGTTGCCCTCCTCTGGATGCATTCAAAGACCTTTACATCTGTTTTAAACTGTGGGACCCAGAACTGCACACAGTACTCAAGGTGAGGCCACACCAACACTGAAAACAGCAGGATCATCACCTCTTTGGCCGGCTGGTTATGCTGTGTTTGATGCACCCCAGAATGTGGTTTGCCCTCTTGACATTTTAGATCATTGCCTCAGGGGCAGAAACATCTAAGATGGGCCAGAAGGGGACAGAAATCAGCATATAAAACAATTCTGAGTGCTGCCGCTTCTTGTTTTTCTGCCCGTTTGTCCAAATATGGTATTTTCAATAAAGATGGAAATAATTTTGCACTGTAGGTGGCATAATCAGTCTTGTGCTGCTAGCTACTAAATGATAGATGACCTAGGAAGAAGAATAACATATTGTGCACCCCCATGTAGCATTTTCTATGTTTAGTTTTTCTCTTCAAATTATACTTCAGCCACTATTTCTACTCCAGACACCTGAAAAAATTGATAATATACTTGCGAAGACAGTCTTTCTCTCTAGTTTGTGAAAGTCAGATAATAAATGAATATTAATATTTTCTGTGCAACAAAGTAAGCAAGTCATTAATTTTGTTGAAATAGGACATAAAATCCTTGTAAGGAGCAGACCTGGAGTGGGTCATCCAGTCCTCCCCTTTGCAGAAGGATTTGTTTAATTGCTCTTAAACCTTTCTTAATTGATGAGTGTCATGTATAACCTTGAATATATGCACAGATGGCAATTTTGCAGTCTCCCTTGGCAACTTCTTCCATTGCATAACTCTTATTTTCATAATTTTCTCCATATCTAACCTAAATCCCATTACTTCTGTTCTTACTGACAGATGGTGTCCCAATCCCAAGTTCCTTGCTAGCATCTTTTAATGGCTATAGAGGTGATTAATGTATTTCCACTCCATCTTCTGCTTTTTTTTTATTATTTGAGATTCTGTTGCCTAGAATAACTTCTTTTTATATTTTTACAAAGCTTTGCTCCTTTCTGTTACTCTCTAAAATGTCTCTGGTTTGCTGTTGTCTTTCAAAGAAAGGTATCCAAAACAAAATTCTGAAATTCACCAGCTGAACTGAAGGCACTACCAAAGAAGCACACAATCTACTTGTTAAATATGATATTGTATTCTGCTGCTTTCTTTTATGACCATTTACAGTGTTGGTTCAAATTCATTTGATCCCTATATTCAGTTCTTTCTTCCATACTCCACAGCCAGATCTCTAATGAATTTATCTGTGTACTGGGTCCGGCTGGGATGGAGTTAATTTTCTTCATAGCAGCCCACATGGCACTGTGTTTTGGATTTGTGACTAAACCAGTGTTGATAACACATCAGTGTTTGGCTATTGCTGAACAGTGCTTGCACAGCATCAAGGCTTTCTCTTTTTCCTACTCTGCCCCTGCAGCGGATAGGCCGAGGGTGGTCAAGAAATTGGGAGGGGACACAACCTGGACAGCTGACACAAAATGACCAAAGGGATATTCCATACCATATGATGTCATGCTCAGCGATAACAACTGAGGGTTTTTTGGGGGGAGGTAGCCATTGCTCAGAGACTGGCTGGGCATTGGTCTGCTTGTGGGAGGTGGTGAGTGATTGCCTTTGCATCACTTTTTTTTTCTTCCTCTTTCCTTCACTTATTAAAATGTCTTTATCTCAACCCATGACTTTTCTTGCTTTTGCTCTTCATATCTTGCTTTTGCTCTTCCTATTTTCTCCTGCTCTTTCCTATTCGTTCCCCAGCAGGATGGGGGCGTGAGCAAGTGGCCGCGTGGTGCTTAACCTGCTGGCCAGGGTCAACCCACCATCTACCTAGAAACCTTGGGTGATGGCATGGGTCCCGAGAACTCAAGGTGAAATTCCCAGTGACTCCTGAGGCTGGGACTCTGCTCTTTTTTTATGGAAATATGTGCTCATAACATCTTTTACTATTAAAAATGTAGCAGGGACAAACAATGGATCATATTTAAGCAAAAAGCAGCTTCAAAAACAGATTTGAGAGAGATCAGGCATTATGGGTGAGATTCTCTATCCAGTTATGTCAGTTTTATCCTAAAGTGCTCATCATTGCAGTTCACTGGGGTCATTGAAACAATTATGCTATTACAATTTTTTCCTGCTTGTACTGCTTTGACTCCAAAAGACCAGTTACTGCCACTTGTATTTCCCTAAAGCCCATATTCTGACAGCTGCTTCCACATGAGCAGATCTGCCTGGGCTTCAGAGGGGTTTTGCCTAGGCACAAGAGCTTACCTGGACAGATCAATTTAAAGGCTGGGTATTTAATGGGCAAGCTAGACTTAAGCTCAGGGAACAGCAAGGAAAGCAAAGTGTTAAGGCAAGTAGAAGGAATGCAAATCTTCCCTTTGAAACCCCTGAGCTGTTACTGAGCCTCCCCATCTGTCCCTCTGCTGTTTTAACCCATCTCACACTATGGACTGGGATACTCCTGCAGAGAGTCTTCTCTTCTTGAAACACAAAAAGAGAATGATCTCATTAGATCATTTCATCAGAAAATAATTTGAGCAAGCTGCAATTCCTAGTCTGCACTCAGATAGAAAGTTAAACATTTTACTTCCTCCCTGCTGTCCCTCCTATTGACAAACCATTCATCAGTAAATACTGACTGACTTGAAGTTTTCATATGTGTGTTATGCTGCAAAAACGGTGAGGCTACACTCTCAATTTGAATTCCAAACAGAAACATCTGAGGACTGTGCAAATGAATACAAAATTAATAAGAAATGTGAATATTGGCAGCATTGCTTTTTTAAGTATAGAGCCTCTAAAAAGGGGATGCCTAAAGGATATTATTATATCTATTGTTTTGATGGCACTGAACAGTAATTGCTGCAATGTTTATTATTTTACACATACAAGATTTAAAACTGATTTACTATTGTATTTGTTTGTGGGCAATTTATCCTATAAACAGATTTAATGTGAGTAAATCAAAGCTAAATTTGTACCATTATATTAATGCATTAATGGGTGTGTGTTGGGTCATGGTAATTATATAGGTCTGTTGCCTGCCCTTGCTTTTTTGGGCACCTTGCAAAACAGGTTTTCACCTGCCATCACATTTGGACCCCGCTGCCTTCCTCAAGGGAAATGGACAGTCAGGCTTTCAGCAGAGTTTTACGACCAGCCATAAATGACTGCACTGGAACCAGATTTTGCCAATTAAATACCTCAAGATACTGCTTCTTTATAGTATTATATAGTGTCCTGGTTTTGGCTGGGATAGAGCTAATTTTCTTCCTAGTAGCTGGTATAGTGCTGTGCTTTGGATTTTAGCATGAGAATAATGTTGAGAACACGCTGATGTTTTGGCTGTTGCTAAGTGGTGTTTATACTAGTCAAGGACTTTTCAGCTTCCCCTGCTCTGCCAGGTGCCCAAGAAGCTGGGAGGGGGCACAGCCAGGACAGCTGATCCAAACTGGCCCAAGGGCTATTCCATACCATATGACATCATGCTCAATATAGAAACTGGGGGGAGTTGGCAGGGGGGCAGCGATCACTGCTCGGGGACTGGCTGGGCGTCGGTCGGTGGGTGGTGAGCGGTTGCATCACTTGTTTTTTTCCTGGGTTTTGTTGCTCTCTCTCTGTCTCGTTGTTTTCCTTTTCATTATTATTATTATTATTATTATTATTATTATTATTATTATAATATTTTTCCCAAATATTATACTGTTCTTATCTCAACCCACGAGTTTTCTTACTTTTGCTCTTCAGATTCTCTCCCCCATTCCATCGAGGGGCGGAGAGTGAGCAAGCAGCTGTGTGGTGCTTAGTTGCAGACTAAAGCTAAACCACGACAGTCCTTTTTGGTGCCCAATGTGGGGCAAGAAGGGTTTGAGATAATAACAGATTGACCAGAGCGTATTAAGGAATTTAGATCTGTTAACAGTTCTGTTAACAGATATTGATTCACTTGTTCTCGATATTAGTTTACCTGATCTGCACCATGCTCATTTTTTTGCTGTACATGTTAAAGATCGGTGTTGGTTTTTGCAGTTTGCTGTGCTCTGCTTTAATTGGTGATGTTTTGCCTGTGAGATTTGTTATTAAAACAGTGACCTTGGGTTTACTTTGGTATCTAAGTGCCGTACTGAAACCGTTACTGTACTTTGGGTACCACCTCATGGAGACAATTAGCAATTATACCTCTTCCTCTGAGAGGCTTTTTATGGAGGAAATACAGAGTGGCACCTTCGCTACTTTCTTCTATGAGGTTTCCTCCTTCATTACCATAACTTTTCAGTATCTTGAACATCCTTGGGTAGTTAAGATACTTCTATTGGTATTGCTTGGGAATATTGTTTCAGTTTTGTCTAAGGTTAATAAGCAATTTAAGAATATCATCCAGAGATCTGCCCCAAGGCCGGATAGTTATGAGTGGCAGGGTGTGTGGGATAGCATGGGCAAATGCCTAAGTTATTGGGCACCTCCAGTGTTTTGGAACTTCACCCCTGAACAAGTGCAGAATCCTGAAAAATTAGTAGAATATTTGGAAAAAGTATGCTGTCACCCTGACAATTCTAAGGAGACACAAATCACTGCAATGTGCTGGGGCCTGGCCCATGCCTACCGAGCCCTGTTCAACGCTATTCAGAACCCTCAAGGGGAAGAGAAGGTCTCTGGATCTGACAACAAAGCGACAGGCACCGTGGCTACTTGTCCTGGTTTCAGCTGAGATAGAGTTAATTTTCTTTATAGTGGCTGGTATGGGGCTACATTTTGGATTTGTGCTGAAAACAGTGTTGATAATACAGAGATGTTTTAGTTGTTGCTGCACTAGTCAAGGACTTTTCAGCTTCCTGTGCTCTGCCAGGTGCAGAAGCTGGGAGGGGACACAGCCAGGATAGTTGATCCAAACTGACCAAAGGGCTATTCCATACCACATGACGTCATGCTCAGTATATAAAGCTGTGGAAGAAGAAGGAAGGGGGGACATTTGGAGTGATGGCGTTTGTCTTCCCAAGTAACCATTACGCGTGATGGAGCCCTGCTTTCCTGGAGATGGCTGAACACCTGCCTGACCATGGGAAGTAGTGAATTAATTCCTTACTTTGCTTTGCTTGTGTGCGTGGCTTTTGCTTTACCTATTAAACTGTCTTTATCTCAACCCTCAAGTTTTATTACTTTTGCTCTTCCGATTCTCTCCCCCATCCCACCGAGGGGGAGTGAGCGAGCGGCTGCGTGGTGCTCAGTTGCCAGCTGGGGCTAAACCACGACACTACTCCAGCCCCTCCTGTGACAGGCGCCACGGCTACTCCAACCCCCTCCGTAACAGGTGCCAGGGCTACTCCAACATCGGCGACAGATACTGTGGTTACTCCAACCCCCGCAATAGGCACTGTGGCTGAACCAGGGAACCAACCCGTGCCAGTATCAGTTGCCCATGTACACAAGAAGAAATCTTGGAAGCGAAAGTCATCTCATTTAGAAAGGGAAGATGAAAGAGCAGGGTGATCACAGGGAGAGGAGGAGGAAGAGGAAGAACTCATAAACGAGACAGAAACCACCCGATCCCTATCCCTGAGCGAGCTGCAAGAAACGCGAAAAGATTTCAGCCGTCGCCCAGGCGAGCACATTGTCACCTGGCTGCTGGGATAACCATGCTGGGATAACGGGGCCAGTAGCCTGGAATTAGAGGGTAAGGAAGCCAAGCAGCTGGGATCCATTTCTAGGGAAGGGGACGCTGACAAAGTGATTGGAAAAGGGGCACCAGCCCACAGCCTCTGGAGGCGACTCCTGTCAGCTATGAAGGACAGGTATCCCTTCAAGGAAGATGTTGTATATGGCCCTGGGAAATGGACCACCACGGAGAAAGGTATCCAGTACCTGAGGGAATTAGCCGTGTTGGAAGTGATTTATGGTGACCTGGACGATGTGCGGTCACCCACAGATCCAGACGAGGTCCAGTGCACAAGACCCATGTGGCGGAAGTTGGTATGGAGCGCACCATCGTCGTGTGCCAACTCATTGGCAATACTGACCTGGAAAGACGGAGACGGTCCAACAGCGGATGAAGCAGCTAGCCAACTGTGGGAATATGAAGAAAGTATCTCTTCCTCCCTTGTCTCGGCTGTGGAGAAACTGTCCCGGAAGGTCCAGCGACTCGAAGAAGATAGATCCTGCTCTCCACCTGTACAGACCAGTATCTCAGCTATTAGGAGTCAGCATTCATCTGCTCAAGAGAGAGGATATAGTGGATACAAACCACGGGGAACCCTATGGTTTTACCTGTGTGACCGTGGAGAGGATACGAGGAAATGGGATGGAAAACCTACCTCGACCCTAGAGGAGTGGGTACATGAGTTGCAAGGAAATACAATCACCAAAGGGGGTTCTTCCAGGAAAATTGCTGCTCCGGTTTCCAGTGGACAGTTCCCGAGACAGAGTAAAAGGGCTGATCTTACTTCTGATTTTAATGAAGAAACTCCTGACTCGTATATTCAAGAAGTGGGTAATGAATATTATGACCAGGGTTAGGGGGGCCCTGCCTCCAGCCAGGAGGAGGAAAGGGACAACCGGGTTTACTGGACTGTGTGGATTCGATGGCCTGGCACATCAGACCCACAGGAGTATAAAGCTCTTGTAGACACCGGTGCACAGTGTACCCTAATGCCATCAAGCTATATAGGGGCAGAACCCATCTGTATTTGTGGAGTGACAGGGGGATCCCAACAGCTGACTGTATTGGAGGCCGAAGTGAGCCTAACTGGGAATGAGTGGCAAAAGCACCCCATTGTGACTGGCCCAGAGGCTCCGTGCATCCTTGGCATAGACTACCTCAGGAGAGGGTATTTCAAGGACCCAAAAGGGTACCGGTGGGCTTTTGGTATAGCTGCCTTGGAGACGGAGGAAATGAAACAGCTGTCCACCCTGCCCGGTCTCTCAGAGGACCCTTCTGTTGTGGGGTTGCTGAGGGTTGAAGAACAGCAGGTGCCAAATGCTACCACAACGGTGCACCGGAGGCGATATCGCACCAACCGAGACTCCCTGATTCCCATCCATGAGCTGATTCGTCGACTGGAGAGCCAAGGAGTGATCAGCAAGACTCGTTCACATTTTAACAGCCCTATATGGCCAGTGCAAAAGTCTAATGGAGAGTGGAGACTGACAGTAGACTATCGTGGCCTGAATGAAGTCACGCCACCACTGAGTGCTGCTGTGCCGGACATGCTGGAACTGCAATACGAACTGGAGTCAAAAGCAGCCAAATGGTATGCCACAAGTGATATCGCTAATGCATTTTTCTCAATCCCTTTGGCAGCAGAGTGCAGGCCACCGTTTGCTTTCACTTGGAGGGGCGTCCAGTACACTTGGAATCGACTGCCCCAGGGGTGGAAACACAGCCCCACCATTTGCCATGGACTGATTCAGACGGCACTGGAACAGGGTGAGGCTCCAGAACATCTGCAATACATTGATGACATCATCGTGTGGGGCAACACAGCCGAGGAAGTTTTTGAGAAAGGGAAGAAAATAGTCCAGATCCTCCTGAAAGTCAGTTTTGCCTTAAAACAAAGTAAGGTCAAGGGATCTGCACAGGAGATCCAGTTTTTAGGAATAAAATGGCAAGATGGACGTCGTCAGATCCCAATGGATGTGATTAACAAAATAACAGCCATGTCTCCACCAACTAGCAAAAAGGAAACACAAGCTTTCTTAGGCATTGTGGGTTTTTGGAGGATGCATATTCCAAATTGCAGTCTGATCTTAAGCCCTCTCTACCAAGTGACCCAGAAGAAGAACGATGTCAAATGGGGCCCTGAGCAACACCAAGCCTTTGAACAAATTAAATGGGAGATAGTTCGTGCAGTAGCCCTTGGGCCAGTCCGGGCAGGGCAAGATGTCAAAAATGTGCTCTACACTGCAGCCGGGGAGAATGGCCCTACCTGGAGCCTCTGGCAGAAAGCACCAGGGCAGACTCGAGGTCGACCCCTAGGGTTTTGGAGTCGGGGATACAGAGGATCCGAGGCCCACTCTACTCCAAGTGAAAAAGAGATATTGGCAGCATATGAAGGGGTTCGAGCTGCTTTGGAAGTGGTTGGTACTGAAGCACAGCTCCTCCTGGCACCCCTGGCACTGCCGGTGCTGGGCTGGATGTTCAAAGGGAGGGTCCCCTCTACACATCACGCAACTGATGCTATGTGGAGTAAGTGGGTTGCACTGATCACACAACGGGCTCGAATAGGAAACCCCAGTCGCCCAGGAATCTTGGAAGTAATTATGGACTGGCCAGAAGGCAAAGATTTCGGAATATCGCCAGAGGAGGAGGTGACGCGTGCTGAGGAGGCCCCACTGTACAATAAACTACCAGAAAATGAGAAGCAATATGCCCTGTTCACTGATGGGTCCTGTCGTATTGTAGGAAAGCATCGGAGGTGGAAGGCTGCTGTACAGAGTCCTATACGACAAGTGGTAGAAACTGCTGAAGGAGATGGTGAATCGAGCGAATTTGCCGAAGTAAGGCCCATCCAGTTGGCTTTAGACATTGCTGAAGGAGAAAAGTGGCCAGTGCTCTGTCTCTACACTGACTCATGGATGGCGGCAAATGCCCTGTGGGGGTGGTTGCAGCAATGGAAGCAGAGCAACTGGCAGCGCAGAGGCAAACCCATCTGGGCTGCCGCATTGTGACAAGATATTGCTGCCCAGGTAGAGAACCTGGTTGTAAAAGTACGTCACGTAGATGCTCACGTACCCAAGAGTCAGGCCACTGAGGAACATCAAAACAACCAGCAGGTGGATCAGGCTGCTAAGATTGAAGTGGCTCAGGTGGATCTGGACTGGCAACATAAGGGTGAATTATTTATAGCTCGATGGGCCCATGACACCTCAGGCCATCAAGGGAGAGATGCAACATATAGATGGGCTTGTGATCAAGGGGTGGACTTGACCATGGACACTATTGCACAGGTTATCCATGAATGTGAAACATGCGCTGCAATCAAACAATCCAAGCGGTTAAAGCCTCTGTGGTATGGAGGGTGATGGCTGAAATAGAAATATGGGGAGGCCTGGCAGATCGATTATATCACACTGCCACAAACCTGACAGGGGAACCACCATGTGCTTACAATGGTGGAAGCAACCACCGGATGGCTGGAAACATATCCTGTGCCCCATGCCACCACCCAGAACACTATTCTGGGCCTTGAAAAGCAAGTCTTATGGAGACATGGCACCCCAGAGAGAACTGAGTCAGACAACGGGACTCATTTTCGAAACAACCTCATAGACACGTGGGCCAAAGAGCATGGCACTGAGTGGGTATATCACATCCCCTATCATGCACCAGCCTCCGGGAAAATCGAACGATACAATGGACTGTTAAAGACTACACTGAGAGCAATGGGTGGTGGGACATTCAAACACTGGGATACACATTTAGCAAAGGCCACCTGGGTCGTCAACACTAGGGGATCTGCCAATCGAGCTGGCCCTGCCCAATCAAAACTCTAACGTCCTGTAGAGGGGGATAAAGTCCCTGTAGTGCATGTAAAAAACATGCTGGGGAAGACAGTCTGGGTTAGTCCTGCCTTGGGCAAAGGAAAACCCATTTGTGGGATTGCTTTTGCTCAAGGACCTGGGTGCACTTGGTGGGTAATGCAGAAGGATGGGGAAGTCTGCTGTGTACCTCAAGGGGATTTGATTTTGGGTGAGAATAGCCAATGATTTGAACTGTATAATAATAATTGTTATGTAATACTGTATATCACAGAATCACAGAATCGTATAGGTTGGAAAAGACCTTTAAGATCATCGAGTCCAACCGTAAACCTAACACTGGCAAGACCACCACTACACCATGTCCATAAGCACCTCATCCAAACGTCCTTTAAATATCTCCAGGGATGGCGACTCAACCACTTCCTTGGGCAGCCTGTTCCAATGCTTGATAACCCTTTCCGTGAAGAAAAATTTCCTAATATCCAGTCTAAACCTCCCCTGGCACAACTTGAGTGCATTTCCTCTTGTCCTATCACTTGTTACCTGGGAGAAGAGACCGACACCCACCTCTCTACAACCTCCTTTCAGGTAGTTGTAGAGAGCAATAAGGTCTCCCCTCAGCCTCCTTTTCTCCAGGCTAAACAATCCCAGCTCCCTCAGCCGCTCCTCATAAGACTTCTGCTCCAGACCCTTCACCAGCTTCGTTGCCCTTCTCTGGACACACTCCAGCACCTCAATGTCCCTCTTGTAGTGGGGGGCCCAAAACTGAACACAGTATTCGAGGTGCGGCCTCACCAGTGCCGAGTACAGGGGCACGATCACTTCCCTACTCCTGCTGGCCACGCTATTTTTGATACAAGCCAGGATGCCATTGGCCTTCTTGGCCACCTGGGCACACTGCTGGCTCATTTTCATGCGGCTGTCAACCAACACGCCCAGGTCCTTCTCTGCCAGGCAGCTTTCCAGCCACTCTTCCCCAAGCCTGTAGCGTTGCATGGGGTTGCTGTGGCCCAAGTGCCGGACCTTGCACTTGGCCTTGTTAAATCTCATACAATTGGCCTCGGCCCATCGATCCAGCCTGTCCAGGTCCCTCTGCAGAGCCTGCCTACCCTCAAGCAGATCAACACTCCCACATAACTTGGTGTCATCTGCAAATGTCATTACTACTATAGTTGTAATATGCCATTATCAACAGTATTACAGTGAGAATCACCCAGATTAATGAAGAATGAACTTTGATGAAAACCAGGCAAAGTGCAGTGGTGATGGAACCAGAACTGGCTTCAGCATGCAACAATCCACCACCACACACCATCTCTCCTGCCCTGAAGGACTGTTATGACAGATGGAGCCCAAAGTCATGGACTAAATGAACCCAACGGACTTTTTATTGGGATGGCCCATAGACCAAGGGAATGATATCTGTGTGTATATATCAAAAGACAGGGAAAGTGGTGGTGATTAATTGGAATGTATTGGAAAGGGTAGGATCTGGGCATGACGTAGATGGTATAGAATAAGGGGTGGATACTGTCCTGGTTTTGGCTGGGATAGAGTTAATTTTCTTCCTAGTAGCTGGTATAGTGCTGTGCTTTGGACTTAGCATGAGAATAATGTTGATAACACGCTGATGTTTTGGCTGTTGCTAAGTGTTGTTTACACTGGTCAAGGACTTTTCAGCTTCCCCTGCTCTGCCAGGTGCACAAGAAGCTGGGAGGGGCACAGCCAGGATAGTTGATCCAAACTGGCCAAAGAGCTATTCCATACCATATGGCCTCATGCTCAGTATATAAACTGGAGGGAGTTGCCCCGGGAGCAGCAGTCACTGCTAGGGACTGGCTGGGTGTCGGTCGGCGGGTGGTGAGTGGTTGTATCACTTGTTTTTCTCCTGGGTTTTGTTCCTCTCTCTCTCTCTTGTTGTTTTCCATCTCATTACAATTTTTATTCTTATTATAATAATATTTTTTTCCCCAAATATTCCACTGTTCTTATCTCAGCCCATGAGTTTTCTTACTTTTGCTCTCCAGATTCTCTCCCCCATCCCACCGGGGGGGAGGGTGAGCGAGCAGCTGTGTGGTACTTAATTGCCGACTGGGGCTAAACCATGACATATAGCTATCTCCTGTATAACTGTTAAGCCAGTATAACAAACAGCCCATGCTTTACTTGTCTTTTCAGCAGGAATAAAAGTATAATGAGGACTGGAGGAAAGAAAATGTCACTCCTATCTTCAAGAAGGGTAAGAAGGAGGACCCAGGGAACCTCAGGCTGGTCAGCCTCACCTTGATCCCTTGGAAGTTGATGCAGCAGCTAATCCTGGAAACCATTTCCAGGCAAATGAAGGACAAGAAGGTGATTTGGAGTAGTCAGCATGGCTTCACCAAGGGGAAGTCATGCTTGACAAACTTGATATACTTCTATGATTAAGTGACTGGCTTGGTAGATGATGGGAAAGCACTGGATATTTTAAGGCCTTTGAAATTGTCTGTGATAAGATCCTAATAGACAAGCTGTTGATGTATGGGCTGGATGAGCAGACAGTGAGGTAGGTTGTAAAGTGGCTGAATGGCCTGGCCCAGAGGGTGGTGATCAGTGGCATGAAGTCTAGTTGGAGGCCAGTAACTAGAGGTGTACCCCAGGGGTCAATAATGGGTCCAGTCTCGTTCAACACCTTAATTAATGATCTGGATGATGAGGCAGAGTATATACTCAGAAGGGTGTTTGCTGATGGTACAAAACTGGGAGGAGTGGCTGATAGGCCAGAGGGTGGTGCTGCCATCCAGAGGGACCTCGACAGGCTGGAGAAATGGGCTGTGGGAACCTCATGAAGTTCAACAAGGGGAAGTGCCAAGTCCTGCACCTGGGGAGGAACAACCCCAGGCACCAATATACGCTGGGGGCAACCCAGCTGGAAAGCAGCTTGGCAGAAATGGACGTGGGGCTCCTGGTGGACACCAGGTTGAACATGAGCCAGCAGTGTGCCCTTGTAGCAAAGGTGGCTAATGGTATCCTGGGCTGCATCAGGAGGAGTGTTGCCAGCAGGTCGAGGGAGAGGATGCTTCCCTTCTACTCAGCACTGGTGAGGCTACACCTGGAGTACTGCGTCCAGTTTTGGACTGCCCCGTGCAAGAGAGACATGGAGGTACTGGAGAGAGTCCAACGAAGAGCCACTAAGATGATTAAGGGACTGGAGCATCTCTCCTATGAGGAAAGGCTGAGAGAGTTGGGACTGTTTAGCCTGGAGAAGCGAAGGCTCAGAGGGGAATCTCATCAATATATATAAATACCTGAAGGGAGGGTGCAAAGAGGACAGAGCCAGGCTCTTTTCAGTGGTGCCCAGTGACAGGACGAGAGGCAGTGGACACAAACTGAAACACAGGAGGTTCCCTCTGAACATAAGGAAACACTTTTTGACTGTGAGGGTGACTGAGCACTGGAACAGGTTGCCCAGAGACGTTGTGGAATCTCCATCCATGGAGATATTCAAAAGCTGTCTGGACATGGTCCTGGGCAACTGCTCTAGGTGGCCCTGCTTGAGCAGGGGGGTTGTACTAGATGACTTCCAGAGGTCCCTTCCAACTTCAACCATTCTGTGATTCTGTGATAATTATTTCTGCTTTACAGCACTCAGGTAATCTAGCTGTCTTCAGATGAAGAAATAAAAGTGGAATTGTAACCTCTGGTATCACTTTCACGATCAGGTAAAAACAACAAAAACATTTAGAAATAAATGTATATTCAAACCTGTTTGGTGTAAATAGAGAAAGTAAAGATCTATTTTTCCCATATAGGAAGTGTGCAAACTGCATTTTCCCTTAGCTGCACCACTGCTCTGGGGCTGGGCTGGGTAACTGCTTAGTTGCATTATTGGAAAGATGCTCTCCCTTTCTGGTGCTTCTCTGTACTTTCCACCTGCAGTACAAGTCACTTGGAGGTTGTCACATGTTTAGGGGGTTCAGATCCAGTGGGTTCTGGAAACCATACCAAACTCCTAGGTATTAGCTGCTATTGCACATGCTGATTTGGTTTGCTGACTGGAGGCTGTAGTGTGACCTCATTTTATCCCCTGCCTTTCATTAATTGCTTGTCGTGGTTTAACCCCAGCCAGCAACTAACACAGCCGCTCACTCACTCCCCCACAGTGGGATGGGGGAGAGAATCGGAAGAGCAAAACTAAGAAAACTCGTGGGTTGAGATAAGAACAGTTTAATAAGGAAAGCAAAAGCCGTGTACGCAAGCAAAGCAAAACAAGGAATTCATTCACTCCTTCCCATGGGCAGGCAGGTGTTCAGCCATCTCCAGGAAAGCAGGGCTCCATCACGCGTAATGGTTACTTGGGAAGACAAACGCCATCACTCTGAACGTCCCCCCTTCCTTCTTCTTCCCCCAGGTTTTATATGCTGAGCATGACGTCATATGGTATGGAATATCCCTTTGGTCAGTTGGGGTCAGCTGTCCCAGCTGTGTCCCCTCCCAACTTCTTGTGCACCTGGCAGAGCAGGGAAAGCTGAAAAGTCCTTGATTTAGTATAAGCACTACTTAGCAACAACTAAAACCTCTCTGTATTATCAACACTGTTTTCAGCACAAATCCAAAACATAGCCCCATACTAGCTACTATGAAGAAAATTAACTCTATCCCAGCCAAAACCAGCACATTGCTACATCTCTGGTGTTTCCAAGGCTCGTTGTCAGTTTGGGCATCTGGAAAGGATATTTTTCCCCATTGCAAATTAGCTTATTCCCCATCCATCTGGGAAAGGATGGGTCATTTTGAGGATTAAGTTTACAGTTATCACAATTTTGGCATGTGCCACAATGTCTGGAAAACCTAAAAAGGTACCAGATGAAGGTCCCTGTGTCCTTGTGGACTACAAGGGCATTAGCACTAACTTGATTGGTGAACAAGGGTTGGGAGCAAGACTGTGTCTTATGCAGTTTACCTTCTGTCTCCTGTTTTCAGCCTGAAAGGACAGGTTGTGGCTTCCTGTTGCAGTACTGAGGTAATCCTGGAACTGCAGAAGGGCCATAGACTCTTTATGCCTCACCATCAGGTTTTTGTTCATTGTGGCGTTGAGAAACACCCCAAAACATGCTTTCTGGGTCATTGGACATTGCCAGTATTTGTTCATACATTTGCAGCCTTTCTCTGTAACTTTATTATTGTCTCATTGTTCCTATGTTCCTATGTTCCTATCTTTCATTTAATGTTTATCAGAGAAGTTACAGGGGTGGTATAGTTCTCATATATAGGATGTAAGGAGCAAAACTGTGGGTTAGGTTTTTTTATGAAAACAATAAACATATTTTGAGGTTGACCTTGGCTGGCCACCAGGTGCCCACCAAGCTGTTCTATCACTCCCTCTCCTCAGTGGGACAGGGGGAGAAAATAAGATGAAAAACTTGTGGGTCGAGATAAAGGCAGTTTAATAAAGAAAAGCAAAGGCCGTGTGCAGAAGCAAAGGAAACAAAAAAAGAAGATTTATTCTCTACTTCCCATCAGCAGATGATGTCCAACCACTTCCTGGGAAGCAGGGCCTCAATACATGTTGCAGTTGCTTTGGAAGACAAATACCTTAATAACAAATGCCCCCCCACCATCCTCCTCCTGTCTCTTAGCTTTTATTGCTGAGCATGACCTCATGGGTATGGAATATCTCTTTGGTCACTTTGGGTCAGCTGTCCTGGCTCTGTCCCCTCCCAACATCTTGCCCACCCCCAGCCTACTGGCCTTTGGGGGTGGGGGGGTTGGAGAGAGCCTTGATGCTGTGGGAGCACTGCTCAGCAGTAGCCAAAACTTTGGTGTGTTATCAACACCCTTCTAGCTACCAATACAAAGCACAGCACTATGAGGGTTGCCATGGGGAAAGTTAACTCCATCCCAGCCAGACCCTATACAATCTCCACCCCTTATTCCATACCATTTGTGTCATGCTCAGGTCCCACATAATTTAATACATTTATATATTTTCTATCCATCCCATTGTATCTAATTCTCATTACTGAAATCCCTTCTTACCAACACTTACAACTTATACTACATACTTAAGCAATCTTTATACCCAACATACAGATTTATACATTCTCATTAACTACTGTCCCCTGTCCCTTAACAGAGAGATATTATCCTCTGTGTTGGATTTGCGTGGCAAGGTTTTGGTAGCGGGGGATTACAGGGGTGGCTTCTGTGAGAATCTGCTAGAAGTTTCCCCTATGTATGTCCAACAGAGCCAATGCCAGCCGACTCCAAGACAGACCTGCCACTGGCCAAAGCTGAGCCAATCAGGGATGTTGGTAGCACTTCTGTGACAACATATTTAAGAAGGGGAAAAAACCTGCTGCACAACAGCAGCCGGAAGAGAGAGGAGTGAGAATATGTGAGAGAAACAACCCTGCAGACACCAAGGTCAGGGAAGAAGGAGGGGGAGGAGGTGCTCCAGGCACCCACGCAGAGATTCCCCTGCAGCCCATGGTGAAGACCATGGTGAGGCAGGTTGTCCCCCTGCAGCCCATGGAGGTTAACGGTGGAGCAGATATCTATCTGCAGCCCATGGAGGACCCCACGCTGGATCAGGTGGATGTGCCCGAATCAGCCTGTGACTCCATGGAGACCCTCTGCTGGAGCAGGCTCCTGGCAGGACCTGTGGACCCATGAAGAGAGGAGCCCACACTGGAGCAGGTTTTCTGGCAGGACTTGTGACCCCGTGGGGGACCCATGCTGGAGCAGCCTGTTCCTGAAGGACTGCACCCCATGAAAGGGACCCACACTGGAGCACTTCTTGAAGAGCTGCAGCCTGTGGGAAGGACTCACATTGGAGAAGTTCGTGGAGGACTGTCTCCCATGGGAGGGACCCCATGCTGGAGCAGGGGAAGAGAGTGAGGAGGAAGGAGTGGCAGAGACAACATGTGATGAACTGACCACAACCCTCATTTCCCGTCCCCCTGCACCGCTTGGGGGGAGGAGGTAGAGAAATCGGGAGTGAAGTTGAGCCCAGGAAGAAGGGAGGGGTGGGGGGAAGGTGTTTTTAAGAACTGGTTTTATTTCTCATTATCCTACTCTGATTTGATTGGTAATAAATTAATTTCCCTGAGTCAAGTCTGTTTTGCCCGTGATGGTAATTGGTGAGTGATCTCCCTGTTCTTATCTCGACCCATGAGCCTTTTGTTATATTTTCTCTCTCCCTGTCCAGTTGAGGAGGGGGAGTTATAGAGAGGCTTGGTGGGCACCTGGCAACCAGCCAAAGTCAAGCCACCACATCCTCCTATTCCATGGGCTTCTGCCACTCCCCCAAACGTTCATAAGAACAGGCTATGACTTGGGCCCCATCTGTCAAGATGGGTGCTCAGGACAGGAGAAGCAGTGTGCTTGATTGTTGGGTGCCAACACCAGCTTGGCTCGGGTCATCACTGCAGTCATCCATTTCCTTGCAAAGCCCATACTTTGTTGTTTCAGGTAGTTCCTGCTGCATGACTTCCTACAACATACAACTCACATCACAGATTATTTTTCCCCCAAGGTTAAATCTCCTTAAGGCACACACTGGATCTCCCCATCCTTCTGCATTACCCACCAAGTACACCCAGGTCCTTGAGCGAAAACAATCCCATGAATGGGTTTGCCTTTTCCCAAGGGAGTAGCAATCCACACCGCCTTCCCCAGCCACTTCCCTATGTGCACTACGGGGACCTTATCTCCTCCCACAGTATGTAGGGGGTTTGTTTGGGCAGGACCAGGATAGTTAGCAGATCCTCTGGTGTTAACCAGCCAAGTGGCTGCTGTTAAATTTATATCCCAGTGCTTCCATGCCCCATTGCCCAACACTGTCAACATAGTCTTTAACAATCCATTATATCTCTCAATCTTTCCGGAGGCTTGTGTGTGATAGGCGATGTGATACACCCACTCAATGCCATGCTTCTTGGCCCAGGAGTTTATGAGGTTATTTTGGAAATGAGTCCCATTGACTCAATTCTTTCTGGAGTACCATGTCACCACAAAATTTGCCTTTCAAGGCCTAAGATGGTGTTTCAGGCAGTGGCGTGGTTTACAGGATATGTTTCTAGCCAACTGGTAGTTGCTTCCACCATGGTGAGTATGTAGCACTTGCCTTGGCGTGTTTGTGGCAGTGGTCCAATATAGTCAATTTGCCAGTCCTTGCCATATCGAAAACCCAGCCACCGCCCTCTATTCCAGGGATACTTTACTTGTGTGGCTCACTTGGTTGTGGCACATGTTTCACATTCATGGGTGACCTGTGTGATGGCCTCTGTGGTCAGGTCCACCCCTCCATCACGAGCCCATCTGTATGTTGCATCTCTCCCTAGATGTCCCGATGTTTTGTGGGCCCATTGAGCTACAAACAGCTCACCCTTGCACTCTCAGTCTAGGTCTACCTGAGCTACTTCAATTTTGACAGCCTTGCCTACCTGTTCATTGTTTTGATGTTCTTCAGTGGCACGGCTTTTAGGCATGTGAGCATCTACATGATGTACCTTTAGAGCCATGTTTTCTACCTGAGCAGCGATATCTTGCCACAATGCAGCAGCTCAGATGGGTTTACCTCTGCACTGCCAATTGGTCTTCTTCCACTGCTGTAGCCACCCCCAAAGGGCATTAGCCACCATCCAGGAGTCAGTATAGAGCTAGAGTACTGGCCACTTTTCTTGTTCAGCAATCTCTAGGGCCAGTTGGTTACTTCTGCAAACTGACTTGACTCACCTTCTACTTCAGGGGGACTCCACACAGCAGCTTTCCAATTCTGGTGGTTTCCTGCAGCATTAGAGGATCAATCAGTAAACAAAGCATAATGCCTTTCATCTTCTGATAACTCATTACACGATGGTGCCTCTTGGGCACGAGCCACCTCCTCAGGCAATACTCCAAAATCTCTGCCTTCTGGCCAGTCCCATGCTCCCCGTCTGCAGTGTAGAGTACATTTTGTGCAGCTGGTCCTGTACAGTGTGCTGGCTTTGGCTGGGATAGAGTTAATTTTCTTCACAGTAGCTGGTATGGGGCTATGTTTTGGATTTGTGCTGAAAACAGTGTTGATAATGCAGGGATGTTTTTGTTATTGCTGAGCAGTGCTTACACAGAGTCAAGGCCTTTTCTGCTTCTCACACCGCCCCGCTAATGAGTAGGCTGAGGGTACACAAGAAGTTGAGTGGGGACACAGCCAGGACAGCTGACCCCAACTGACCAAAGGGCTATTCCATGCCATATGATGTCATGCTCAGCAATATAAAGCTGGGGGAAGACAAAGGAAGGGGAGACGTTCGGAGTGATGGCTTTTGTCTTTCCAAGTAACCGTTACGCATGATGGAGCCCTGCTTTCCTGGAAATGGCTGAACACCTGCCTGCCCATGGGAAGGAGTGAATGAATTCCTTATTTTGCTTTGCTTGCATGCGTGGCCTTTGCTTTCCCTATTAAACTGTCTTTATCTCAACCCATGAGTTTTCTCACCTTTACTCTTCCAATTCTCTCCCCCATCCCACTGGCGGGGAATGAGCAAGCGGCTGCGTGGTGCTTAGTTGCTGGCTGGGGTTAAACCACGACAGTCCTTTTTGACACCCAACATGGGGCTCGAAGGATTCGAGATAATGACAGATTTGATTGGAATGTGCCAGATAGAATTTATAGCTGTTATTGCTGTTTAGCTATTAATTGGCAGGCTTCTGTGCTTGCCATGGGGCTAGCTTGCCTCACTGTATATTAGAGTCTAGGGCTCATTAGTGGCTGCCTTTTGCTTTCGCTGCTTGCTGTACTGCTGTACTGCTTTATCATCTGGCTCTGCTGTGCCTGGGAACATGTTGATAACAGCAGTGGCCATGCGCCTGGGCTAGCAGATGGCCAGGGCATCACTGCTGTTTCTGTGCTGCTGCACTGGACAGGCTGGAACTCCAGTGTGAACTCGAGTCGAAGGGACTGTGACCTGTGGATGAGTCCACGTGGGAGCAGGACACCCTGAAGTGTCTGTGGCTGTGGATAAGTCCATGCCAGAGCAGGTACATCTTGAAGCGTCTGTGGCCGTGGTTATGTCTGTGCCACAGCAGGTATACCTCTGAAGGGATTGTGGCCCAAGGATAAGTCCACGCCGGAGAAGGTACACCTCGAAGCATCTGTGGCTGTGGATAAGTCCATGCTGCAGCAGGTACACCTTGAAGCATCAGTGGCTGTGCATGAGGTCATGCTGGAGCACCTCAAAGCGTGTGGCCATGGATAAGCCCACGACAGAGCACGTACAGCCCTGGAGGGATTGCAGCCATGGGTAAGGCCATGTTGGAGCAGGTCTATCTCTGAAGGCATTGTGGCCCATGGAGAAGGCCACGCTGGAACAGGAGCACCTCAAAGCCACTGTGGCTGTGGATAAGTCTATGCCGCAGCAGGTATACCCCTGAAGAGACTGTGGCTCATAGATAAGGCTCCACTTGGAGCAGGTACTCCCCAAAGGGACTGCAGTCTGTGGATAAGTCCAAGCCGGAGCAGGGGCAAGGGGAGGAGTTCATTGCAATGTTAAACCCGATGGTCTGGTCCAAAGGGACCAGGGGTGGAGACTGTAATGGAAATACCTTTAAATTGTTGTAACCCATGATTTGAGTTGCATGTTATGGGAATTACTATAGCAGGAACCACCCAAACCAATGGAGGACGAGCCTTACAAGAAGCAGCGCAAGTGCAGCAGTGACCTGACCTGAGCTGGCTTTGGTGTCCAGTAACTCCAAGCAACACACCACCTCTCCTGTCCTGAGTGACCACCATAAGAGATGGAGCCCAAAGTCATGGACTAAATGAACTCAGTGGACATTTTGTGGACATTTCTGGACATTTTACAGACATTTCACTGGGGTGGTCCATAGACTAAGGGAATGATATCTGTGTATTGTATCAAAGGATGGGAAGGGTGGTGGTGGTTAATGAGGATGTATTGGATAGCGAGACCTGAGCATGACATAAATGATATAGAATAAGGGGTGGAGAATGTGCTGGTTTTGGCTGGGATAGAGCTAATTTTCTTCACAGAAGCTAGTACGGGGCTATGTTTTGGATTTGTGCTGAAAACAGTGTTGATAACACAGGGATGTTTTAGTTCCTGCTGAGCAGTGCTTACACAGAGTCAAGGCCTTTTCTGCTTCTCACTCCACCCCACCAGTGAGTAGGCTGGGGGTGCACAAGAAGTTGGGAGGGGACACAGCTGGGACAGCTGACCCCAACTGACCAAAGGGATATTCCACACCATATGATGTCATGCTCAGTATATAAAGCTGGGGGGAGAAGAAGGAAGGGAGGGATGTTCAGAGTGATGGCATTTGTCTTCCCAAGTAACCGTTATGTGTGATGGAGCCCTGCTTTCGTGGAGATGGCTGAACACCTGCCTGCCCATGGGAAGGAGTGAATGAATTCCTTGTTTTGCGTTGCTTGTGTGCGCGGCTTTTGCTTTCCCTATGAAACTGTCTTTATCTCAGCCCACGAGTTTTCTCACTTTTACCCTTCTGATTCTCTCCCCCATCCCACTGGTGGGGGAATGAGCAAGCGGCTGTGTGGTGCTTAGTTGCTGGCTGGGGTTAAACCACAACATACAGACAGGCTCAAGAGCTACCGCACGAGCTATCTCCTCTTCGATCTGCTCAAAGGCTTGTTGTTGCTCGAGGCCCCACTCAAAAGAGTACTTCTATCAGGTTACTCGATAGAGAGGGCTCACATTTTGTGTCACAAAATGTGTTTATTTCCTCCAGATTTAGAAGTAAATAAATAACAGCAAAAACCAACAAAGCATCCCCACAAAAGAAGCAGCTCACAGGACTTTTTTGCTAGCACCTCAGAAAAGTCTGAAGTTAAGTGTTGCTGTGGCATTTCCAGCTTTGAAAAGATATGCACAAATCAGTTGTAAGAGATGAAATATTCCTTTTGGATGAAAGGTTTGGCAACAGCGACTTGTTTGCTTAGAAGATTAATATATAGGATTCTTTGTTTTAAAGATTAAGCATCTGAGACTAGATTACGTAATAATCTGGGCTTTCTCATATGGACTCTTCTATTGGTAATCCACACCTTTTGGAGCTGCTTGATGTGATGATAACACTCTAATTTCCAATGCCTTAATTAACTTTATTGTATGTAGCTTGGGAGATAAATATTTAGTAAACTTGGTATTGTTCAGCATCTTTTCACATTAGAGTCTTAACAAGCAATTATTGTGTTCTGCGACATGCAATACATAGTCACTTGTGTACAGAATCAACTATATATATGGCTCAGCTAGAACTATGTGCTGTAAACCCATCCCATGTATGAAACCCACTTTGTAGCTTTAAATACATGAACAGCTCTTACATGTTAACCATTTAGTGCCATCCATGATATGCTGTCTTCAAGAAAAAAGTTGTAGAAGCAGATGATGTCGCTGACCTTTAAAAAAACCAGACTTGCTTAGCATAACCAGCTGTGACTTTTCCTGTGTTTTATTTTTTTACTGCATTTCTTTTCTCAGGTGTTAAGACCCGTGATAATGACTTGCATATGATAAATGGAATAGCTGAAAGGGTGTAAGCCTGTTAAGATGGAATGCTAGCAAAGCATCAGTGAAGCACAAAGAATATGAGTCAGGGAGATTCATGAGTATTTTCCAAATCAAGTTTCAAAAACTTTTAATGCCCAGAGGACAAGCCTGTGACACTCCTGAGCAGTAAAGGCTGATGATAACAAAGATTTTCAAAAGATTAAAAATATCAGAGTTTTTACCTTCAAAGTTACACAGAAAAAAATCAGATTCACATCTCCTTATAGCTTTCTCCTACTTGGAAAGCTCATCTTCTATTGTTACAGACTTGGCTGAAGAATAAGGGCTTTTTGTGCTATGGTTTTATGTCTTAGTGGCTGTCTACCATAATGACATTAGCTTTAGCTTCTCAGCTTTGTTTTTTGTGAAGTAATTAAAAGGAAAATATATTCTTATATAATTCTTGAATATTCTTAAATATTCATTATATTCTTCTCCTCCAGTAGCCTGCTGCTTATTAGTGGTTGTGCATCTTCATTACTTCTATATCCAGCACCATGAGATGTGTGAGGATTTCATGAGAAGAATAGCTAAAATGAACTTGACATGGTCATTAAATAAAAAGTAGGATCTCTGATTCCTCCTAAGGGACTGATGAAAATGGATGTGGCAATTTTAATTAGTTTTCTTTAATTTTGTTGATCTGCTAACCAATCAGTTATTTGTTTTTATTTTGGAATGGGGAGGGAAAAGACGACCTCTCTAGGTAAATCTGTGAACTGCAAATGTAATGTAAAACTTAAAATTTGCTCAGGTTTTGGAGCAATTTTTCTTCCTACAATTTTCATTGAATAGTAACAGAGAAAGTAAGAAATTTCTCACTTTATTTATAGGGTATGGGGAATTGCAGGCTATAGCAGCACCTGAAATATTGCTTAAAATATTTGAAATCTCTTTCTATAACACATGTATCATTTTATATTAAAATGAGACTGAGATAAACCTGAAAGGCCTGCAGGCAACTGTGAAGGACAGAAGGAACTGCTAGACAGCAAAACGCAATTTGGCCCAACAAACCATTTTCAAATTCTCTTAGCCTTCCCAATTCATTTTAACCCCTTTTCTCACCTATGTTTTCATCTCAGTCTTTCCCCTAGAATGTTTTCCTACATTTTAAAGTGCCAAGTTATTTATTTTGATGGCTTTCCTTGGCAACTAATTCCGTATGTTCCACTTCCAACATCATACTGATTTTCACATATCTATCAAAAACCAGCTATTGGCTGTTCCCATAGCCATTAAAGCCTTGCCTGACTGTAAGCTGTAACAATTTATAGGCAGTAATTTCTAGAAGGTAAGCTTTTAAGCTACAGAAGCTTTGGTAATTTATTCTGTCAGATGGAACCATTGTTTTTTAGATTTCTTTTTATTTTTTAAACGTAGTAAAAATTCTCTGCTTCCTCAGATCTTCTTCCTATTTCTAGTCACTTTTCAGCATTATACAGTTCACTGTGGGTGCACATGATCCAATCCTGCAACCTCTTGCTAATAGGGATTAACATCCTTCTCAGGAGTAACCCATCAACACTGGACTATCCATGTGAAAAACCCCTGTGACTGACATTAAAGGTTTGAAGCATGGGGACGTAATGGCAGATCCCTAGTGTTGACTAACCAGGTGGCCTTTGCTAAATGTGTATCCCAATGTTTGAATGTCCCACCACCCATTGCTCGCAGTGTAGTCTTTAACAGTCCATTGTATCGTTCAATTTTCCCGGAGGCTGGTGCATGATAGGGGATGTGATATACCCACTCAATGCCATGCTCTTTGGCCCAGGTGTCTATGAGGTTGTTTCAAAAATGAGTCCCGTTGTCTGACTCAATTCTCTCTGGGGTGCCATGTCGCCATAGGACTTGCTTTCCAAGGCCCAGGACAGTGTTCCGGGCGGTGGCATGGGGCACGGGATATGTTTCCAGCCATCCGGTGGTTGCTTCCACCATTGTAAGCACATAGCGCTTGGCTTGGTGGGTTTGTGGGAGTGTGATATAATCAATCTGCCAGGCCTCCCCATATTTCTATTTCAGCCATCGCCCTCCATACCACAGAGGCTTTAACCGCTTGGCTTGCTTGATTGCAGGGCATGTTTCACATTCATGGATAACCTGTGCAATAGTGTCCATGGTTAAGTCCACCCTTCGATCACGAGCCCATCTATATGTTGCATCTCTCCCTTGATGGCCTGAGGTGTCATGGGCCCATTGAGCTATAAATAATTCACCCTTATGTTGCCAATCCAGATCCACTTCACTCTTAGCAGCCTGATCCACCTGCTGGTTATTTTGATGTTCTTCAGTGGCCTGACTCTTGGGTACGTGAGCATCTACATGATGTACTGTTACAACCAGGTTCTCTACCCAGGCAGCAATATCTTGCCACAATGCGGCAGCCCAGATGGATTTGCCTCTGTGCTGCCAGTTGCTCTGCTTCCATTGCTGGAACCACCTCCACAGGGCATTGGCCACCATCCATGAATCAGTATAGAGACAGAGCACTGGCCACTTTTCTCATTCAGCAATGTCTAAAGCCAGCTGGATGGCCTTTACTTCTGCAAATTGGTTTGGTTCACCTTCTCCTTCAGCAGTTTCTACCACTTGTCATACAGGACTCCATACAGCAGCTTTCAACCTCCGATGCTTTCCTACAATACGACAAGACCCATCAGTGAACAGGGCATATTGCTTCTCATTTTCTGGTAGTTTATTGTACAGTGGGGCCTCCTCAGCACACGTCACCTCCTCCTCTGGCGATATTCCGAAATCTTTGCCTTCCGGCCAGTCCATAATTACTTCCAAGATCCCTGGGCGATTGGGGTTTCCTATCCGAGCCCGTTGTGTGATTAGTGCAACCCACTTACTCCCTTACTCCATGTAGCATCAGTTGCGTGATGTGTAGAGGGGACCCTCCCTTTGAACATCCAGCCCAGCACCGGCAGTCGAGGTGTCAAGAGGAGTTGTGCTTCCGTACCAACCACTTCTGAAGCAGCTCGAACCCCTTCATATGCTGCCAATATCTCTTTTTCACTTGGAGTATAGCGGGCCTCGGATCCTCTGTATCCCCGATTCCAAAACCCTAAGGGTTGACCTCGAGTCTGCCCTGGTGCTTTCTGCCAGAGGCTCCAGGTAGGGCCATTCTCCCCGGCTGCAGTGTAGAGCACATTTTTTACGTCTTGCCCTGCCCGGACTGGCCCAAGGGCTACTGCACGAACTATCTCCCCTTTAATTTGTTCAAAGGCTTGGTGTTGCTCAGGGCCCCATTTGACATCGTTCTTCTTCTGGGTCACTTGATAGAGAGGGCTTACGATCAGACTGTAATTTGGAATATGCATTCTCCAAAAACCCACAACGCCTAAGAAAGCTTGTGTTTCCTTTTTGCTAGTTGGTGGAGACATGGCTGTTATTTTGTTAATCACATCCATTGGGATCTGACGACGTCCATCTTGCCATTTTATTCCTAAAAACTGGACCTCCTGTGCAGGTCCCTTGACCTTACTTTGTTTTAAGGCAAAACTGGCTTTCAGGAGGATCTGGACTATTTTCTTCCCTTTCTCAAAAACTTCCTCGGCTGTGTTGCCCCACACGATGATGTCATCAATATATTGCAGATGTTCTGGAGCTTTCCCCTGTTCCAGTGCCGTCTGAATCAGTCCATGGCAAATGGTGGGGCTGTGTTTCCACCCCTGGGGCAGTCGATTCCAAGTGTACTGGACGCCCCTCCAAGTGAAAGCAAACGGTGGCCTGCACTCTGCTGCCAAAGGGATTGAGAAAAATGCATTAGCAATATCACTTGTGGCATACCATTTGGCTGCTTTTGACTCCAGTTCGTATTGCAGTTCCAGCATGTCTGGCACAGCAGCACTCAGTGGTGGCGTGACTTCATTCAGGCCACGATAGTCTACTGTTAGTCTCCACTCTCCATTAGACTTTTGCACTGGCCATATAGGGCTGTTAAAATGTGAACGAGTCTTGCTGATCACTCCTTGGCTCTCCAGTCGACGAATCAGCTCATGGATGGGAATCAGGGAGTCTCGGTTGGTGCGATATCGCCTCCGGTGCACCGTTGTGGTAGCATTTGGCACCTGCTGTTCTTCAACCCTCAGCAACCCCACAACAGAAGGGTCCTCTGAGAGACCGGGCAGGGTGGACAGCTGTTTCATTTCCTCCGTCTCCAAGGCAGCTATACCAAAAGCCCACCGGTACCCTTTTGGGTCCTTGAAATACCCTCTCCTGAGGTAGTCTATGCCAAGGATGCACGGAGCCTCTGGGCCAGTCACAATGGGGTGCTTTTGCCACTCATTCCCAGTTAGGCTCACTTCGGCCTCCAATACAGTCAGCTGTTGGGATCCCCCTGTCACTCCACAAATACAGATGGGTTCTGCCCCTATATAGCTAGATGGCATTAGGGTACACTGTGCACCGGTGTCTCCTAGAGCCTTATACTCCTGTGGGTCTGATGTGCCAGGCCATTGAATCCACACAGTCCAGTAACCCCGGTTGTCCCTTTCCTCCTCCTGGCTGGAGGCAGGGCCCCCCTAACCCTGGTCATAATATTCATTACCCACTTCTTGTATATACGAGTCAGGAGTTTCTTCATTAAAATCAGGAGTAAGATCAGCCCTTTTACTCTGTCTCGGGAACTGTCCACTGGAAACCGGAGCAGCAATTTTCCTGGAAGAACCCCCTTTGGTGATTGTATTTCCTTGCAACTCATGTACCCACTCCTCTAGGGTTGAGATAGGTTTTCCATCCCACTTCCTCATGTCCTCTCTGTGGTCACGCAGGTAAAACCATAGGGTGCCCCGTGGTGTGTACCCTCTATATCCTCTCTCTTGAGCAGAGGAACGCTGACTCCTAATAGCTGATACACTGGTCCGTACAGGTGGGGAGTAGGACCTATCTTCTTCGAGTCACTGGACCTTCCGGGACAGTTTCTCCACAGCTGAGACAAGGGAGGAAGAGATACTTTCTTCGTATTCTCAGAGGTGACTAGCAGCTTCATTCACTGTTGGACCGTCTCCGTCTTTCCAGGTCAGTATTGCCAATGAGTTGGCACATGACGATGGTGCGCTCCATACCAACTTCCGCCACATGGGTCTTGTGCACTGGACCTCGTCTGGATCTGTGGGTGACCGCACATCGTCCAGGTCACCATAAATCACTTCCAACACGGCTAATTCCCTCAGGTACTGGATACCTTTCTCCATGGTGGTCCATTTCCCGGGGCGGTATACAACATCTTCCTTGAAGGGATATCTTTCCTTCATAGCTGACAGGAGTCGCCTCCAGAGGCTGCGGGCTGGTTCCCCTTTTCCAATCGCTTTGTCAGCGTCCCCTTCCCTAGAAATGGATCCCAGCTGCTTGGCTTCCTTACCCTCTAATTCCAGGCTACTGGCCCCGTTATCCCAGCATGGTTATCCCAGCAGCCAGGTGGCAATGTGCTCGCCTGGGCGACGGCTGAAATCTTTTCACGTATCTCGCAGCTCACTGAGGGATAGGGATCGGGTGGTTTCCGTCTCATTTAGAGTTCTTCATCTTCCTCTTCCTCTCTCTGTGATGGCCTTGCTCTTTCATCTTCCCTTTCTAAACGAGCTGACTTTCGCTTCCAGGATTTCTTTTTATGTATAGGGGCGACTGATACTGACATGGGTTCGTTCCCTGTTTGAACCGCAGTGCTTGTAACGGAGTTGTCTGGAGCAGCTGCAGCTGCAGTGCCTGTTGCAGGGGTAACCGGAGCAGCCGCAGTGCCTGTCGCAGGGGGAATCAGCGCAGCCGCAGTGCCTGTCGCAGGAGGGGCTGGAGCAGCCACAGTGCCTGTCGCAGGAGGGACTGCAGTAGCCGCAGTGCCTGTCATTTTGTCACCAGATCCTTGAGGGTTCTGAATAGTGTTGTACAGGGCTCGGTAGGCATGGGCCAGGACCCAGCATGTTGCCGTGATCTGTGTCTCCTTAGAATTGTCAGGGTGACAGCATACTTTTTCCAAATATTCTACTAATTTTTCAGGATTCTGCACTTGTTCAGGGGTGAAGTTCCAAAACACTGGAGGTGCCCACCGTCCTAGGCATTTGCCCATGCTATCCCACACACCCTGCCACTCATAACTATCCGGCCTTGGGGCAGATCTCTGGATGATATTCTTAAATTGCTTACTAACCCTGGACAAGATCGAAACAATATTCCCAAGCAATACCAATAGAAGGATCTTAACTACCCAAGGATGTTCAAAATACTGAAAAGTTACTGTAATGAAGGAGGAAGCATTGTAGAAGAAAGTAGTGAAGGTACAATTCTGCATTTCCTCCATAAAAAACCTCTCAGAGGAAGAGGTATAATTGCGAATTGTCTCCATAAGATGATACCCGACATACAATAACGGTTTCAGTACAGCACTTAGATACCAAAATAAACCCAAGGTCACTGTTTTAATAACAAATCTCACAGGCAAAACATCACCAATTAAAGCAGAGCACAGCAAACTGCAAAAACCAACACCGATCTTTAACATGTACAGCAAAAAAATGAGCATGGTGCAGATCAGGTAAACCAATGCTACAGATGGATCAATATCGTGTCCCACAACTACTAACAGATCTAAATTCCTTAATACGCTCTGGTCAATCTGTTATTATCTCAAACCCTTCGAGCCCCACGTTGGGCGCCAAAAAAAGGACTGTCGTGGTTTAGCCCCAGCCGGCAATTAGGCACCACCCAGCCACTCGCTCACCCTCCCCCCCCCCGGTGGGATGGGGGAGAGAATCGGAAGAGCAAAAGTGAGAAAAACTCGTGGGTTGAGATAAGAACAGTTTAATAATTGGAACAAAATAATAGTAATAATAATGAATTGTAATGAGAATGAAAACAACGAGAGAGAGAAGAACAAAACCCAAGGAAGGGAAAAAAGGGAAAAGAAAAAAAAAATGATACAACCACTCACCACCTGCCGACCGATGCCCAGCCGAGCAGCGATCGCTACCCCCCGGCCAACTCCCCCAGTTTATATACTGGGCATGACATCATATGGTATGGCATAGCCGTTTGTTGCGGATGGAGTGAGCGTGCACTTCACTCGTTAGAGAGAAGTAAAAATATAGTTTATTGATACAGAATAGGGAGTTAACAAAGTTCAACGCGACAGTGTTTTAACAAGATTCGATGGCGAGGTGCACTTGATTATTTACTGCATAGAGGACAGGGTCAGACAAAACTGTCAGGGAGACCCTCCCGTTGAGTCATGAGGTTCGGAAAGGATCCCCTTGCTTCCTAAACTCCTTCTCAGAGAGGAGTCTAGGTGCGGCTAGATCCAGTCCTAGTCCCAGACTTGGTCAACGGTTTATATCTAAAGGATTATATGTGCGCAATCAATCCTTTATATCACTTAGCTAAGATTTCAAAGTTTAGCATGCTATTAGTCACTTACCGAGGATCTGTTGCGGCAAGGAATCTCTCAACCTCGAGGAGTAACCTTGAGAGGCGTCCCTGCTCAAGGGGAGATCCTGGCGCGCAGCCTGCTGCCATGCAGGAGAGCTCCAAGGGCTCTTGGGCTGCTCACTATTTATGGGGGTAAGATGATTGACTCATGGTCATATTTGCATGCCGACCACAGGTTTTAGTTTCTTGGGTGGGTGCATTGCACAATAGCCCTAGGCTATTGTGTTGTTATCTGTCTCCTGAATCCACTTTGAGCCGATGCAGCCATCCTGACCAGATGCATCCATTACAGCCATCACTGGTGGTTATCACCTAAGCGGGGTTGCAGGAGATAAAGGTCGGGGGCGGGGGAAGCACACCGTCACACCATTTGGTCAGTTTGGATCAACTATCCTGGCTGTGCCTGCTCTCATTTCTTGGGCACCTGGCAGAGCATGGGGAGCTGAAAAAAAGTCCTTGACCAGTGTAAACACCGCTTAGCGACAGCCAAAACATCAGCGTGTTATCAACATTATTCTCATACTAAAATCCAAAGCACAGCACTATACCAGCTACTAGGAAGAAAATTAACTCTATCCCAGCCGAAACCAGGACATTCACCTATATGGAAAATTTCATAAGTGTACTGTGATTCAGATTAATCAATATTTTCATCAGTTTAAAGCTAATTTGAAAGCTTGACCTAGTACAGTGGTCAATAACTCAATTTACCATTCAGAGATCGTCCAGATCATCTGCATGTAGTGGTAGTTGCATGATGCCTAGAGGGGACATTTCCTTTGAACATCCAGTGTAGCACAGGCAATCGCAGTGCCAAGAGGAGATATGCTGCTGTACCAACAACTTCTGAAGCGGCTTGAACCCCCTCATATGCTGCTAGGATCTCTTTTTAAGTCAAGGTGTAGTGGGCTTCTGATCCTCAATATCCCAGGCTCCAAAACCCTAGAGGTTGACGTCGGGTTTCTCCTGATGTTTTCTGCCAGAGGCTCCAGGTGAGGCCATGCTCCCTGGCTGCAATGTAGAGTACATTTTGCACAGGTGGTCCTGTCTGGACAGGCCCAAGAGCTACCGCACGAGCAAGATCCTGTTTGATCTGCTCAAAGGCTTGCTGTTGCTCAGGGCCCCACTCAAAATAGTTCTTCTTTCAGGTTACTCGATAGAGAGGGTTCACAAGCTGCCTATAACCTGGAATATGCATTCTCCAGAATCCCACAAGGCCTAGGAAAGCTTGTGTTTCTTTCTTGTTAGCTGGTGGGGACATAGCTGTTATTTTGTTGACCACATCCATAGGGACATGACGATGTCCATCCTGCCATTTTATTCCCAAGAACTGGATGTCTTGTGCAGGTCCCTTGACCTTGCTTCTTTTTATGGTGAAACCAGCTTTCAGAAGAATCTGGATTATTCTTTTCCTCTTCTCAAACACTTCTTCTGCCTTGTTGCCCCACATGATGATGTCATCGATGTATTGTAGATGTTCAGGGGCATCACCCTTTTCCAGTACAGCTTGGATTAGTGCATGACAAATGGTAGGACTGTGCTTCCATGCCTGGGGCAGTCAATTCCAGGTGTACTGGAAACCCCTCAACCACGTGAAAGCAAACTGTGGCCTGCATTCTGCTGCCAAAGGAATTGAAAAAAATGCATTGGCAATGTCAATTGTATCATACCACTTGGCTGCCTTTGACTCCAGTTCATATTGGAGCTCTAACATGTCTGGTACAGCAGCACTCAGTGGTGGCGTGACTTAGTTCAGGCCACGATAGTCTACTGTTAACCTCCACCCTCCGTCAGACTTTTGCACTGGCCATATGGGACTATTAAGGGATGAGTTAGTCTTGCTGATCACTCCTTGGCTCTCCAATTGATGAATCAGCTCATGGATGGGAACCAGAGAGTCTCAGTTGGTGCGATATTGCTGCTGGTGCACCATCATGGTAGCAATTGGCAGCTGCTGTTCTTCAACTCGCAGCAATCCCACAATGAAGGGATCTTCCAAGAGGCCAGGCAGGGTAGATAGCTGTTTAATCTTCTCTGTGTTCACGGTGGCTACACCAAAAGCCCATCAGTACTCGTTTGGGTCCTTGAAGTACCCTCTCCTGAGGTAGTCTATTCCAAGGGTACATGAGGCCTCTGGGCCAGTCACAATGGGGTGCCTTTGCCACTTGTCCCCTGTTAAACTCATCTTAACCTCTAATACAGACAAGGATCCCCCTGTCACTCCAGAGATCCAGATTGGTTCTGTGCCGCTATAGCCTGATGGCACCAGCGCACAGTGTGTGCTGGTGCCTACCAAAGCTTTATACTTCTGTGGGTCTGATGTGCCAGGCCATCGAATCCACACAGTCCGGTATACCCCAGTGATCCTTTTCCTCCTCCTGGCTGGAGGCAGGAACCCTCTATTCCTGTTCCTGGTTAGAGTATTCACTGTCTGACCCTTTCAGTGCCAGACCAGAAGTCCCTTCACCAGAACCAAGGGAGGTGATCTCAGTCCTTCTATGTCTGGGAGATCGCTGATTGCCACCTTCTGTCTAGACAGCAACTAAGCTGACAGCCTTCTTGGGTAGCCCCTTCTTAGCATCTGTCTTCCCTCTCAGTTTGCATATACGGGCTTCCAGCTTAAAGGTGGGTTCATGTAGCGGATTGATGCACGGACTCCGATCGAGGGGTAAATCGAAGACACTTTATTGAAATATTACATGGCTTATATACTTTCTAATTGTTTGTACATGCGCTACTGAGAGAACTCTTATTGGTTTATATGTCTTGTTCACGCGTCCTTCATGCGTCCCTTCAGCTAGTACGATTGGCTATCTTTTTGCAACTTTACAGTTCCTTTCTTCCACTCCTGCTCCTCATACACAGCCTCCTACCCTCGGACATGACCTGGATCCTCAGTACTTCAATCTTGTTAACCCTTTCACTCCTGCTATGCCTAATTCCTCCTCAGGTTCACCATCCCACTTCCTCATGTCCTTCCCCCTGGTCACACAGGAAGAACCAGAGGGTGCCACGCAGCATGTGCCTGGGGCTCCCTTTCCCTCTGACTGAGGCAGGTGGGGACTGACTTCTTGGGGCGGCCCTGACAGCCAAGGCGCTGGCCCGTTGGGATGAGGAGGGACAGAGATTTTCTTCAAAGTTTTGGAGCCAGGACGACGCTCTCTCCACAGTTGGTGTATCTGTATCTGGGCAATACATTGCTGCCAAGCTGTTAGAATATGATGCTGGGGTGTTTTGGACCACCTTCCTCCCTATGGCCCATGTGCACAGGACATCTTCTGGATCTTTGGAGACCTCGTCATTATCTAGATCACTGTAGATGACTTCCAGCACCACTAATTCTCTCAAGTTCTGGATGCCTTCCTCAGTGGTAGTCCACTTTCCTGGGGAGTTCACAAGATCTTCCTTGAATGGGTATCTTGCCCTCACACTTGAGAGGAGCCATCTCCAGGGACTGCGAATTGCTGCCTCTTTTCCAATTCCTCTGTCAATTCTCTGGTTTCTAGCAAGGGATCCCAGCTGTTGGGCTTCCTTACCTTCCAATTGCTGACTGTTGGCCCCACTATCCCAGCATCGGAGCAGCCAGGCAAGCAATCCACTCACCTGCCTGGCGGCTGTAATCTTTCCGCATGTCTCGAAGTTCCGACGAGTTCAGGGACTGAGTAGTTCCACCGCTTGTCTGATTTCTCTCACTTCTTCCATTTCTTTGCCGAAGGACCTGCTTCTTGATCAGACCCTTCCTCCTCCTACTCCTCCTCCCTTACTAATCGATGATATGGACTCGTTGACCTCCTTGTCCACCTTTTCTTTTTCATTACTGGGGAAATTACTGTAGTTGTTGTTTGGGTCCCTGTCTCACCCATGGTGTCCTCAGATGCAGTTTGGGTCCCTATCTCTACTATGATGTCCTCAGATGTGTTTTGCATCCTGGTCTCAGTCAAGGTATTCTCAGAGGTGGTTTGGGTTCCTGCCCTAACCATAGCCCCCTGATAGTACTGAATTGTGGCTTGATAGGCACAGGCCAAGCCCCAGTACAGTGCTAGAAGCTGCTGGTTTTTATTGGGCTAGGCAAGGCACCCTTCTATCAGTTGCCGTGTCAGTTTACCAGAATTACTTGCCTGTTCAAGTGTAAAATCCCAGACTATGGGAGGTGATAACCGCCCTAGGCACCTGCCCAAATCCTTCCACACACCCTGCCACCCAGGGACCGGCCGCCTCAGGGCATGTTTCATCACCTCACCCAAAACTTGTCTCCTCTTACGACCCGACGACACCAGATTCCACAAACCTGACAATAAGCCAGCAGTGTTAATTAGTAGTATTGAACAGCTCACATAAGGGTGAACAAGGGCCTCAGGAGCCTGCATAACAAAACCTCCCACATCAGTCCTGGATGGGAAGAGGGAGGTGTATTCCCTCATCCTCTCCACCAGAGAGGCCAGTCACAAGTGGTCTTCAGTCACAAGGCTCAGTATTGGGGCCAGTTTGGTTTAACATCTTTATCAATTACCTGAATCAGGGGATCGAGTGCACCCTCAGTAAGTTTGCAGATGACACCAAGTTGGGTGGGAGTGTTGATCTGCTTGAGGGTAGAAAGGCTCTACAGAGGGACCTGGACAGGCTGGATCGATGGGCCGAGGCCAATTGTATGGACAAGGCTAAGTGCCAGATCCTGCACTTGGGCCACAACAACCCCATGCAACACTACAGGCTTGGGGAAGAGTGGCTGGAAAGCTGCCTGGCAGAAAAGGACCTGGGGGTGTTGGTCGATAGCCAGCTGAATATGAGCTGGCAGTATGCCCAGGTGGCCAAGAAGGCCAATGGCATCCTGGCTTGTATCAAAAATAGCGTGGCCAGCAGGACTAGGGCAGTGATCGTGCCCCTGTACTTGGCACTGGTGAGGCCGCACCTCGAATACGGTGTTCAGTTTTGGGCCCCTCACTACAAGAAAGACACTGAGGTGCTGGAGCGCATCCAAAGAAGGGCAACAAAGCTGGTGAAGAGTCTGGAGAACAAGTCTTATGAGGAGCAGCTGAGGGAGCTGGGACTGTTTAGCCTGGAGAAAAGGAGGCTGAGGGGAGACCTTATCGCTCTCTACAACTACCTGAAAGGAGGTTGTAGAGAGGTGGGTGTTGGTCTCTTCTCCCAGGTAACAAGCGATAGGACAAGAGGAAATGGCCTCAAGTTGTGCCAGGGGAGGTTTAGACTGGATATTAGGAAATTTCTTCACTGAAAGGGTTGGCAAGCATTGGAACAGGCTGCCCAGGGAAGTGGTTGAGTCACCATCCCTGGAGGTATTTAAAGGACGTTTGGATGAGGTGCTTAGGGACATGGTTTAGTGGTGGACTTGGCAGTGTTAGGTTTATGGTTGGAGTCGATGATCTTAAAGGTCTTTTCCAACCTAAATGATTCTGTGATAGTTCCCCGAGCACAGTAAGGGCATCAGTGCCATGGCAAAGTGCATAGCCATTGTTTGTATTAACATGTTCCTAAGCTCAGCAAAAGAAAGAGATAAGCAGTGCAGCCAGCAACCTCCATGACCCACACAGAAGCTTGCCACTTAATAACTACTATAGCTATAGCACACTCGATTCAAAACTGCCATTGTGTCAGGCCCCACGTTGGGTGCCACAAAGGATTGTGGTGGGTTGACCTTGGCTGGTGACCAGGTGCCCACCAAGCCATTCTATCACTCCCCCTCCTCAGAAGGACAGAGGGGGAGAAAATAAGATGAAAAAGAAATCATGGGTCAAGATAAAGGCAGTTTAATAAAGAAAAAACAAAAGCTGCTGTCCTGGTTTTGGCTGGGGTGGAGTTGATTTTCTTCCTGGTAGCTAATATAATGATGTGTTTTGGATTTAGTGTGAGAGTAATGTTGATAACACACTGATGTTTCAGTTGTTGCTGGGTAATGTTTGCACCAGTCAAGGACTTTTCGGCTTCTCATGCTCTGCCGGGTGCACGGGGGGCTGGGGCGGGGCACGGCCAGGATAGTTGATCCAAACTGGCCAGGGGGCTATTCCATGCCTTATGATGTCATGCTCAGTATAGAAACTGGAGGAAGTTGACCAGGAGGTAGCGATTGCTGCTCAGAGACTGGCTGGGCATCAGTTAGCGGGTGGTGAGCAGTTGCATCACTTGGGGTTTTTTTTTTGTTTTTCCTGGATTTTGTTCCTCTCTTGCTCTCTTGTTGTTTTCCTTCTCATTACAATTTATTATTGTTGTTGTTTTTATTATTATATTTTTTTCTTTTTTCCAATTATCAAACTGTTCTTACCTCAACCCATGAGTTTTCTAACTTTTGCTCTTCAGATTCTCTCCCCCATCTCACTGGGGGTGGGGGAGGGTGAGCGAGCGGCTGGGTGGTGCTTGGTTGCTGACTGAAGCTAAACCACAACAGTTGCGCAGAAGCAAAGGAAAACAAAAAGATTTATTCTCTACTTTCCATCAGCAGGCAATGTTCAGCCACTTCCTGGGAAGTAGGGCCTCAGTACATGTAGCGGTTTCTCCAGAAGACAAATGCCTTAATAACGAATGACCCTTCCTCCTCCTCCTTTCTCTTAGCTTTTATTGCTGAGCATGACCTCATATGGTATGGAATATCTCTTTGGTCACTTTGGGTCAGCTGTCCTGGCTCTGTCCCCTCCCAACATCTTGCCCACCCCCAGCCTACTGGCCTTTGGGGGTGGGGGGGTTGGAGAGAGCCTTGATGCTGTGGGAACACTGCTCAGCAGTAGCCAAAACTTTGGTGTGTTATCAACACCCTTCTAGCTACCAATACAAAGCACAGCACTATGAGGGTTGCCATGGGGAAAGTTAACTCCATCCCAGCCAGACCCTATACAGTTGGTGACACCCTGCTGACTGCATCTAGTGAGAAGCATGTTGGGGAGGCACGGAGGATTGTCGTGGACACTATGAGAGAGCAAGGCTGGGAAATTAATCTGCAGAGAGCACAGCAGTCCAGCATAGCAAAATGGGAATGGTATATTTCTATGCAGGCAAAGCCAGGTCCTCACAAACTCTGTGCCTTACAGGAAAAAAATAGCCCAAATAGGACTGACACATGTGACTCAGCCTAATCTGGAGCTGTTTCCCCCTGCCTGGGCTCAGGAAGCCCCACCATATGAACATCTCACCTCTGAGAACCAACAGTGTGCCTGGTTCACAGATGGTTAAGGGGGAGAAGTGGTGGAAGGCTGCCACCTTTGATCCAGCTAAGCAAGGTAAGAGGAGGATAGCAGTCAGTATGCAAACTAATGGCTGTATTCATGAAACTAGAGAAGACCCCACCCCTGCTCCCAAGTTGTACATAAAAATAATGCCTTTGTTCTATTTCACGCAGGACTGCTATGTGGAGCCTCATGCTACTGCATTCACTCGCTGCATGCTATGTATCAATATACATGAAGTGTCAGATGCCCCTGCCCTCCAGCTGCACCAAAGCTACTCCTTGTCTACTGCATCACACAAGCACCTGGACTGTTTGGTGAAATTTGCACCTCCATTGCCTTACAGGACACAGGAGAAGGGGTGGAGCCCGACGGCGGGACATCTCTGTTGGTCCTAGCTCTAATATCACTACTATTCTACACTTATGCATATGTAGGAAGAAAACACAAAAGGCCAAAGCTCAATTAGAGTTGAAACTGGCCAGTGTTGTGTCAGACAACAAGAAAGGCTTTTTTAGGTATGTTAATAGCAAGAGGAGGTCTAAAGAAAACATTGGACTGATACTTGATGAAGATGGTCACCTGACTAATAGGGATGAAGAAAAAGCGGAGGCATTCAATGCTTTTTTTTGCCTCAGTCTTTAATAATACTGATAGACCTTGGGCTGTCTGGTCCTCAGAGTTGGAGGACCACAACTGCAGGAACAGTGACCTTCCATTTGCAAACACTGAAATTGTAAGGGACCAGCTGTATCAGCTGAATGTTCACAAGTCCATGGGGCCTGATGGGATTCACCCCAGAGTTCTGAAGGAGCTAGCGGATGTTATGGCAGGGCTCCTCTCGATCATCTACCAAAGGTCTTGGGAGTCTGGGGAGGTCCCTGCTGACTGGAAGCTAGCCAGTGTTATTCCAATCTACAAGAAGGGTGTGAGGGAAGACCCAGGGAACTACAGACCTGTGAGTCTAACCTCAGTTCCTGGAAAAATTATGGAGAAGATCATACTGGGTGCTATTGAAAGGCATTTAAAGGGCAATGCAATCCTCGGGCACAGTCAACATGGGTTCCCAAAGGGAAAGTCCTGTTTAACCAATTTGATCTCCTTCTATGATCAGGTCACCTGCCTAGTGGATGAAGGGAAGGCGGTGGATGTAGTCTTTCTGGATTTTAGTAAGGCTTTTGATACTGTCCCTCACAGCATCCTTCTGGACAAGTTGTCCAACTGTGGGATGAGCAGGTTCACAGTGCGCTGGGTGAAGAACTGGCTGGAGGGCAGAGCTCAAAGGGTTGTAGTGAATGGGACTACATCTGGCTGGTGACCGGTCACCAGCGGTGTTCCTCAGGGCTCAATTCTAGGGCCAGTTCTGTTCAATATATTTATCAATGATCTGGATGCAGGAGTTGAATGCACCGTTAGCAGGTTTGCTGATGATACTAATCTGGGAGGTGCTGTTGACTCTCTCGAGGGACAAGAGGCCTTGCAGAGGGATCTGGATAGATTGGAGCATTGGGCAATCATCAGTGACATGAAATTTAACAAGACCAAATGCCGGATTCTGCACCTGGGACGGAGTAATGCTGGACACAAGTATAGACTGGGAGAGGAGTGGCTGGAGAGCAGCCCTGCAGAAAGGGATCTGGGGGTGCTGGTTGACAGCAGGCTCAAGAGGAGTCAGCAGTGTGCCCTGGCAGCCAAGAGGGCAAACTGCATCCTGGGGTGCATCAAACACAGCATAACCAGACAGCCAAAAGAGGTGATGATCCCACTGTGTTCAGCGTTGGTGTGGCCTCACCTTGAGTACTGTGTGCAGTTCTGGGCCCCTGTGGTGGCTTGACCCTGGCTGGATGTCAGGTGCCCACCAAGCCGCTCTATCACTCCCCCTCCTCAGCTGGACAGGGGAGAGAAAATATAATGAAAGGCTCATGGGTCGAGATAAGGACAGGGAGATCACTCAGCAATTACCATCATGGGCAAAACAGACTTGACTTGGGGAAATTAATTTATTGCCAATCAAATCAGAGTAGGATAATGAGAAATAAAAACAAAATCTTAAAACACCTCCCCCCCACCCTTCCCTTCTTCCCAGGCTCAACTTCACTCCAAATTTCTCTACTTCCTCCTCCCTAGCAGTTCAGGGGGACAGGGAATGGGGGTTGCAGTCATTTCATCACATGCTGTTTCTGCTGCTCTTTCCTCCTCAGGGGGAGGACTCCTCACACCCTTCTCCTGCTCCATCGTGGGGTCTCTCCCACAGGAGACAAGTCCTCCACGAACTTCTCCAATGTGAGTCCTTCCCACGGGTTACAGTTCTTCAAGAAGTGCTCCAGCGTGGGTCCCTTCCACGGGGCGCAGTCCTTCAGGAACAGGCTGCTCCAGCATGGGTCCCCCACGGGGTCACAAGTCCTGCCAGAAAACCTGCTCCAGCATGGGCTCCTCTCTTCATGGGTCCACAGGTCCTGCCAGGAGCCTGCTCCAGCACAGGCTCTCCACAGGGTCCCAGCTTCCTTCAGGCGCATCCACCTGCTCTGGCGTGGGGTCCTCCACGTGCTGCAGAGCGGATATCTGTTATCTTGGCTCTCTTTAAAGAAAAAATATTGACTTTGGATTTTTTCTGCCACTCTCCATCTGGTATCCTTCTCTGCATCTAATCCTCCTACTGAAAATCACTTAGTCTTTTCCCATCCACTGTGTTGCGTTAAAAGTTACTGTCACGTGGGAGTCTGAGGAGTGGCTGGGGGGGGGGGGGAACCCTCCCCTTGAGTCACGAGGTTAAGACAGGACCCCCTTGCTTTCTAAACTCCTTCTCAGAGAGGAGTCTAGGTGCGGCTAAGTCCAGTCTTAGTCTCAGCCTTGGTCAATGGTTTATTGTCTAAGGACTGTACATGTAGCCACCCATCAGAGTCAACGTTTGCCTGTCAGAGCCCTCTCAGGGCTTTCACTGAAACAGTTTTGCAAAGTCGATTAAGGTGACAGTGTTCATTTGACAACGTTATAAGTCCAGTCGTGTTCAGCGTACTGAACTTCACGATTACGGATTCACAAATAACACGATGCACCCCCCAGTCTAGTTGTGTTGCATGACTACCACGGCCACACTTAAAGAGTCTGGTCATGTTCAATGAGAACTACCACGGCTAGATTAATGAAGAGTGCAGTTTATTAGAGCAACAGACACACAGATTCTTTGGATTACCGGTGATAAATTCACTGTCTGCAAAGCACGTGCAAATACCAAGAGTATGAGTAACACTGCTGGCTACAAACACGTTAAAAGATATAAAGCGACTCTATAGAGGTTCCTAAGTTTCCTGGGGAGGCACTTGATATAACCAAGTGTTCGACTCTTACCCAAAGGTGTCCCGATGGCGGGGAAGAGAGGCTCAGCCCGTCGACTGATCCCAGAAATCAGAGTGGTACACGATGGTGTCTTCCCTAACATTCTCTCTCTCTTAAGCCATTTTATACTATCTTTCACCTTTCAGGTGGAGCTTGAGTGACTCTAGTCATACATACCTTTGTTTAGGATTGGTGTAAAGTTTTCTCGCTTCGCTTTTAAAGGTATAAGCTAGGAAAATTCAAAGCACAAGCTCAGTGAGGGGTGGTCGCACCTTGGAGGCGGGTAGCTTTTGGGATGGAGGTGTGTTTTGGTATTATAATGATGTTATAATGAGCAAAGTTCACCAAAAGGACAGCATTTTGTCAAAAACATGACAGACTGTTGGCCCAGGGTAGCAAATATGCAGCTTATTGGTTCCATGATACCTTTACGTTCCCCTATTATTGCAGAGTCTGGCCGCGGCATCTCCACACCGCTCCACCCTCCGAGCAGTTCCTCTTAGAGCCAACACGCCAAGTTCCCCTGGCATTGCCAACATCTAAGGTTGCAGGCCTAGGGAACTTCCATGGAATGGATTCCTTGCATGTCAGCCGCGCTCCACCCGGGAAGCTTCTTCAATGCTGTGCCTTACCTAAAAGTGTGAATATAAGTTTAATTTCTAAGTCACCTCCAGCAATTATTCCACACGCTGTTACCCAGTCCTCTAAAAGCTTTTCTCAGGTTTCTTCCCTCAGTGTGAGAACAATCCTTGTATAGTTCAAGACACATTTTGTGACACAAAACTAACAGAGATATTAGAGAACCACAGGGGTTATTGTTTGTTTTTGACTGGTGATTGCATGCTTTTGTGCAAAAGGATCAAGCTGGCATTTGTAGGCTATGGTGATATGACAGTTGAGCTGCACAAAGCTACTTATTTGAAAAATTGGAAGTCACATGTACCTATCATTATCAACATTGATTGTGGTCAGATACACAGATAGATCAGGAAGAAAATTCGTCATTAAGCTGAAGGAAGGGGAAAAACAAGACACACAGAGCAACCGCATTGCCTTTATTGAGTCTATCGCTCAGGGACCCTAGGAAATATTGTTACATCTGTTCAAAAACCTTAATAATAGTTGCTGCTATTCTAGTAAGACAAAGAAACCTGCTCTAGCCAATAAACAGAATATTACCTGCCTATATTCTTGGGATGTGCATGGACTCAACAATTCAGAAGTCAGAAGCTGAAAATAGAGAATATACATATTACATGTATAACAGAGCAAAATGCTTTTCACCAGAGAGGAAGCTGAGACAATGCTGAGTCAGGCTCTTTACACGTAAAAGCAAGGTAATAGCAATAAGCAAGGCAACAAGCACAGTCTTTAGAGTCCCACTTTGCAGCTGCCGAGTTACACCCCATATCAGGTTAGGGAAGCAAAGCCAACCATTTCCTTAGCTGGTTCAGCTCCTTATGTTAAAAAGTTCTTTTTGATTAAAATCAGTTGTGGATATGTCCTTTCCATCTGCAAACCAAGGTTCGTGTTTAAAGCCCATCCTTGTTCAGGCACAGCAGTTCTGTCCTCATGCTTTTAACCTGTGCTCTTTCCCAGATAGGCAAGAGCACTCAGAGTCCTTTTCCCTCCAAGCAAAAATAACTTTTCATAGATATTTAGTGAATGCACAGGATCTGTCCTTAACTTTAGTAGCTCCCAAAAAGTTTCCTCTTCCAGTTGCCTTGAAAAAAGAATCTTTTTAACCCTCTTTCATGATGTTGAAAGACTCAGTAGAGCATTTTATTTCTAAAATAGGTGGAGATAAGAATTAAAAAAATAACTTCAGATAAAAGAGGTTTATTGAATATTCTTAGCTCCCAGGTGTAAGTCAGAAGAACACAATAAATATTTATCAGGGTTTTTAATGACCTAGACAACACTGTCTATAGAGATGTGTGGCAAATGGAGATACTGAGCATAAGGATACATGGAGTGTGAGAATATTTATTCTTTGAAGTAAAATTATCTGACTAAGGGCCTCACAAAATTGGGATGACAAGGAAAAGGAAGAGAACAAACACTTACAGTCAGAAATCCTCATCAATTAGTGTTTAAAAAAGACAATGACAGAAACAAACCTGGTCCGTTGCACTAATTGATAAGCAAACATGGAGTGTGAGAATGTTTATTCTAGCAGGGTTATCTGATTGAGGTCTTCTAAATTGGGATGATAAGGAAAAATGGAAACAATAAGCAAACACTCTGGGACATAAATCTTACAAAACAAAGGTGAAGACAATGACAAGAAACAAACCTTGCCAGTCTCACTAATTGATGGGCCTCCTAGGAAGACCAACCAGGACTTCGCGACTGCTGAAATTGTAAATTGGGGAGAGATCCTGGACACCGGAATAGGACGGGTGATGCAATTAATAGAACCATACAAATAGATGAAGGGATGTGCAAGGGGAAGGGGGAGTCAGGGGTGGCAAGGGGGGTCAGGTGGTAGACAGAAGGGGGTATAAAGGGGGCTGGTCATGTGTAAAATGGGGCCAGTCAGTACGCTTGTCTGACTGAATCCTGTGCCTGATCACTGCAGTCTGTCCTATATTCTTATATCTTCTTATTAAATCTTTTCTTAACTATCTCTCTGCATAATCTCACTCTGTCCCGTGTGCATGTGTGCTGCGAAGACTAAGTACCAGCTACTGGTGAGACCTCTGTGTGTGTGAGTGAAAATTGATGCCAGCTATTTTTTATTTTTTATTTATTTATTTATTGACTGGGCGTGTGGGTGCCCCACGGCCTGTGGTGTCAGCTACTGGAGCGAGTGAGGGCCCTAGTGTCAGTAGTTGGAGGGGCCATAGCTCTCTGGAACTAGGGAGGGTTCTACAGACTTTGAGCCCAGAGTGCCAGCTACTGGGGGAACTGGCGTGAGTGGACTGAGTGCCAGCTACTGGAGTGAGTGGGGGTCTTTAACCTCCAGCCACTGGGGCAGGAACGGTGTGTCCCCCAAAAAGCAGCTACTGGGGGGACCAGCGTGAGTGAGGTGAGTGAGTGACTGCAGGTCACAGCCTGCGTGTCTGGTGCCAGATGCTGGGGGAGGGGCTGAGCATCTGTATCTTCCCCAAACCTCGTATGCATGGGATGTGTGTGTGTGCATTTGCCAGCAAACTTTAAGCTGGACTAGCTGGTGAGTAGGGGGGCCTCGGGTCCGGGCCAGGGTATCAGGCGGGCAAGGGTCCATGCTGCTATGCCCAGGGGCATTTGCAAGTGTGGAGTGCCTGTGGGACGAGTGTGTGAGCATGTGCATGTTTGCTAGTGAGCATCAAACTGGACTAGCTGGTGAGTAGGGGACCCATGAGGCAGGTAAGAGGGCCTGGGATCCAGGCAGGGGTACTGGGTGGACAGAGAGGCCATGCTGGTACTCTGGGGATCCGCAAATGTGCATGTGCTTATGAACCTAGAGAGTGTTGTGTGTGCTTTCACTAGTGACCTTCTATCTCTACCAGTTGAAGAGGAAGGGGACTTGGCTGTCTATGTTTATGTTTTATGTGAGTCCTATATGTAGGTGCTGTTGAAGGCAACACCTTGTCTGTGGCAGTCTGTGTAGTGAGCCATCTCAGTGTCCTCTGTGTGTGTGTGTGTCTGGGATATGTGCTCAGCTTTGCTACTGGTTGAACCTGCAAACGGGAAAGCAACAGCCACATCCCTCTGCCTGAGCAGAGACTCCAGGGTCCCCGGGGCACCAGACTGGGATCCAGTGGCAGAAGTTTTTGCACCAGCACAAAAAGGTGATGATCCTTTTCCTTTTGGGCAGTTCTGCATCAGTATCTCACAGAACAGTCATAAATCTGAACTAATAAAACCAGATAATTGAGGGTTGGAAGACATTTCCCTTCAGCGTCATAGATTATTTGGAGAATTTGGAATTAAATTTGGCTTCTTTACTACCAGCTATTGGGCTGAATGCAGGAAATACTGAATGAGGTGTTAATGGTGAATATGAAAGAGACCAATCTTCACTGTCTCATCAGGCCTTAATGTCTGAATTTCTTCTTCCACTGGATCATAAGTGCCTCTGTTTTTAAGAAGCAAATTCTGCCCTCTAATGTGAGTGCACAACTCAGTGGAAATTGATGGACCACAGACTTTAGCCCTAGGCAGTAGTGATGAACAGAAGAGAACAGAAGTTATTTGCATAGGATTATCAGGCTTCCTGTATGTGTATCCAGAAACATCTTTTCATGTAGATTTTCCTATATGTTGCTGTGTCGGGTCTGGCTGGGATGGAGTTCACTTTGCCCATAGCAGCCCTCATAGTGCTGTGCTTTGTAGTTGTAGCTAGAAGGGTGTTGATAACACACCGAGGTTTTGGCTACTGCTGAGCAGTGCTCCCACAGCATGGAGGCTGTCTCTCCAACCCCCTACTCCCAAAGGCCAGTAGGCTGGGGGTGGGCAAGAGGTTGGGAGGGGACAGAGCCAGGACAGCTGACCCAAACTGACCAAAGGGATAGTCCATACCATATGAGGTCATGCTCAGCAATAAAAGCAATAAAGCAAGAAAAGAGGGGGGGGGGGGCACTCGTTATTAAGGCATTTGTCTTCCGAAGCAACTGCTGCACGTACTGAGACCCTACTTCCCAGGAAGTGGCTGGACATCACCTGCTGATGGGAAGTAGAGAATAAATCATTTTGTTTTACTTTGCTTCTGCACGCGACCTTTGCTTTTCTTTATTAATCTGCCTTTATCTCAACCCATGAGTTTTTCAACCCATCACAGGTGCTTGTTCAAAATGCCCTTGAGGTGGCATTTTCTTTTGCTGTAGATGCACCTCTGAAAATTAGAGTTGTGTCTGTGCCATTATAAATTAGAGTTGAAGTATTTGGGGATGCTTTGCAGAAAGTGAGCAGGTTTCCTCAATTTGATTTAAAGACTGCTTAAAATGTCAGAAATAGAAGGTCAATGTGGAGAAGAAAAAGAGTTATATTGCCTGTATATGTGTTGTGGGTTGACCTTGTCTGGCTGCCAGATGCCCACCAGGCTGCTCTTTCATGCCAACTCCTGAACAGGACAGGGAGAGAAGATGAAAAAGATCATGGGTCAAGATAAAGACAGGGAGATCACTTACCAATTACCATCATGGGCAAACCAGACTTGACTTGGGGAAATTAATTTAATTTATTGCCAAGTAAAATAGAGCTGAATGGTGAGAAACAAAGACAAATTAAAATAACACTTTTCCCCACCCCACCCTTCTTCCCAGGCTCAACTTCACTCCTTCATTCCCAACTCACCTCAACTAACTGGCAGCCATGCAAGCCTACCCTGTTTGAGATCTCCAGGGAATTAGAAGGGCTTATTAGGCAGTGCTTTGAGGTTGTCAGAAGCATGGTGGTAGAGACCAGGAAAGGGCTGCGCTCTGCAGAAGATGGGAATCAGCCACCTAGCCAGGCTAGCCTGGGATGAATGGAGGCACCCACCCAGACAGAGCTTCCTATCAGGGAAGGTGGAGGGTTGCAAAGACTGCACTCCACACTCCTGGGTGGAGGAGGGTGGAAGCTCCACCTGCACAAGGTGTGCTCTGGTGGAATCACTCAGGCAGTGGGTAGAGGAGCTGCAGGAGGAAGTCAGCAGGCCATGCTGTATTAAGGAGGGTGAACAAGAAATAGATGGAGTATTATTCAAGACTTTGCAAGAAGAAATATTAGGGCCCCGTGACACTGACCTCCAAGGACTACCAGACAAAGAGCTTCAACAGTGAACAGAAAGCACCTTGGAGAAGGAGGCACCATGGTCTCTGGTGACCCATGGGAACAGGATATCACTTCGCTCCCCTTTCTCGTACGTACCAACCAGCAACAGATATGAAGCCTTGGCAGCGGACAAAACCAATGAGCAAGATTCAAAGGGAGAAACTGCACCAGCAGCACATACTAAAAGCCGCAAAAGGAAGCAGCGAGTGCTAGTAGTGGGTGACTCTCTGCTGAGAGGCACTGAGGCACTCATCTGCTGGCCTGATATACAGTCAAGGGAAGTTTGCTGCTTGCCAGGAGCCAAGATGTGGGATGTCATAGAGAAACTGCCACAACTGGTAAAAAGCACAGACTACTATCCCCTATTTCTTTTCCATGTGGGCACAAATTACATGGTAAAGCAAAACCTGTGCAAGATCAAGCAGGACTTCAGAGCCCTGGTGGCCCAAGTGAAAGGGACAGGGGGCCCAGTGATCTCCTCTATCTTGTCAGTCAGGGATAGGGATGCAGGCAAAAGACAATGCATCATGCAGATCAATACCTGGCTTCATGTCTGGTTTCATTGCCAGGGCTTTGGTTTCTACAATCATGGGATGCCCTTCAATGAATACAGCCTATTGGGAAGAGACGGGATCCACCTATCTAGAAGAGGCAGGAGAATCTTTGCTGGCAGATTGGCTGACTTAGTGAATCATGCTTTAAACTAACGAACTTGGGGGATAGTGTCCAAAGCTGTGACACCTGTATATCCATAAGCAACAGGGTGGATGAGTGCACCTACCAGAGCAGCAAGGAATGCTCCCCAACCCTTTCCAAAGGCAAGAACCCTAAGTCCAGCCACCTCAAGTGCATGTATACCAACGCACGTAGTCTGGCCAACAAATCACAGAATCACAGAATCGTATAGGTTGGAAAAGACCTTTAAGATCATCGAGTCCAACCGTAAACCTAACACTACCAGCACCACCACTATACCATGTCCCTAAGCACCTCATCCAAACGTCTTTCAAATACCTCCAGGGATGGCGACTCCACCACTTCCCTGGGCAGCCTGTTCCAATGCTTGATAACCCTTTCAGTGAAGTAAAATTTCCTAATATCCAGTCTAAACCTCCCCTGGCACAACTTGAGGGCATTTCCTCTTGTCCTATCACTTGTTACCTGGGAGAAGAGACCGACCCCCACCTCTCTACAGCCTCCTTTCAGGTAGTTGTAGAGAGCAATAAGGTCTCCCCTCAGCCTCCTTTTCTCCAGGCTAAACAGTCCCAGTTCCCTCAGCCGCTCCTCATCAGACTTCTGCTCTAGACCTTTCGCCAGCTTCGTTGCCCTTCTCTGGACACGCTCCAGCACCTCCATGTCTTTCTTGTAGTGGGGGCCCAAAAATGAACACAGTATTTGAGGTGCGGCCTCACCAGGGCCGAGTACAGGGGCACGATCACTTCCCTAGTCCTGCTGACCACGCTATTTTTGATACAAGCCAGGATGCCATTGGCCTTCTTGGCCACCTGGGCACACTGCTGGCTCATTTTCAGGCGGCTGTCAACCAACACCCCCAGGTCCTTTTCTGCCAGGCAGCTTTCCAGCCACTCTTCCCCAAGCCTGTAGCGTTGCATGGGGTTGCTGTGGCCCAAGTGCAGGACCCAGCACTGAGCCTTGTTGAACCCCATACAATTGACCTCGGCCCATCCATCCAGCCTGTCCAGGTCCCTCTGCAGAGCCTTCCTCCCCTCAAGCAGATCAACACTCCCGCACAACTTGGTGTCGTCTGCAAACTTACTGAGGGTGCACTCGATCCCTTCATCCAGATCATTGATAAAGATATTAAACAGCACTGGCCCCAACACAGAGCCCTGGGGAACACCGCTTGTGACCGGCCGCCAACTGGAGTAAACTCCATTCACCTCAACTCTTTGGGCCCGGCCATCCAGCCAGTTCTTTACCCAGCGAAGAGTACACCCGTCCAAGCCGTGAGCAGCCCGTTTCTCCAGGAGAATGCTGTGGGAAACCGTGTCAAAGGCTTTACTGAAGTCTAGATAGACAACATCCACAGCCTTCTCCTCATCCACTAGGCGGGTCACCTTGTCATAGAAGGAGATCAGGTTGGTCAAGCAGGACCTGCCTTTCCTGAACCCATGCTGGCTGGGCTTGATCTCTTGGTTATTCTCTACATGCCGTGTGATGGCACTCAGGATGATCTGCTCCAGGAACCTCCTAGACTGTTTCCTCTCTGCTGTATTGTATTTCCAGCAGACATCCGGTAGGTTGAAGTCCCCCACAAGAACAAGGGCTAGCGATCGTGAGGCTTCTCCCAGCTGCTTATAGAATAGTTCATCTGCCTCCTCATCCTGGTTGGGTGGTCTGTAACAGACTCCCACCATGATATCTGCCTTGTTGGCCTTCCCCCTGATTCTTACCCATAGACACTCCACCCTATCGTCACCATCATCGAGCTCTAAACTATCCAGACACTCCCTGACGTACAGGGCTACCCCACCACCTCTCCTGCCTCGCCTATCCCTCCTGAAGAGTTTATAGCCATCCATCGCCGCACTCCAGTTGTGCGAGTCATCCCACGACGTTTCCGTGATGGCAACCATATCATAGTTTTCCTGATGTACAATGGCTTCCAACTGCTCCTGTTTGTTGCCCATGCTGCGTGCATTGGTGTAGAGGCACTTCAGCTGGGCTGTCATCCGTGTCTCCTTCATAGAAGAACACCCCTTGTGTGCTTTGAGGCGTTTCACTGGTGCTTCCCTATTGGCTCCTATTGCCTCAGTATCCCCTGGCTCAACTCTGTTCGACTTTGGCTGTGCCCCAGCGTACCCCGCACATCTCAGAGACACAGGCTGAGTGCCCTCGCTAGCACCCACTCCCTCTAACCGTGGCACGTCATCCCTCAGCTTCCCTCGGGCAAGCCTGATATTATCCCCCTCCCCCTTCGAGTCTAGTTTAAAGCTCTGTCGATGAGCCCCGCAAGTTCCTGAGCAAAGATTCTCTTTCCCCTTTGAGAAAGATGAATCCCATCAGACGCCAGCAAGCCTGGTGCTGTGTAGGCCATCCCATTATCAAAAAAACCAAATCCGTGGCAATGACACCAGCCACAGAGCCATGAGTTGATAGATTGGATGCCTCTGTTCCTTCTGGTGTCGCTGCCCACCACTGGAAGGAGAGAGGAGAAAATAACCTGTGCTCCAGAGTTCCTTACTAGCCATCCCAAGGCCCTGAAGTCTCTTTTGATCGCCCTAGGACTTCGTGTTGCAGCTTCATCGCCCCCCACATGGAAGAGCAGTAGGGGGTAATAGTCCGAGGGCCGTACCAGGCTAGGGAGTATCCTCGTGATCTCCTTCACGCGGGCCCCAGGGAGGCAGCAGACTTCCCTAAGAGAAGGGTCCGTCCGGCATATCGGACCCTCTGTTCCCCTCAGAAGGGAGTCACCCACAACTATAACCTGTCTTCTCTTCCTTGTGGAGGTGGTGTTAATATGAGAGGTACGTTCTTCTGACCTGGGCGACACCTCTGGTGTAGATAGACTGTCATCCCCATCCTCCATTGACTGGCCTTCCACCTCCAGGGCCTCATACCTGTTGTACAGAGGCACCTGGGGAGGCGAGGTGGGCAGGGAAGGCCTTCGCCTGCTGCCACGAGCGTGGACTTGCCTCCAAATGGGAGGAACTGGAGCTCCATGCCTAGTCTGAGAGTTATGATGTCATAGAAATCACAGAAACCTGGTGGGAAAACTCACACAGCTGGAAGACCACAATGGATGGCTACAAACTCTTTCGGAAAGATAAGAAGGGAAGAAGAGGAGGTGGAGTTGCACTTTATGTAAAAGAGAAATCTGAGTGCATGGAGATGAGTTATGAAGACCATGAAAGTTCTATCGAATGCCTTTGGATGAAGATAATAGGGATTGTCACCAAAGGGGATCTTATGTTAGGTATCTGTTACTGACCTCCCAATCAGGATGATGAGGCTGATGAAACCTTACTCAGGCTGCTCAAGGAAGTCTTGGGCCAACAGAACCTGGTCCTCATGGGTGACTTCAGTTACCCAGACATTTGTTGGGAAAACAACACAGCAGTGCACAAGTCATCCATCAGATTCCTGGAATGCATTGAGGACTGCTTCCTGCTACAGATGCTGGACATGTTGACTAGGAACAGCGCATTCCTAGATTTACTGTTCACAAACTGAGAAGACTTACTTGACAACATAGCTACCAATGGTAGCCTTGGATACAGCATTCTGCTGAGCACACTGAAGAAGACCAGTAGTAGGACAAGGACCCTGGACTTCAGAAGAGCCAACTTCAAGATGCTCAGAGCCCAGCTGCAAGGGATTCCATGGGAAGCATCCATGGAGGGCAAAGGAGCTTGTGAGTGCTGGGAGTTATTCAAGAACAGCCTCCTGGAAGCACAGGAACAGTCCATCCCCTACAAAGGGAAAGGAAGAAGGCAGAACAGGAGACCACCCTGGCATAACAATGAGCTTTTGTGTGTGCTTAAAAGCAAAAAAGAAGCATTCCGTCTATGGGAAGGCAGTCAAATAGCCATCGAGGACATGCAGAGATGCAGTCAGGAAGGCTAAGGCTCAGCTAGAACTGAAATTGGCCAGATATGTCAAGAACAACAAGAAAGGGTTCTTCAGGTACATGAGCAGTAAGCAGAAGCACAGGGAAGACATAGGTCCATTGCTAAACAGGGCAGGGAAACTAGGTTCTAATAATGCTGACAAGGCAGAGGTTCTCAATACCTTCTTTGCCTCTGTCTTTACCGGTGTATCTGGACCCCAGATCACAGGATCAAGTGGCTATGACAACGCATGTGTCGACCCATCAGTAGTGGAGGAAGGGCTGGTCTGCGGCCTCTTGCAAGGGTTCAACCCACATAAATCTATGGGCCTGGATGGAATCCACCCCAGGGTGTTAGGAGAAGTGGCTGACATTGTTACAAGGCCACTTTCTATAATCTTTGAAAAGTCCTGGAGGTGAGGGGATATCCCTGATGACTGGAAGAGGGCAAATGTCACACTCATCTACAAGAAGGGCCCAAAAAGAGGACCCAGGAAACTACAGGCCCATTAGTCTTACTTCAGTCCCTGGGAAAGTAATGGAACAAGTCCTCCTAGAAATTATCACAAAACAAATGAAGCAGGTGATTGGGAAAAGCCAGCACAGACTTACCAAAGGCAAACCATGCCTGACTAACCTGATCACCTTCTACAACAAAATAACATTTTCTGTCGACATGGGGAGAGCTGTGGATACTGTTTACCTGGACTTCAGCAAAGCGTTCGACACTGTTTCCCACAGCTTCCTCCTAGACAAACTGGCAAGATGCAGACTGGATGGGTGGTATGTGAGATGGGTAGGAAACTGGCTAACAGGCCACCCTCAGAGGGTGGTGATTAATGGTTTTTACTCAGGCTGGCAACCTGTCACAAGTGGGGTCCCCCAGGGACTGATACTGGGCCCCATGCTGTTCAACATCTTCATAAATGATCTGGACGATGGGATTGAAAACACCCTTACCAAGTTTGCTGATGACACCAAACTGGGTGATGAGGCAGACATGTCAGAAGGGACACATCATCTTACAGAGAGACCTGGACAGGCTGGAAGAGTGGACTAGCAAGAACAGTATGAAGTTTAACAAAGACAAGTGCAAGGTCCTGCACCTGGGATGACATAATCAAAGAGCCCAGTACAGGCTAGGATCTGTGTGGCTGGGGAGCAGCCTTGCTGAAAGGGGTCCTGGTGGACAACAAGCTGAACATGAATCAACAGTACACCACTGCAGCAACAAAGGCAAATTGGATCCCGGGCTGCATTCGGAGGGGCATTACTAGCAAAGATAGAGACGTGATCATCCTACTCTACTCAGCTCTTGTCAGGCCACACCTGGAGTACTGTGTCCAGTTCTGGTCCCCACAATTCAAAAAAAAGATGCAGACAGACTGGAGAGGGTCCAAAGGAGGACCACAGAGATGATCAAAGGGCTGGAGAATCTGCCCTATGAGGAAAGACTGAAGGAGTTAGGTCTTCCTTGGAGAAGAGAAGGCTTGGGGGGGGAGAACCTCATCACAGTATTCCAGTACTTAAAGGGTGGCTACAAAGAGGACGGAGGCTCTCTCTTCACAAGGAGCCACATGGAGAAATCAAGGGGCAATGGGTACAAGTTGCACCGGGAGAGGTTTCATCTTGATATGAGAGAGAAATTTTTTAAAGTGAGAACAATCAATCACTGGAACAACCTCCCCAGGGACATGTTCCTCTCTCGCTCTCTTGTTGTTTTCCTTCTCATTACAATTTATTATTACTATTATTTTGTTCCAATTATTAAACTGTTATTATCTCAACCCATGAGTTTTCTTACTTTTGCTCTTCAGATTCTCTCCCCCATCCCACCAGGGGGGGAGGGTGAGCGAGCGGCTGTGTGGTGCTTAGTTGCAGACTGAAGCTAAACCACGACAGTCCTTTTTGGTGACCAACGTGGGGCAAGAAGGGTTTGAGATAATAACAGATTGACCAGAGCATATTAAGGAATTTAGATCTGTTAACAGTTGCCAGTCATGATATTGATTCACTTGTTCTCGATATTAGTTTGTCTGATCTGCACCATGCTCATTTTTTTGCTGTACATGTTAAAGATCGGTGTTGGTTTTTGCAGTTTGCTGTGCTCTGCAGGGATTAGTCATGTTTTGCCTGCGAGATTTGTTATTAACAAACTGGCCTTCAGCTTAATCTGGTATCTGAGTTTTGTACGGAAGCCATTACTGTACTTTGAGTACCATCTCATGGAGACAATTAGCAATTATACCTCTTCCTCTGAGAGGTTTTTTATGGAGGAAATACAGAATGACACCCTCGCAACCTTCTTCTATGATATTTCCTCCTTCATTACCATAACTTTTCAGTATCTTGAACATCCTTGGGTAGTTGAGATACATCTATTGGTATTGCTTGGGAATACTGTTTCTGTTTTGTCCAAGATTAGTAAGCAATTTAAGAATATCATCCAGAGATCTGCCCCAAGGCTGGATAGTTATGAGTGGCAGGGTGTGTGGGATAGCATGGGCAAATGCCTAGGACGGTGGGCACCTCCAGTGTTTTGGAACTTCACCCCTGAACAAGTGCAGAATCCTGAAAAATTAGTAGAATATTTGGAAAAAGTATGCTGTCCCCCTGGCAGTTCTAGGGAGACACAAATCCCTGCAATGTGCTCGGGCCTGGCCCATGCCTACCAAAACCTGTTCAACACTATTCAGAACCCTCAAGGATCTGACAACAAAGCGACAGGCACCACAGCTACTCCAGCCCCCCCTGCGACAAGCACCGTGGCTACTCCAGCCCCTGCCCCCATGACAGGCACTGTGGCTACTCTGGGCCCCCCTGCAACAGGCACTGCGGTCACTCCAGTCCCCCCTGCAACAGGCACTGCGGTTCAACCACGGAACCAACTCGTGTCAGTATCAGTCGCCCATGTACACAAGAAGAAAACCTGGAAGTGAAAGTCAGCTCGTTTAGAAAGGGAAGATGAAAGAGCAGGGCCATCACAAGGAGAGGAAGAGGAAGAACTCGTGGATGAGACGGAAAAAACCTGATCCCTATCCCTGAGTGACCTGCGAGATATGCGAAAATATTTCAGCTGTCGCCCAGGTGAGCACGTTGTCAACTGGCTGCTCCGATGCTGGGATAGCGGGGCCAATAGCCTGGAATTAGAGGGTAAGGAAGCCAAGCAGCTGGGATCCCTTTCTAGGGAAGGGGGCATTGACAAAGTGATTGGAAAAGGGGCACCAGCCCACAGCCTCTGGATGCAACTCCTGTCAGCTATGAAGGAAAGGTATCCCTTCAAGGAAGATGTTGTATATCGCCCAGGCAAATGGACCACCATGGAGAAAGGTATCCAGTACCTGAGGGAATTAGCTGTGTTGGAGGTGATTTATGGTGACCTGGACAACGAGCAGTTACCCAAAGATCCAGATGAAGTCTGGTGCACACGACCATTTGGCGGAAGTTGGTACGGAATGCACCATTGTCGTGTGCCAACTCATTGGCAATACTGAACTGGAAAGATGGAGAGGGACCAACAGCGGATGAAGCAGCTAGCCAACTGTGGGAATATGAAGAAAGTATCTCTTCCTCCCTTGTCTCGGCTGTGGAGAAACTGTCCCGGAAGGTCCAACAACTCGAAGAAGATATGTCCTACTCCCCACCTGTACAGACCAGTATCTCAGCCATTAGGAGTCAGCATTCATCTGCTCAAGAGAGAGGATATAGTGGATACAAACCACGGGGAACCCTATGGTTTTACCTGCGTGACCATGGAGTGGATATGAGGAAGTGGGATGGAAAAACCTACCTCGACCCTAGAGGAGTGGGTACATGAGTTGCAAGGAAAAACAATCACCAAAGGGGGTTCTTCCAGGAAAATTGCTGCTCCGGTTTCCACTGGACAGTTCCCCAGAGTAGAAAGGCTGATCTTACTCCTGAGTTTAATGAAGCAAATCCTGACTTGTATATACAAGAATTGGGTAACGAATACAATGACCAGGATTAGGGGGGCCCTGCCTCCAGCCAGGAGGAGGAAAGGGACAACCGGGTGTGACAGTATGCTTCCCCCGACCTTTATTTCCTGCAACCCTGCTTAGGTGATAATCACCAGTGATGGCTGTAATGGATGCATCTGGTCAGGATGGCTGCATCGGCTCAAAGTGGATTCAGGAGACAGATAACAACACAATAGCCTAGGGCTATTGTGCAATGCACCCACCCAAGAAACAAAAACCTGTGGTCGGCATGCAAATATGTCCATGAGTCAATCATCTTATCCCCCATAAATAGTGAGCAGCCCAAGAGCCCTTGGAGCTCTCCTGCACGGCAGCGGGCTGCACACCAGGATCTCCCCTTGAGCAGGGACGCCTCTCAAGGTTACTCCTCGAGGTTGAGAGATTCCTTGCCGCAACAGATCCTCGGTAAGTGACTAATAGCATGCTAAACTTTGAAACCTTAGCTAAGTGATATAAAGGATTGATTGCGCACATATATAATCCTTTAGACATAAACCGTTGACCAAGTCTGGGACTAGGACTGGATCTAGCTGCACCTAGACTCCTCTCTGAGAAGGAGTACAGAAAGCAAGGGGATCTTTTTCCGAACCTCATGACTCAAACGGGAGGGTCTCCCTGACAGTTTTTGTCTGACCCTGTCCTCTATGCAGTAAATAATCAAGTGCACCTCGCCATCGAATCTTGTTAAAACACTGTCGCATTGAACTTTGTTAACACCCTATTCTGTATCAATAAACTATATTTTTACTTCTCTCTAACGAGTGAAGTGCATGCTCACTCCATCCACGACACTGGGTTTACTGGACTGTGTGGATTCGATGGCCTGGTACATCAGCCCCACGGGAGTATAAGGCTCTAGGAGACACCGGTGCACAGTGTACCCTAATGCCATCAAGCTATATAGGGGCAGAACCCATCTGTATTTCTGGGGTGACAGGGGGATCCCAACAGCTGACTGTATTGGAGGCCGAAGTGAGCCTAACTGGGAATGAGTGGCAAAAGCACCCCATTGTGACTGGCCCAGAGGCTCCGTGCATCCTTGGCATAGACTACCTCAGGAGAGGGTATTTCAAGGACCCAAAAGGGTACCAGTGGGCTTTTGGTATAGCTGCCTTGGAGATGGAGGAAATTAAACAGCTGTCCACCTTGACCGGTCTCTCAGAGGACCCTTCTGTTGTGGGGTTGCTGAGGGTTGAAGAACAACAGGTGCCAATCGCTACCACAGCAGTGCACCGGAGGCAATATCGTACCAACCGAGACTCCCTGATTCCCATTCATAAGCTGATTCATCGACTGGAGAGCCAAGGAGTGATCAGCAAGACTCGTTCACCTTTTAACCGTCCTATATGGCCAGTGCAAAAGTCTAATGGAGAGTGGAGACTAACAGTAGACTATCGTGGCCTGAATGAAGTCACGCCACCGCTGAGCGCTGCTGTGCTGGACATGCTAGAACTGCTATATGAACTGGAGTCAAAGGCAGCCAAATGGTATGCCACAAGTGATATCGCTAATGCATTTTTCTCAATCCCTTTGGCAGCAGAGTACAGGCCACCGTTTGCTTTCACTTGGAGGGGCGTCCAGTACACCTGGAATCGACTGCCCCAGGGGTGGAAACACAGCCCCACCATTTGCCATGGACTGATTCAGACGGCACTGGAACAGGGTGAAGCTCCAGAACATCTGCAATATATTGATGACATCATCATGTGGGGCAACACAGCAGAAGAAGTTTTCGAGAAAGGGAAGAAAATAGTCCAAATCCTCCTGAAAGCCAGCTTTGCCATAAAACAAAGTAAGGTCAAGGGACCTGCACAGGAGATCCAGTTTTTAGGAATAAAATGGCAAGATGGACGTCGTCAGATCCCAATGGATGTGATCAACAAAATAACAGCCATGTCTCCACCAACTAGCAAACAGGAAACACAAGCTTTCTTAGGCGTTGTGGGTTTTTGGAGGATGCATATTCCAAACTACAATCTGATCGTAAGCCCTCTCTATCAAGTGACCCGGAAGAAGAACAACTTTGAATGGGGCCCTGAGCAACGACAAGCCTTTGAACAAATTAAACGGGAGATAGTTCATGCAGTCGCCCTTGGGCCAGTCTGGCAGGGCAAGATGTAAAAAATGTGCTCTACACTGCAGCCGGGGAGAATGGCCCTACCTGGAGCCTCTGGCAGAAAGCACCAGGGCAGACTCGAGGTCGACCCCTAGGGTTTTGGAGTCGGGGATACAGAGGATCCGAGGCCCGCTATACTCCAACTGAAAAAGAGATATTGGCAGCATATGAAGGGGTTCGAGCTGCTTTGGAAGTGGTTGGTACGGAAGCACAACTCCTCCTGGCACCCCTGGCACTGCCGGTGCTGGGCTGGATGTTCAAAGGGAGGGTCCCCTCTACACATCACGCAACTGATGCTACGTGGAGTAAGTGGGTCGCACTGATCACACAACGGGCTCGGATAGGAAACCCCAATCACCCAGGGATCTTGGAAGTAATTATGGACTGGCCGGAAGGCAAAGATTTTGGAATATCGCCAGAGGAGGAGGTGACGCGTGCTGAGGAGGCCCCACTGTACAATAAACTACCAGAAAATGAGAAGCAATATGCCCTGTTCACTGATGGGTCCTGTCCTCTTGTGGGAAAGCATCGGAGGTGGAAGGCTGCTGTATGGAGTCCTATATGACAAGTGGTAGAAACTGCTGAAGGAGATGGCAGTGTTAAGTTTATGGTTGGACTAGATGATCTTAAAGGTCTTTTCCAACCTATATGATTCTGTGATTCTGTGATTCTGAGATGGTGAATCGAGCCAATTTGCAGAGGTAAAGGCCATCCAGCTGGCTTTAGACATTGCTGAACGAGAAAAGTGGCCAGTGCTCTATCTCTACACTGACTCATGGATGGTGGCAAATGCCGTGCGGGGGTGGTTACAGCAATGGAAGCAGAGCAACTGGCAGCACAGAGACAAACCCATCTGGGCTGCCGCATTGTGGCAAGATATTGCTGCCCGGGTAGAGAACCTGGTTGTAAAAGTACATCACGTAGATGCTCATGTACCCAAGGGTCATGCCACTGAAGAACATCAAAACAACCAGCAGGTGGATCAGGCTGCTGAGATGGAATTGGCTCAGGTGGATCTGGACTGGCAACATAAGGGTGAATTATTTATAGCTCAATGGGCCCATGACACCTCAGGCCATCAAGGGAGAGATGCAACATATAGATGGGCTCGTGATCGAGGGGTGGACTTGACCATGGACACTATTGCACAGGTTATCCATGAATGTGAAACATGTGCTGCAATCAAACAATCCAAGCGGTTAAAGCCTCTGTGGTATGGAGGGCGATGGCTGAAATATCAATATGGGGAGGCCTGGCCGATCGATTATATCACACTCCCACAAACCTGACAGGGGAACCACCATGTGCTTACAATGGTGGAAGCAACCACCGGATGGCTGGAAACATATCCCGTGCCCCATGCCACCGCCCAGTGCACTATCCTGGGCCTTGAAAAATAAGTCTTATGGCGACATGGCACCCTAGAAAGAATTGAGTCAGACAACGGGACTCATTTTTGAAACAACCTCATAGACACGTGGGCCAACGAGCATGGCATTGAGTGGGTATATCACATCCCCTATCATGCACCAGCCTCTGGGAAAATTGAATGATACAATGGACTGTTAAAGACTACACTGCGAGCAATGGGTGGTGGGACATTCAAACACTGGGATACACATTTAGCAAAGGCCACCTGGTTAGTCAACACTAGGGGATCTGCCAATCGAGCTGGCCCTGCCCAATCAAAACTCTAAGGTCCTGTAGAGGGGGATAAAGTCCCTGTAGTGCATGTAAAAAACATGCTGGGGAAGACAGTCTGGGTTAGTCCTGCCTCGGGCAAAGGAAAACCTATTCATGGGATTGCTTTTGCTCAAGGACCTGGGTGCACTTGGTGGGTGATGCAGGAGGATGGGGAAGTCCGATGTGTACCTCAAGGGGATTTGATTTTGGGTGAGAATAGCCAATGAACTAAATGGTATGATGTTAATTGCTATATAATACTGTGTGTCATCACTACTATGGTTGCTATACGCCATATCAACGGTATTTCAGTAAGAATCACCCAGATTGATGAAGTATGAACTTTGATGAAACCAAGCAAAGTGCAGCAGTGATGGAACCAGAACTGGCTTCAGCGTGCAACAATCCACCACCACACACCATCTCTCCTGCCCTGAAGGACTGTTATGGCAGATGGAGCCCAAAGTCATGGACTAAATGAACCCAATGGACATTTTAGAGGGATGGCCCATAGACCAAGGGAATGATCTCTGTGTGTATATATCAAAAGACAGGGAAAGTGGTGGTGATTAGTTGGAATGTATTGGAAAGGGTAGGACCTGGGCATGACGTAGATGGTATAGAATAAGGGATGGATACTGTCCTGGTTTCAGCTGGGATAGAGTTAATTTTCTTCCTAGTAGCTGGTATAGTGCTGTGGTTTGGATTTAGGATGAGAATAATGTTGATAACATGCTGATGTTTTAGTCGTTGCTAAGCGGTGTTTACACTGGTCAAGGACTTTTCAGCTTCCCATGCTCTGCCAGGTGCACAAGAAGCTGGGAGGGAGCATAGCCAGGACAGCTGACCCAAACTGGCCAAAGGGCTATTCCATACCATATGATGTCATGCTCAGTATAGAAACTGGGGGCAGTTGGCCGGGGGGTAGCGGTCCCTGCTTGGGGACTGGCTGGGTGTTTTTTGGCAGATGATGAGCGGTTGCATCACTTCCCCCCCCCCCCGGGTTTTGTTCCTCTCTCTCTCTCTTTTTGTTTTCCTTCTCATTAGAATTTATTATTATTATTATTATTATTATTATTATTATTATTATTATTATTATTATTATTATTATTATTTTCTTCCAATTATTAAACTGTTCTTGTCTCAACCCATGAGTTTTCTTACTTTTGCTCTTCAGATTCTCTCCCTCATCCCACTAGTGGGGGAGGGTGAGTGAGTAGCTGTGTGGTACTTAATTGCCAGCTGGGACTAAATCACAACAACTAGGGAAAGAAACCCAGAGCTGAGGCTGCAAAACCTGCATAGGAAATTAATTACATACTTGACTCCAGTTCTGAACACTGTGCTACTGTGACTACATTCATTGCTACAAGTACCCAAGCTAAGAAGCTTTATATTAGCTTGGATAGGTCCATGGTGCACTACAGGCTTATTCACAGTGCTGGGAGCACACCTTGTTTTGGTTACTGGAGCATGCAGAACAATGCACACTCAGGAATAGTGACCTTCCTGTTGCAAAGGAAGCCCTCTGTGTCTTTGCTCAGTAAAGCTGTTTTCAGGGTTTCCAGGTTGCTATACGTGCTCTGACTGCCTGTTTCTCAGCTAAAGCTTTGGCTTCTTTAAACACCTATCTGTTATGATTACTATTACATGTTCAGTTCAGGAGATCTGGCAATAATATAACACTAGATGCCTCAGTATCTGATCTAAATAGACCTGCTCTGGCTACCATGATGGATGAATTTTGCATTGCTGCCCAATGATGAGGTGAGAATAGTATGAAGTAAATGCAAAACAAAGACTGTGGAATTGGCATTAACAATTCATGACTCTTTCCTGCAGTATGCAACAGGATGTAAGAAGAAAATTACTATAGACTGAAGGTCTAATTACAGATTTTGCATTTGGCAATCATAACATTAAAGACAATCAGCATAATCATAGTTGTATGTGGGAGTTTATTTTAAAACACCACTTACAAATAATGCTGCTGTCAGTTATGTGCAAGTAACTGTAAATATACACATAATAGCAATGTATAGATTCCATCTCATCTGATTTTTCATTTTCTAAGTTGTTCATTGTCTTTTCCCCTTTCCAGTTCCTCCCTCTCAAGTTTATCTATTTTAACTTCATCGTTTTAATCACAGGTGAGGCTCAAGGGACATGGTGCCTAATCTCCTCAGAGTAACTGGAACCCACTCCATGATCTGACTGGGAAGAGGAAGCCCTCTTCCACAAAGATAATTCTAATGCTGACACATTTTTAATACCCAAATTAAGCCAAAACAGCAGAAATTTAAATTCTTCAAAGAATAAGTAGCTGTACACATTCATTTCAGAAAGTTCTAAAAACTAGCATTCTAAAAAAATAATATGAGGACAACAGTTTGTTCTGTTTCATTTTGTCAGATGAAGTATCTAGCTTTGGTTTGATTTTACATCAGTTGTCCTTGAGCTGTTGTGGTGCTTCATGGCATTTACAGTAATGCTGTTCTTAATAAGGAGGTCCCCAATCCAGACTATATTTTCTAGCACTCTGATTATGGGATGAGTTTGATTACAGGTTATAGTAACTCACTTGTGAGTTAGTGTGTGTGAGAGAGGTGCAGAGAGAGAGAGAGAGCAGGAGGAGGAATATTTCAAGTAGTTCTGCCAAGAATCCTGACTCATACAAGTGAAGGGAGTCATGAAGCATTTGAATTACAGCTCCTATGAGATGTTTCACAATTATTTTAGGAAAGTGATTATAATGGCATAGTTGCATGGATAGCAGGGGATTGGATTCAAATGAATCAGGAAGTCTCCCTCAGTCCAATATTATTGTATCTGAAATCTCAAATCCTTAGTTATTTATGTGCCTTAATCACTGAAAGCAATGGGAGCTGGATGTGTGCCTAACTGGGTGACTAAAAAAGAGACTCTAGAGGAGAGAAGGTCCAGAAATGCCTGTATTACTATGTATATCTTTGTACTGGGTCTGGCTGGGATGGAGTTAACTTTCTTCATAGCAGTTCATATGGTGCTGTGCTTTGGATTTGTGACTAAAACAGTGTTGATAACACACCCATGTTTTGGCTATTGCTGAACACTGCTTGCATAGCATCAAGGCTTTCTCTTTTTCCTACTCTGGCCCCACAGTGGGTAGGAAAGAAGTTGGGAGGGGACATGACCTGGACAGCTGACCCAAATTGACCAAAGGGATAATCCATGCCATATAACATCATGCTCAGCAATAAAAGTAGAGGGGAGGGGGTTTTGGGGGAGGTAGCCATTGCTTGGAGACTGTCTAGGCATTGATCTACTTATGGGAGGCGGTGAGTAATTGCATTTGCATCACTTTTTTTTTTTTTTTGTGTCCTCCTTACTTCCCTTACTAAACTGTCTTTATCTCAGCCCACGTGTTTTCTCACTTTTGCTCTTCCTATTCTCTCCCTGGTCCCACTTGCAGGGGGAGTGAGCAAGTGACTGTGAGGTACTTAGCTGCTGACTGGGGTCAACCCACCACAATCTCTTAGCTCCTTCTTTCTAACATTTGCAATTTGAAAAATATGCAGCATGTTCTGTTTACTGAAGAGCAAATATGTCACCCAAGATTCACTGGCATGCATTTAATACAGGCATTTTTACTTGCATCCTGACTTTGGCACTTATTGGTGGATGATGTAATTGTGGGAGCAGATAAATACACAGATAATGCATACTGATGAAGGTTTCCACATGGCCGCCTTGTTTTGAGCAGGGAGTGTGAAAAACCATGAAGCAATCTAAAATGCGAATTGTAGAACTCAAGGTATTTTATTTGTTCATTGCCACTGAGCACAGGGGTGTTGTAGCTTGACTTTTGTTATAATTTCCTCTGACACTTGATCTGAAATGAATGTCATTTTGGGGCAGCAAATGTGAGTCATTCTAAAACATTTTCCCAAAGTTCTAAGAGTAAAGGAAAGCTCTTAACAAAGCTGAGCCTAGCAAACATAACTAAAGTGAAGACAACGTGAGTGACCTCAGACAGTGAAAGTAGTAAGAGTTCAAGTTAGCTTTAGATAAAGTTGGCTTAAACTAAATTAGACTTAAGGAAAATCATGGATATTGTATTCAGCTTTAGGTATCTGATTGTTCTGCATCAGCGGGGGGGGTAGGGGTGTAAGATGAGAGAGAGAGAGTGTGCAGGTTTCTTTCCAGATCTCAGTAAGAAAGGCCTGACAACAAATGGTGTGATAAAATAGCTGTTTTAATAAGGCAGAATAAAAAGAGGAATATAGATAGTGATTAAATCTTACATACCTTCAGATGCTGGGAACCCCACTTTTGTGCGGCATTGGATGGACCCCAGATGGATTTTCCCATGGAATGCTGCACAGATCCTGTCCATGGAGAGGTTTCTCCTCCCTCCTATACCATTATGCCTTTTATCTTGTGTAACAAAGACATATATCTTCTCCTGACAGGTTGTACTGTTATCTCTATGATAACATCCACCAGTGCACAGCACAGGCCAGCATGGGGCATTCCAACAGATTTCCTTACAGCAGCTACTTATACTAACATATGGGCTTCTCAAGCCCTAAGTACAAGGCTCAAAAGAACAGACATGGCTTGCCCAAGATCACAAACTCCTCAAATACAGCGTTTTATGCAAAGCTCTGAATACATATACTTTTTCACAAAAAGATTTTTTTTTTGCCATCATCAGTAAATTTAATTTGACTGACTCAGTATCATATTGCATGTATGCAGTATAGCTCTAAAGCAAATTATGTTTGCCTTGAGTAGAAGGAAGAGGCATGACCTGTTTTGCTTACCAAAGAAGTTAATAGAGAGCATACCTGTATGTGTATGATGGTCCTATCTTTCTTGTGTAAAGAATGAAGCCTTGATGACTCTTTGATAAATGTTAGCTTTTTACCCCATAAGGATATTTTTAGCAGCTCTCCTGGGAACCTTATCCTACATTTTTTTAGGTCAGACACTAACCCAAAGAACAGTTTCATAGAAGGTAACATTGCAGGCCTAAGCTGCTATTTGCATCTTTGATTATGAGAACTGAGATTTGAACATGAGATTATGATTACTATTTTAACTTTCCATTTGAGAAGCTACAGTAGTAGGAGCATGGAGTTGTGCCTGGTCATAGTCTTACAAATAGCAGTAAACCTACAGAAAGCCTTTTACATTTAGGAGTGAAATACATTCCTCTTCATGGGCATCATATTAGAGCAGGAGTCATGTGCAGAGATGGACCTCATGCAAGCCTAGCTAATTGCATTTGTTAGGAATTCTTGATGACGACTACTGTAAGAGTCATGACTCATTTGGTAAAGTTTCTGGGTTCCTGAGAAAAGAGGTGACTGGCAACAAAGGCACATGCTGCAAATATGTCACAAATGGAGGGAGAACTTCAAAATAGGGAAGGTGACACTTAGAGAAGTCTTTGCTGACCTTACCATATATATGCTGTGTTGGATCATGAGTGGTGAGTTGTCACTCACTGTTGAGAAAAGAGTTGATCATTTAGAAGCGGGAACATTTAATTCCCACTGCTCCACTGAAAACCATTTCAGGGATAGAAAACTGGCAGTCAGGAATGTGATATGGAGAGTGACATCTGCCACCTGTAAGGTTCTTCCCCTGAACACTGAGTACACTGGAGATCATTAGAGATTTTATTTACATACACTTCCCTGGCAGTGTTAGCACTGTTAATAGAAAGCACCGGACTCTTCTGACCAAATGCTGTCAACTAGTCCAGCACTAGCTCCACAGCTGGTTCACTTTCCTGTCAGCAGAGAGACAATTCATAAAGGAAAACATGGCTGACCATTTCAATGAAAATCCCTGCTATAACTTGTAATGCTACATCCATCAGTGAGATACAGTCAACCAGTATTTTTTCTGGTTTTAATTGCTATCAATTGAGGCTTTCTCCAGCAGCCCTTTCTGTCCTACACAAGTGAACAACTGGGAGAAAACTGAGAAGTCACTGAGGGTTGTTTCAAAACAACCATAGACCTGATCATATTTCCTGAAAGATTATCTGAAGTATTCATGTTATGATAGAGGAATCACTAAATTGTTGACAAACACATGGGATAAAGTCCTTTAATTGTACAGAGAATATTGATAAACTGAAAATTTCAATGTGTTTGTGTTGCTATATAAATAACTGTCTTCTGTTACTAACATGCTGAAGGAGTTCAAATAGTAATGCTAATTCAGGATCAGAACCTGATTGTCTCCTCTCTTTATGAGAGTCTCGTTATCTGAAGAGTCTATTTTTCTTTTCCTTTGTTTTGGAAATCAGCTTACATGTGTTACTCCTGAGATACTACTCTCAGGCTCCTCTTGTTTCACAAGCTGTGGAAGTTAGTTTTGGAGGAGAATGCTGAGATCCTGTACTGGAACCTGTGTTTTTCCTTAAACGTATGCATGGTTGTCCTACAACTTTTTGAATTAGTGTTGCTTTTGGTGTTTTTTCCAGACTAAAAAAATACCCAGTGCATTGAAAATGCCTCTGGATCAAGGGATCAATTATATTTACAAAACGTCTTGTGCTACCATTCTTCTTTAATCTCTGGTTTGGCTGAGTTTTTGGTTTGATCTTCGGTGTGCACTCCTGACTACTAATATCACATTTGACATGATCATTCACAACTTCTGGCCATTTTAATAGTGTGGTAGGTTGACCTTGGCTGGCTGCCAGGTGCCAAGGTAAAAACACCTTCCCCCCACCCCTCCCTTCTTCCCAGGTGCAACTTCACTCCCAACTTCTCTACCTCCTCCCTGCCCTGAGCAGTGCAGGGGGATGGGGAATGGGGGTTGCGATCAGTTCATAACGCTTTGTCTCTGCCGCTCCTTCCTCCTCACACTCTTCCCCTGTTCCAGCATGGGGTCCCTCCCATGGGATACAGTCCTTCATGAACTTCTCCAGTGTGGGGTCCTTCCCCCGGGCTGCAGTTCTTCATGAACTGTTCCAGCATGGGTCCTTTCCACGGGGTGCAGTCCTTCACAAATGGACTGCTCCAGTGTGGGTCCTCCATGGGGTCAGAGGTCCTGCCAGAAAGCCTGCTCCTGCGTGAGCTCTCCATGGGTTGCAGCTTCCTTCAGGGCACATCCTCCTGCTCCAGTGTGGGGTCCTCCACAGGACGGAGGGTGGATATCATAGAATCAGAGAATCATTAAGGTTGGAAAAGACCTCTAGGATCATCTAGTCCAACCGTCAACCCAACACCTCCATGCCTATTAAACCATGTCCTGAAGTGCCACATCTACACATTTTTTGAACACCTCCAGGGATGGTGACTCCACCACATCTCTGGGCAGCCTGTTCCAATGCTTGACCACCCTTTCAGTAAAGAAATTTTTCCTAATATCCAATCTAAACCTCTCCTGACGCAACTTGAGGCCATTTCCTCTCATCCTATCGCTAGTTACTTGGGAGAAGAGACCGACCCCCACCTCGCTACAGCCTCCTTTCAGGTAGTTGTAGAGAGCGATAAGGTCTCCCCTGAGCCTCCTTTTCTCCAGGCTAAACAACCCCAGCTCCCTCAGCCACTCCTCATATCCATCCTGCAGGGCAGATATCTACTCCACCATGGACTTCCATGGGCTGCAGGGGACAACCTGCCTCACCATGGTCTTCGCCACAGGCTGCAGGGGAATCCCTGCTCCGGTGCCTGGAGCACCTCCTCCCCCTCCTTCTTCACTGACCTTGGTGTCTGCAGGGCTGTTTCTCTTACATATTCTCACTCCTCTCTCCCAGCTGCTGCGCAGCATTTTTTACCCTTTCATGAATATGTTATCACAGAGATGCTACCAACGTTGCTGATTGACTCAGCTTTTTGGTCAGCAGTGGGTCTGTTTTGGAGCTGTCTGGAACTGGCTCTGTTCATCATGGGGGCAGCTCCTGGTGTCTTGTCACAGAGGCTGCTCCTGCAGCCCCCCAACTACTGAAACCTTGCCATGTAAACCCAATACAGATGGGAGCTTGTCTAATAATCTTGATTTCAAAAGCTTCATATCCTCAACATTTTGAACCTTGGATGTTGTAATATAACAATGAGCCCTACTTGTAATTAAATGTCTATCTGACTGCCTATCCAGATATAGGTCCTTATTCAACATAAGTAACTGAGCATCCTGTAGAGAAACACTTTGCATATGATGCTATATGTTGAAAGGCAATGTGTTAAAAATGAGGCTGGTAAAGGAAAAGACAGTTGAGAAACTTATAAATTTTAAATTTCAGGTGTTGCTAGGGAAAATTCTACCCCATTGCTTTTTTCAATAATATTCAAGAAACTATGTCTCCTACAAGTTACATAATGTACTGTACAATAAATCTATCAAACACTCCAAAATATTTTTTTCAGTATGTCAGATTTTATGTGACTCATTTTTTCCCACCAACAGTTTGCTCAGGTGATATCTACTACTTTTAAAGCATGAACATTTATGAATAATTTAAGAGGAGAAATACGTTTTGCAGATAGGTTACATTATTTAGTTAAGTACTTTACTTCTATACTGGGCATATTTTAAGTACTGACCAAACTGAAAAATATATTTTAAAAGTTCTACAGATCAAAACTAGAATTATAGCTTGTACTGAATGTAAAAATATAATTTTAATATTTCTGTGACAATGTAATAGCTTATTAAAAGCATGAATTATCCTGGACTTATATTACCCATGACTTAAGTGTAATGGCAACACTAAAGGAGGAAAAGAGAACAACTGTTATGTGTTCAGTATTTAAGACATTTATTATTAAGTACTGCTGTAATTCAATTAATTTATACCTTTTAAACACCTCACACAAATTTAAATTATTCTTCCAGAATAAGGATATAAAAACAATAGCAAATAAAAATAGTTCTATGTAAACCACTAGAAAGAAAATAATTCTTTTTAGAAAACCAGTTCCTACAAGACATATGGAGTAGCATCCTCAGACCTTTTTGTCCATAAAGAAAAGAGGAAGAGACAAACAATAGAAAGCCTTAGATAATGAAATCTTTTACTTTTCCACCTTTTCCTCACATATTGCTTTCTATATACATCAAAGCCAGTAAGCTGACTCTGCATGGCATTTGACAAATAAAACCATATCAATATAGGAACAATCATAAATAAAAAAGACTTCAGATATTTATTTTGAGTACCTACTAGAAAGAGGAAACCACAGTTACTTAAAAATCATTCGTAGAAGACACTGTGTCCAAATTCAGTATTAGAAGCATTTTATACAATAAATTTTATATGCTATATCATTGGAATGACTAGCCAATATATACATACTGGAAGTCAAACATTATCAGTACTATGAGCCATTTTTCACAGTAGGAAGATTCAAATTCCCATGCAGTTTCACACTTATATCTGATTATATAAGAAAGTTCAGCAATCACATGTAGGATATACACATATAGGATACATACACATATGCACTATTTCACTGAAGTGGTACCAAAGCTTGCAATCAGATATTCTTTTTAAATATTATAGCATATAGCTTTTGTAGATTAGGAGACCTACAAATCCACAGTGTTGGAAAGGGAGAAACCTGTTCAAAATGCACATAACATGCAAGTATTATTTTATTACTGTATTTTATTACAAAAATAATTACTACTTATACCAAAGAAGTGCTGATAGACAACCTTTGGCTATTAGGCACTAAGCTTGTGATTTACAACTTTTTCTCTTCTTAAAATCTACACAGAACAAGGAGACAGCCTATTCCAAGATATTTCATCCAAAGAATTCTCTCCATTAGAATACTGTTTGTTAATTAACTGAGTCCATTAAACTAATGGTTGATAAATACTGATGTGTTACTGCTAACCACACTATTTGGAAGCCATAGGGAACTATGTTGGGTCCTGGTATTTTACTGAGGGAAGAGTGCACTCCAAATATTTTCATTTGTAAGTGCCCTAGCTGATATAGCGTACAAAAATGGTAAAAGAACCAACTCAAAATAGTTCACATAAAAATGATACATTCCTAGTTAGCTGTCATAATATTCCTTTCAAAAGCAAATCAATATCATTTTCTGCTAGAATAATATGCACTCTGCCCCATCCTCTTCACAACTCATTTATGAGCTAAATACATTCCTGCAATATTTGGAATTATAGATTCATAACCCATAGTTTGTTTTGCTGGCAGAAACTTAAAAATAGCTAAGAAGGAAGAAAGAGATCTTGGAAAATATTTTCTTTTCAGATCTCAAAACAACAGAACAGTCTGACTGCATCTATTACACATTGTTAAAATGTAGGCAAAAATCTATTACCATAGAACATATATAACTTCCCACACCTCAGTAATGCACACAAAATAAATCTACGCAACCAAAGTTGGGTGACAGTACCATATAACTAGCATTTTAGTTCTTTGACTGCTCAGGGGAAAAATGGGTAGATTTAAACACGAAGAATCTATGCTGTTGCAGATAGAAAAATAACTGTCCTATCTACATAAAATGTCCTCACAGTTCATGGATCAGTACTTAAAAAAAAATTCAAAACTTGACTCTACAAATTAGTGTTTGTTGCACAACAGCATGGACATACTTAATGCATTCTATCAAAAGTTTGGGGAGAGGCAAATAAACTCTAAGAATAATTATTTCTGTAAAAAATCCAGTTGTCCTGGTTTCAGCTGGGATAGAGTTAATTTTCTTCCTAGTAGCTGGTATAGTGCTGTGTTTTGGATTTAGGATGAGAATAATGTTGATTACACACTGACGTTTTAATTGTTGCTGAGCAGTGCTTACACTAAGTCAAGGACTTTTCAGCTTCTCATATTGCCCTGCCAGCCAGGAGGCTGGAGGTGCACAAGAAGCTGGGAGGGGACACAATCAGGACAGCTGACCAAACTGGCCAAAGGGATATTCCATACCATATGACATCATGCTGAACAAAAACTGGGGGAGTTGGCCAGGGGGGTGGGGCCACTGCTCGGGAACTGGCTGGGCATCAGTCAGCGGCTGGTGAGCAATTGCATTGTGCATCACTTGTTTTGTATATTCTTTTATCATTATTATTATTTTCCGTTCCTTTTCTGTCCTATTAAATTGCCTTTATCTCAACCCACAGGTTTTACCTTTTTCCTGATTCTCTCCCCCATCCCACTCAGGGCGGGGAGTGAGCGAACGGCTGTGTGGTGTTTAGCTGCCTGCTGGGTTAAACCACGACACTAATAAACTCAAAACTTGTATGTTTTCTCCTTTATTTGCAAAGCAGTGGATTAAAAAGAGGCAGATATATGGACAAGACAATCCCTAAATGTGAGAGAAGCACACACATTGGTCATTTCAGTTCCCTTGCAATTGTGAAAAAATAGGTATTACATCTAGGTTGACAGAAAGCCTTAGATTTTCCTTTGTCAAGAAACAGTGATAGATTTTAATAGAACTATTTACATTGATTAAGATATCAAAATATCTGTTGAACTAGAGAAGAAAGTGGTGAGAAGCATGATTTTAATACAAAAATAATAGTTGCACAACCACAAAAAGACTTAAGAGAGTAGTTTACCTAGTTTAACTATGCTAGTGGAGGTGTTCTGCCTGCAGTGTATTTGCCACAAATATCTTTCTTTGATTACCAAGCAAGAGGAAATCCCACCAGTTGCTATAGAGCATTATTCTATAGTCAAATATGTCACACAGAGAAAGAGAAATGAGAACATTTAAATAATACAAACCCTAAAAAAATATATATTTGGTTGCTGTGGAATAGTATGATTTGGCATGGTTTTTGGCTTAGGGCTGAATACTATATATCTACAGTATATACATAATAAGTCAGTATAACAGACCTTGGAACTAGTTAAAAGAGGCAGTCTGTATTTTATGCTGAGATCGTCATACTTCTCATTTAAGATTTATTTTGTTTTTTGTTTCAGTGATTGCTCAGCACAATTACTTAACCCTAACCATAGTTACTTCTGCATTCCATTAATCTGCGGTTTGTTACACAGTCTATTGTTATCAAATACCTACAATTGAAGTGTAAACAGATACTGGTATCTTGCATAGGAAATATTGAGGGTTCCCTTCAAATCAAATGTCCTGCCTTGTGGAAAACTTGCTCAGGAGTAAGTACCTGACCCTAAGCAACAAAAAGGACAGAATGAGAAAATGACAGGTCTAAGGTAATTTACCCCCTGTATATTCTGTGGAAGTGACCGAAATGTAAAAATAACATCTGTAGATGAGAATTCAACCGTTCATGCTTTGAAAGGTCAGTATGATACTTCTGCTTCGTTTATTACCTCTTTTTCTTATAGATGTTTTAGTATTTAATAGCCACATCCCCCCAGTGCATAAACCAAACAGCCTAACACCAAAAAAACCCACCTGAGGTGATTTCAGGAAGAAACAGTAAGCCTCAGTTTAGTTTTTAAGACAATGCTGAAATATGAGTGTGACACAAATGGGTCTCACTTCTGTGCTGCAATCTTCTAAATCTTGACCTTGGCTTGGATATAACCACACCAAACACCCTACATTATGGAAGCCAAGATCTTATTCAGTAAAATACCTGCAACTTTTTCTGATTAGACTGACTTTATAGTATAGGGGTAACTTAACTTTCTATACAATTTGTGACTTAAAAGTGGAAAAATGTACATTTAAATGGCTATGTTTTCTAAAACCTGGAACATAAATTCATACCTTGCACATTCTTCCTTTTACTGGAAGGCCTTGTGTCATTCTCTTTATTATAGACTGAGAATGTAAATTAGGTCTTTCTCAATTACACATTTTCTTTTCTGTTTCATTCAATAGCCAGATATGGTCAAGTTATTTTTTGTTCTGGCATTAAAATACACAGAAAGGAAACCAATATGCTAATTTATACAATGGAAAAAACCCAGCAATACTTTCCATAATATTACTGTCATCTATTTTGGTTCACTGGAAGTGTAGAAGTTATTTTATGATAAAAACATACTTTAAATGCTGATTAATACTGCAACAGTTTATTTAAAGTGTACGAAGAACATTTCATTACATAGTTAAATAAAATTGAAAGTGATCAATACTGTAGATTAAATAAATACTATTTAATTGTTAAGAATCTCTTTGTGTCAGGATTTCATCAAAAACTTTCTAAATGCCTACAGGATAACACAGCAAAAATTTCTAAACATCTCAAAAAAATAAACACAAGTGCTTTCTTAACAAAATTGTTATCAAAACCCTTTATCACCAAAATCATAATTAGATCTCTGGAACCTTAACAAAGTACAAGTCTAACAATTCACTAGCATAAAGAACTGTTTAGAATAGTATGGCCCACAAAATCATATTTAGTTTCCTATCATCACTGAGTTTTAGTTATTCACAGGATAAATTGATCATTGCTCCTAAAATTCCTCATTGGGCTCCATACTAAGATACCTTCTGCTGTACTTTTCTTGATCTTCTCTGCAGTCATTTGTATACTCAACATTGATCCAGGCTATATGTTTAAGTAGCTAATGAAGCTCATTTATATTTTACAGTACATGCCGTTGCTAAATTGTTTAGCAGTTCAAGCATTTTTTTATTCCCCTTTAATGTTTTCATGTGCTAATTTCCCCTGTGTTTGTTGTCCTACATATCATTATTATTACCTTATTATGGAGAATTTACCAATAAAGGACAATTACAGACATTCTAGAATGGGAAATCTATTGACATGCTACAATACAAGCCTAGTGCATGGACCTTGTTGTTTTGCTAGTAGTACAAAGCACATAAAAGGAGGGAAATAATGATTGCCCACAGGAAATTTAAACCAATCATAAATGATTGTTGATAGGGATTTTCTTTAAAAAAAAAAATCCTCAGTGATATCTCCTAATATATCATAAATACCACATGAAAGCAATAACAAAAATATTTCCTAAATTTCTAGTCCTATTTTCCTTGGTTTATTATGTTTTAATTCTTCTATGTCTGTACTAATTTTCCTCCATCTTTAAGTGCCCATTTTCTTTTTTTTTAATATCTTTTTCTTAGTTTTTTCTTTTTTTTAATATCTTTTTCTTAGTTTCTTCTTTATTTCTCATTATTATTGATCCCTACTTTTTCTTCATCTCTTTTCAGTTTATTCTTTGACCCATTGACAACATGTTCTATCTACCATCACCATCTTTCTCTCAATGTCAATATATTTTGTCAATAAACATATACTTTTACATAATAAAAACAAAATTCAGGTTTTCAGTCAATGTTTTCTGATACCAACAGTACAATCTGATCCCTTCTGAAATGGGATATCCCATTGCGATGGATGCACTCAACCCCTTAACCAAACTAGAGGCAGTTTGGTACAGGCTCCAAAGGAGGTAAAGGCCTGAGCCGTAGCCGGGCCAAGAACTCCTCTGGTCCCGATCTGTTCTCTGAAAACCCACAAAGGAGCAGAGTGACACAGCGAGCATCCATGCATATGAGCTTGGAACACCGATCATGCAGTTAACGCATGAATAGCAGGTGGCTTTTCCAAGACTCATTTATCAAGGAACAAAGAAAGTTGTGGGTACAAGGAATCTCATGCATACCTTTCCCATCACATGTAATTTGACTACGAGCCAACCACTTTATTCCATAAATATGACAGCCAAAGTGAGCCACCTTTGAGCTCTCCCTGCTAAGCAGCTGGTTGTATGGCAGTGATCTCCCCTTGAGCTGGGACGCCTCTCAAGGTTGCTCCTCGAGGCAGAGACACCTTTTACCAACGGCAGATCTTTGGTAAGTGACTGATAGCATGTTGAATTAATACTAATGAAACATGACTAATCCATGTAGCTATTAAATATTAATTACTATAAACTTTGTATAGATAATTCCATTAGACATAAACTGTTGTCCAAGTCTGAGACTAAGATTGGACCTAGCCGCACCTAAGCTCCATCTGGATTTTAGAAAGCAAGGGGGTCCACTCTGAACCTCATGACTCAATGAGAGGGTCTTCCTTACCCTTTTCATCTCCGGTCTCTGTGTGAATCATTCTAACTCGATTCTAACTCAGTTTTCCTTTGTATGTTTCTTCCATGCAGTAATTAATAAAGTGAACCTTGCCATCAAACTTATTGAATCTTGGTAAACCACTGTTAAACTTTGTTAAATTCCATCAAATTTATTGAACCCTGTCAAATTATTATTCTACCTCAATAAAACATATTGCTGCTTCTCTCTTTTGAGTGAGGTGCATTCCACTCTTTTGCAACACCCATATAAATTGCTGGAAGAAGGTGTGAATGAGTCCTTGAAACAGAGATTCTTTCAGACACACTATAGTAGGCCTACATAAAAATAAATGTATGAAAGCATTTGAAAACAATAGTGTTGAAAGAGTTGTTTTTAAGGAGTTTATCTGATTGAATAGCCATCTTATTTTCTTGTTATCTCAATGAGCAGTGTTTTCATATTATTTCATTGCCTATTTTCAGAATGTTTTAAAGGAAAGAATGAATTAAGCTATTTAGATCTCAGACTAGATTAAAGTTCCTTTCCTGGGGAGCTATACGTAACAGATTAATCAAACTGCACCATAAACAATTCCTTGACCTTGAAGGTCAGTCTAGATCTTGCTAACTTCTGTGACAAGCTTTGGGCTTTCCAAGATTTGTTTTCATACCATACTGGAAGACAATAAAAACTTTTTTCTAGTGTTTAATAAAAAAAATAATGAAACCTCCATTTTTCAGATTTAAAAAATCTTGTATTTTGATTTAGGTTTCTATTTCAGATCAGAACTGAATGCAAAGCCCTGCACCTCAGAAACTTCCTGTCAAAAAGTCAGTAGATTGTCACAAAAGATCACAAAGTGTTTTCAGTCTCCACAAAACAATGTATTTCAGTAAAAATACTTTTAATTGAAAGTGCTCCAGTCAGTTCTAGTCATCATTAGAAGCAGTAATATTGCTATGCTGCCCTGGGACCCTGGTCATAAACCAGGACCTCATCAAGCTATGATGAAAAAAACCCCAAAATATAGGCTGCCAAAGAGAATGTCCAATTTAAGGATAAGCACAAGAGAATAAATGGATACAGACAGACAAGAAAGAAACAGCATACCAATTACTTATTAAAGTCTTTTGGAGATACCATAAAAAAGTAGTGTTAACGACAGTTTCAGAGGAGGGTTATGAGATAGCTATGTAGATATTTCTGAGGTGCTTCTGCCAAGCATGAGAGAGAGCAGTTGGGCATAAAAACACTGCTTGAAAATTGAACAGTGAACAAGCAATAGAAGGTGGCATTGTGGTCTGACTAGTTGTGGGAGTTTACATATCATACCAAATCTGATGTAACAGAAGAGATGCAACCCTCAGAGGATGTTATAGCAATAGATAACATCAGAAAACACACAATCAAGATCACTTTCAAGTGAGTGAATGTAAGTGAAGAAAAACTGCAATTGTTTAAGCCACAGTAAATAATGCTGTAATTGAGAAGGGAGATGATCAGTGTGAACAAGATCATTAGCTGTACTGATAGATAGGAAAAGTAGTATCTTGAATTTGCTTATATAGAAAGCGTTAATAAGAATGTCTAGACTTGAGGACTTAGAGAAAAAAATAAGTCAAGCAATGCCCAGGTGACAGACATCACTAATCACAGAATCATAGAATCACAGAATCACAGAATCATATAGGTTGGAAAAGACCTTTAAGATCATCGAGTCCAACCATAAACCTAACACTGCCAAAAACCACCACTACACCATGTCTCTAAGTACCTCATCCAAACGTCCTTTAAATACCTCCAGGGATGGCGACTCAACCACTTCCCTGGGCAGCCTGTTCCAATGCTTGATAACCCTCTCGGTGAAGAAAAATTTCCTAATATCCAGTCTAAACCTCCCCTGGCGCAACTTGAGGCCATTTCCTCTTGTCCTATCACTTGTTACCTGGGAGAAGAGACCGACCCCCACCTCTCTACAACCTCCTTTCAGGTAGTTGTAGAGAGCGATGAGGTCTCCCCTCAGCCTCCTTTTCTCCAGGCTAAACAGTCCCACCTCCCTCAGCCGCTCCTCATAAGACTTCTGCTCCAGACCCTTCACCAGCTTCGTTGCCCTTCTCTGTACGCGCTCCAATACCTCAATATCCCTCTTGTAGTGGGGGGCCCAAAACTGAACACAGTATTCGAGGTGCGGCCTCACCAGTGCCGAGTACAGGGGCACAATCACTTCCCTAGTCCTGCTGGCCACGCTATTTTTGATACAGGCCAGGATGCCATTGGCCTTCTTGGCCGCCTGGGCACACTGCTGGCTCATATTCAGGCGGCTGTCAACCAACACCCCCAGGTCCTTCTCTGCCAGGCAGCTTTCCAGCCACTCTTCCCCAAGCCTGTAGCATTGCATGGGATTGCTGTGGCCCAAGCGCAGGACCTTGCACTTGGCCTTGTTAAACCTCATACAATTCACCCCAGCCCATCGATCCAGCCTGTCCAGGTCCCTCTGCAGAGCCTGCCTACCCTCCAGCAGATCAACACTCCCACACAACTTGGTGTCGTCTGCAAACTTACTGAGGGTGCACTCGATCCCTTCGTCCAGATCATTGATAAAGATGTTAAACAGAACTGGCCCCAACACCGAGCCCTAGGGAACACCGCTTGTGACCGGCCGCCAACTGGAGTAAACTCCATTCACCACCACTCTCTGGGCCCGGCCGTCCAGCCAGTTCTTTACCCAGCGAAGAGTACACCCGTCCAAGCCATGAGCAGCCAGTTTCTCCAGGAGAATGCCGTGGGAAACCGTGTCAAAGGCTTTACTGAAGTCTAGATAGACAACATCCACAGCCTTTCCCTCATCCACTAGGCGGGTCACCTTATCATAGAAGGAGATCAGGTTGGTCAAGCAGGACCTGCCTTTCCTGAACCCATGCTGGCTGGGCCTGATCCCCTGGTTATTCTCTACATGCCGTGTGATAGCACTCAGGATGATCTGCTCCATCAGCTTCCCCGGCACCGAGGTCAGGCTGACAGGCCTGTAGTTCCCCGGGTCCTCCTTCCGGCCCTTCTTGAAGATGGGTGTCACATTCGCTAATCTCCAGTCAGCAGGGACTTCCCCAGTTAGCCAGGACTGCTGGTAAATGATGGAAAGGGGCTTGGTGAGCACATCTGCCAGCTCCTTCAACACTCTCGGGTGGATCTCATCAGGCCCCATAGACTTGTGAGTGTCTAAGTGGTGCAGCAGGTCACTCACCATTTCCCCCTGGATAATGGGGGCTCCAGTCTGGTCCCCATCCCTATCTTCCAACTCCAGGGGCTGGGTACCCATAGAACATTCGGCCCTGCTAATAAAGACTGAGGCAAAGAAGGCATTAAGTACCTCAGCCTTTTCCTCATCCTTGGTCACTGTGTTCCCTCCCACATCTACTAGGGGCTGGAGATTCTCCTTAGCTCTCCTTTTGCTGCTAATGTATTTGAAGAAGTGTTTTTTGTTGTCTTTTATAGCAGCAGCCAGACTGAGCTCTAGCTCAGCTTTGGCCCTTCTAGTTTTCTCCCTGCACAGCCTCGCTACACCCCTGTAGTCCTCCTGAGTTGCCCGCCCCTTCTTACAGAGGTCATAGACTCTCCTCTTTCTCCTCAGTTCAAGCCAGAGCTCTCTAGTCAGCCAGGCCGGTCTTCTTCCCCGCCGGCTCGTCTTTCGGCACCTGGGGACAGCCCGCTCTTGTGCCTTTAGGACTTCCTCCTTAAAGAATGTCCAGCCTTCCTGGACCCCTTTGCCCATAAGAGCTGCCTCCCAGGGGACTCTGTCGACCAGTCTCCTAAACAGGCTGAAGTCCGCCCTCCGGAAGTCTAAGGTGGCAGTTTTGCCGACCCCCCTCGCCGCTTCTCCACGTATCAAAAACTCTATCATTTCATGATCGCTCTGCCCAAGACAGCCTCCAACCATCACATCACTCACCAGTCCTTCTCTGTTCGTGAACAAGAGGTCCAGCGGGGCACCTTCCCTCGTTGGCTCACTCACCAGCTGCGTCAGGAAGTTATCTGCCACACGCTCCAGGAACCTCCTAGACTGTTTCCTCTCTGCTGTATTGTATTTCCAGCAGACATCTGGCAGGTTGAAGTCCCCCACAAGAACAAGGGCTAGCGATCGTGAGGCTTCTCCCAGCTGCTTATAGAATAGTTCATCTGTCTCCTCATCCTGGTTGGGGGGTCTGTAACAGACTCCCACCACAATATCTGCCTTGTTGGCCTTCCCCCTGATTCTGACCCACAGACACTCCACCCTATCATCACCATCATTGAGCTCTAAACTATCCAGACTCTCCCTGACGTATAGGGCTACCCCACCACCTCTCCTGCCTCACCTATCCCTCCTGAAGAGTTTATAGCCATCCATCGCTGCACTCCAGTTGTGCGAGTCATCCCACCATGTTTCTGTGATGGCCACCATATCATAGTTTTCCTGACGTACAATGGCTTCCAACTCCTCCTGCTTGTTGCCCATGCTGCGTGCATTGGTGTAGAGGCACTTCAGCTGGGCTGTCGTCCGTGCCTCCTTCATAGAAGAACACCCCTTGCGTGCTTTGAGGCATTTCACTGGTGTTTCCCTCTTGGCTCCCGTTGCCTCAGTATCCCCTGGCTCAACTCCGCTCGACTTCGGCTGTGCCCAAGCGTACCCCGTGCATCTCAAGGACTCAGGCCGACTGTCCTCGCTGTCAGCCGCTCCCTCCAACCATGGCACGTCGCCCCTCAGCTTCTCTCGGGCAAGCCTGATATTATCCCCCTCCCCCTTCGAGTCTAGTTTAAAGCTCTGTCAATGAGCCCTGCAAGTTCCTGTGCAAAGATTCTCTTTCCCCTTTGAGAAAGATGAATCCCATCGGATGCCAGCAAACCCGGTGCGGCGTAGGCCATTCCGTTGTCGAAAAAACCAAATCCGTGGCGATGACACCAGCCACGGAGCCATGCATTAATAGATTGGGCATCTCTGTTCCTTCTGGTGTCACTGCCCACCACTGGAAGGAGAGAAGAGAAAATAACCTGCGCTCCTGAGTTTCTTACTAGCCGTCCCAAGGCCCTCAAGTCTCTTTTGATCACCCTAGGACTTCGCGTTGCAGTATCATCGCCCCCCACATGGAAGAGCAGTAGGGGGTAATAGTCCGAGGGCTGTACCAGACTAGGGAGTACCCTCGTGACATCCTTCACGCGGGCCCCAGGGAGGCAGCAGACTTGAGTGGACTGATGAGTGGACTGATGGCAGTCCCACTGTTTGGGACATGTGACTTGCCAATTTGTGGCTCACCAGACCTGAGACTTGCCAGCTCTTGTGTTTAAAATAAATTACAGGCACAGCAACTAAATTATGAGACAGACTTTATTTCATACTTTCTTTGGTGACCTTGGCACAAAAAAACCTGGAAGGTCCTGATGAAATTTGCCTAGGATGTAAATCTGGGAGATATTCTTAATTAAGAGGAAGACCAAGATATCACACAACAGCACTGAAATTATATTGAGGAGCATAATAATAGAAATAGGATGAAATTCAATAATATTCAGCAGAAGGTAATTAATTTATGTTATACATTTAGAGCTCCTCAGTTGAAAGCAACAGAAGAGAAGCCCCAGATGTATCAGTAGATCACAAGAAAAATATGGGTTTCTGCAATGGTAAAAAAAACCCCGCAGTGTTAGTACATGCCTGATAAGTATTATTGCAACTATATAGGGTCATGATGTGCTCTCATCCAGAATATTGTATACAGTTTTGATTTCATATTGCCAAGAAAGATTAACTGAAAAACAGAGAAATGTAACAGGATCGTGAGTGAAAACTTACCTTATGAGTAAGAAATACCTGCCTAGTTTAGTCTAGCAGAACAAAGGATCAGAGGGATATGAGTGACGTTTATAAATATACCAAGGGATAAGCACCCAAGATGGAGCAATTTTATTTAATATAAGAACAATGCTGGCAAAAGTAGAAATGAGTAGAAACTGGCCATAAGTTAGCTAGACTTGAAATTCAGAAAAGGTTTCTAACTATCAGAGGAATGAGGCTGTGGAACAGACTTCCAGAAGGTGTAGCGGAGGAGAAAAAAACCCACAAACCTAACCCACATTATCATTGCAATTGATTAGTTTATGCCAGAGAATAAATGACTGGGCTACTTGTGACAGGCTCACTGACCAGGAGAGACTTCCAGTTCTTTATTCCTCTGTACATTTCTATCAATTCAACTACCAGCATAGTAGTATTGAGCAGTTTGTTTTTTGCATAAATAAAACTGATGGAAAAATTAACTATATCTGCAACTTCCACCACTGTGCATTTCACTGTGATAAAATGCTGATGCAGAGACTCAAGTCCAGTTATAAACAATCTCTGGATTGCTCCACCAATTAAAACATTTTTTTCTCGGTAAAGTTAACACAATTTTCCTAAGACACTTGAAAGGAAAATTTAACCATAAGCTGTTCTTAAATCTTTTAATAACTATTATTAATCATGTTCTTTATGGTATTGCCAGAGCATCAGGAAAGAATAGTCCCCCATCATATTAGGTTTTATACAAACAGCAACTGAGAAAATTCTTAAAGTGTAAATACATGAGAGACAGAAATGGTGGGGAAAGAGATATAATATGCTGTTGTGGTTTAACCCAGTCAGCAACTAAGTACCACACAGCCGCTCGCTCACCCTCCCCCCTCCCAGAGGGATGGGGGAGAGAATCAGGAAAAAAAAGTAAAACCCGTGGGTTGAGATAAAGACAATTTAATAGGACAGAAAAGGAAGGGAAAAGAATAATAGTGATAAAAGAATATACAAAACAAGTGATGCACAATGCAATTGCTCACCACCCGCTGACCGATGCCCAGCCAGTTCCTGAGCAGCGATCGCTACCCCCTGGCCAGCTCCCCCCAGTTTCTATACTGAGCATGATGCCATATGGTATGGAATAGCCCTTTGGCCAGTTTCGATCAACTATCCTGGCTGTGCCCCCTCCCAGCTTCTTGGGCACCTGGCAGAGCATGGGGAGCTGGGAAAAAAAGTCCTTGACCAGTGTAAACACCACTTAGCAACAACTAAAACATCAGTGTGTTCTCAACATTATTCTCATGCTAAATCCAAACCACAGCACTATACCAGCTACTAGGAAGAAAATTAACTCTATCCCAGCTGAAACCAGGACATATGCATTTTTAGGCATATCAGTCTTCAACAGCACACTAGTTTAGTAACTTAAAGAAAATCTTGAGCTGGAAGAATCAACAAATTGATGAATATTCATCATGGCACATGATAGGTTTCTTGGTTATGGTAGGACATGCTCCTGATATCTAACACCTATTATCTCTCTACGTGTAAAACAGCTTTTGAATAGTCATTCATAAGTTAATTTAGATGTCATTAGTTCTTTAATTTTACAGTCTACACTACTCAAGTATGTTTATCATTATGATGGGCAAGGCAAAAAGATGCTCAGACAGCATAAAAGGATATAACTGCATGTGAACAGTAAAGAAAATAAAAAGCAGTGTGTCACTGTCTTGGAAAAGATACAAATTGTTGGGATCCTTGAACTCATATGTTTTTTCTTTATTAGAAGGATAGCCTAGTGCATTACTGTACATATATGAGCAGTGAAACGCTGCAACCTTTTAGGGGAATTACAAATACAGTTTTAGATAGAGATGAGCAGAACTCAGCAAATTTAATTTGTGTAGACAACAAACAGCTGCTGCAAACAGCTCACTGCCTGCTCATTTTTGCACTTTCCATTTTCATTTCAAATGCTGCATGTCAGCTGCTTTCTAGATCAGTAACAGGTGCCTCTACAAAATAGATGGACAGAACACCTAAGTAATTGCATACTCCGTGGCATTGCACAGACCAAAATAACAAGACTAAACAAAGGTCCCTGAATGTGATAATTTCAAATTTTCTCTAAGTCATTTTGTTCAACAACAGGAAGTTGTATTTATAAAAATGGGGAGGTTGCTTTATTATTACAGAGCACATTTTACCAACCCATTACATTACTGATTTTGACAACAACTCAAATAGGAAATGAATGAAAAATTCAACTTCCAATTTAAAAGTGTGCATATTCCTTCCCAAAATCTAAATGTCCAGGTTTGTTTGATAGCTTCATTGTAAAAAAAAAAAAAAAAAAAAAAGAGAAAAGGAATAATAAGACCCTAAAATATAGCTCAGTAAACCTCTTACATTACTGAAGTGAAACAAGAAAATACTACCAACTATCTGAAGAAACTCACACCAAACCCCCAAAGTGATCTTTAAGAACTTTCACATCTTAAAATCCAGTCAAAATCTTAACCCTAAAGCTACCTGACTGCACCTTTGCCCTGAGACTCACTAAAACATCCAAGGGATGAAGTCCCATTAGATGAGGGTTTGGTTTTTATTTTATTAGGATGCTCAGTGCACTCTAACTTAATTCAGCTTGCATGTAGGTTCTCTTGCTATTTATTTAAGGACCTCTCTTTATTTTATTAAATAAACAATGGCAAAGTTAACGAATGGATTTAAAAATATTATAGCCACTTTTATTCAGATATTTGGAAATCCTCCAACCATAAAGTCAAGCATAGTTAATGGAGTTACAACAAAGATAAATTGGTCCCTCAGGTCACATGATTATTTAGGGAGCCACCGTCCATTTTAGAAGCATGAATGGAAAGTCTCCTTTCTTATGCAGGTCTCATCATTCCCTAGATGGAACAGCAGTGAGATAAATCACCACATCCATGATATGCCTTAACTTTAGTCAGGTTTTTACCTCCAGTAAGGGCTACCATATTTCCAAAAGCATCAAAGAAGAAAAGGCTAGTTAGTACCCGGCAGCACTGCATGGTCTGTATAAGAAATGTTCCGTGTGAAGTCTCCACAATTAATCCAGAAGAGTGCCTGGCTGGAGCATGCTCTTCAATAATCCCTCTCTCACCTTGCATTTCAGAAATCCCAACTACCAAATACTCCCTAATCCAGCATTCTCTAATAATTTACACTCCAAGCTCCCCCCTCCCCCTTCAAGCCCTTAGGTCTCAAAGCCCATAATTTCTCCAAAGCCCACCCCTCAGATCTGGAGCTTCTCTAGCCCAATAACCAACCCAGAATCCTCAACTTTTCCCATACTAGCCTCCATATTTCCTGAAACATGACTCTCCCTTACCTGCAGTGCCTCAGTCCAACCCAAAATCCTCCAGTGTCTCTCAAGCAGAACCATCCACTCCTTCCATCAATAACTTCAGACTACCCAAATCCTCACCCACATACCCTATCCTCAGTTTCAAACTTTCTTTCCTATCCTAGTCATCAACACACCTACTGCACTATGGACACAATTAAGAGCTCTATATTTGCAGTTCATCAATTCTTCTGCTAGGACATGTGTGATATTTACCAGAAAGTGCTTCTTGTGTTTTAATCCTGGTAGGCAGCTAAGCACCACACAGCCACTCACTCACTCCCTGTCATGGTCCATTTGGATCTCTCAAATTTACAGGACAACATACTCTGTAAATTAAACTTTATTTTATGAGCTCATTAGGAAAGAAAACAAACAAACAAGGGCTCAATCACCTTTGATGTGATGAATTCACTAATTCATCACCTAAGTCATGAGGTTTCTCACTCGCAAGTTCTCTAATTCATACCTCGCAACTTGTAACTCGTACACCTATGAGCAAAATAGTTACCTAGCTGACGGGTGGGAGTGCTTATCCTTCCTCTTCAGTTATGGTGCAGGCATCCCCTGTATCATACCGGGAAGCACGAAAGCCTGAGCAGTCCAGCTGCTGTTGGATCCGCTTCAAAAGCTTTTTGGGTAAGTTGATGTATTTATACCTTCCAGCTTGGAAGTTTGGTCTATACCATTTCCATGACTTAGTGGATTCTGAAGAAACTGCTAGACAATCACTAAGCAAGGATGATGGCTGCAGGAGACAGCAATCTGCAGATTATAATGGCCCTTTAGCTCTTTCTGGCCACCTGTCCTGCCTACCTGGTGCTATCGCTTTGACCTAATGGCACTGCTCCCAGCATACATCAGGCCTTAGCATGAGCTGTGTTAGCCAAAAATCTGAGCAGGAGTTGAGTGAACCGTCACACTCCCCTCCAGCAGGATGGGGGAGAGAATCAGAAGGGCAGAAGTGAGAAAACTCGTGGGTTGAGATAAAGACAGTTGAATAGGGAAAGCAAAAGCTGTGCACACAAGCAAAGCAAAATAAGGAATTCATTCACTACCTCCCATCAGCAGGGAGATGTTTAGTCATTTCCAGGAAAGAAGGGCTCCATCACGCATAACAGTTATTTGGGAAGACAAACACCATCACTCTGAATGTCCCCCTATTCCTTCTTCTTTCCCCAGCTTTTATTGCTGAGCATGATGTCATATGTTGTGGAATATCCCTTTGGTCAGTTGGGGTCAGCTGTCCCAGCTGTGTCCCCTCCCAACTTCTTGTGCACCCCCAGCCTACTCGCTGGTGGGGTGGTGCGAGAAGCAGAAAAGGCCTTGACTCTGTGTAAGCACTGCTCAGCAATAACTAAAACATCTCTGTGTTATCAACACTGTTTTCAGCACAAATCCAAAACACAGCCCCATACCAGCTACTGTGAAGAAAATTAACTCTATACCAGCCAAAACCAGTACAGTGCTCAAACAAGATCTGGAAGACAGGAAGGGGAAAGTTTCTGGGAGAAAATGGACACCCCCTGCCTAGCACTTATTCAGAAGTTATCTTGGATTTCTGTTATCCTGAAGGATATAAACACTCTTATGTTGTTTCCTGGCTCCTTCCCATATCCTAACATTTTGAGTCACACAGAGTTCTCAGTTATTCTAGAATATGTGACAAATTTGCAGTTCATAAGCATGACGTATCAGATTACACTGTCTCCAGAGCACTACCTAATAAATTGCTGTATCTACTAATGTACTGTACTATGCTTTCATGTCTTTTTCTTTCTTGATGATTCTCTGCCCCTCTAGTTACCACATGTGGTGGGTGGACTTTGGCCAGCAGCTAAGTATCCAACCAGTCACTTGCTCACTCCCCCTCAGTGGGATGGGGGAGAGAATTGAAAGAGCAAAAGTAAGAAAAAAAAATCTTCTGGATAGAGATAAAGACAGTTTAATAAGTGAAGGAAAAAAAAAAGAAAAAGAAACAAGTAGTACAAAAGCAATAACTCCCCACCCGCAGACCAATGCCCAGTCAGTCTCTGAGCAACAGCTGCTTGGAAAAATGCCCCCACCCACCAGTTTTACTGCTGAGCATGTCGTCATATGGTATGGAATATCCCTTTGGTCAGTTTGGGTCAGCTGTCCTGGCTGTGTCTCCTCCCAAACTCTTGCCCACCCCCAGCCTACTTGCTGGGGGGAGGCGGCAGCATGAGAAACAGAGAAGGCCTTGATGCTTACAGCACTGTTCAACAATAGCTAAAACATTGGTGTGTTATCAACACTGGTTCAGTCACAAATCTAAAAACATGCTCTCTACAGCTTCCTGAGGAGGGGACGTGGAGAGGGAGGTGCTGATCTCTTCTCCCTGGTATCCAGTGACAGGATGCGTGGGAATGGTTCAAAGCTGCACCAGGGGAGGTTCAGACTGGACGTTAGGAAGCATTTCTTTAGAGAGAGGGTGGTCAAACCCTGGAACAGGCTTCCTAGAGAGGCGGTCGATGCCTGTTGTGGTTTAACCCCAGATGGCAACTAAGCACCACACAGCCGCTCGCTCACTCCCCCACCAGTGGGATGGGAGAGAGAGTCAGAAGAGCAAAAGTGAGAAAACTCATGGGTTGAGATAAGAACAGTTTAATAGGGAAAGCAAAAGCCACGCACACAAGCAACGCAAAGCAAGGAATTCATTCAGTCCTTCCCCTGGGCAGGCAGGTGTTCAGCCATCTCCAGGAAAGCAGGGCTCCATCACGCATAATGGTTACTTGGGAAGACAAACGCCATCACTCCGAATGTCCCCCCTTCCTTCTTCTTCCCCCAGCTTTATATACTGAGCATGACATCATATGGTGTGGAATATCCCTTTGGTCAGTTGGGGTCAGCTGTCCCAGCTGTGTCCCCTCCCAACTTCTTGTGCACCTGGCAGAGCAGGGGAAGCTGAAAAGTCCTTGATTTAGTATAAGCACTGCTCAGCAACAACTAAAACATCCCTGTATTATCAACACTGTTTTCAGCACAAATCCAAAACATAGCCCCGTACTAGCTTCTGTGAAGAAAATTAGCTCTATCCCAGCCAAAACCAGCACATTCTCCACCCCTTATTCCATATCATTTATGTCATGCTCAGGTCTCGCTATCCAATACATCCTCATTAACCACCACCACCCTTCCCATCCTTTGATACAATACACAGATATCATTCCCTTAGTCTATGGACCACCCCAGTGAAATGTCTGTAAAATGTCCAGAAATGTCCACAAAATGTCCACTGAGTTAATTTTGTCTATGACTTTGGGCTCCATCTCTTATGGTGGTCACTCAGGACAGGAGAGGTGGTGTGTTGCTTGGAGTTACTGGACACCAAAGCCAGCTCAGGTCAGGTCACTGCTGCACTTGCGCTGCTTCTTGTAAGGCTTCTCCTCCATTGGTTTGGGTGGTTCCTGCTATAGTAATTCCCATAACATGCAACTCAAATCATGGGTTACAACAATGTAAAGGCATTTCCATTACAGTCTCCACCCCTGGTCCCTTTGGACCAGACCATCGGGTTTAACATTGCAATGAACTCCTCCCCTTGCCCCTGCTCCGGCTTGGACTTATCCACAGACTGCAGTCCCTTTGGGGAGTACCTGCTCCAAGTGGAGCCTTATCTATGAGCCACAGTCTCTTCAGGGGTATACCTGCTGCGGCATAGACTTATCCACAGCCACAGTCGCTTTGAGGTGCACCTGTTCCAGCGTGGCCTTCTCCATGGGCCACAATGCCTTCAGAGATAGACCTGCTCCAACATGCCCTCACCCACGGCTGCAGTCCCTCCAGGGCTGTACATGCTCTGTCCTGGGCTTATCCATGGCCACACGCTTTGAGGTGCTCCAGCATGACCTCATGCACAGCCACAGATGCTTCGAGGTGTACCTTCTCCGGCGTGGACTTATCCTTGGGCCACAATCCCTTCAGAGGTATACCTGCTGTGGCACAGACATAACCACGACCACAGACTCTTCAAGATGTACCTGCTCTGGCATGGGCTTATCCATGGGCACAGACACTTTGGGGTGTCCTGCTCCCACGTGGACTCATCCACAGGTCACAGTCCCTTCGAATCCCTTCAATCCCCCCAGCCTGTCAGTGTTTAAGAGGCCTTTGGACAATGCCCTTAATAACATGCTTTAGCTTTTGGTCAGCCCTGAAGTGGTCAGGCAGTTGGACTAGATGATCGTTGTAGGTCCCTTCCAACTGAACTAGTCTATGCTATGCTATGCTATGCTATGCTATGCTATTCTATTCTAACATGGCACCATATGGGCTGCTATGAAGAAAATTAACTCTGTCCCAGACAAACCCAGTACACCACCAATGAACAGGCTTTACATTTACATAAGAATACAGTAACTATAAGCACTGGAGGGCAGATTTGGCCTCTTCTACCTCCTTCATGACATGTGGGCTAACGAATATGCAGAAGACAAAGCACTGATTAGTGTGCTTGGCAGGAGTTACAGTGCTATTAATGGATTTCTCACCCTTTAAATTAGATGCTTTGCAGGGAAAACCCACCCTCCCAAAAATTTTAGGGAGTATACCAAGGCTCAGTCTAGAACTCAGCGCTCACCTGAAGTTGAACCTGAAGTTCAGCTTCATCTCCCTATTGCATTAATTTTTCCTTCATGCAAATTCTCTCTTTTTATGGTCTTTTCCTATTGGTTCAACTTGCCTCCTTCAATTTATGCCTAATTTATTTCTAACTTCTCTCAGTGGAGAAGTTATGGAGGAGAGGGAAGTAGTGGTCCTGCTTGCATGGACAGAAAGAAGGCAATCTTCTTCTCTGTTTCATTTTAGCGGCATGTACCAATCAGATACAACCATACTCTCCACATTCTCTTCAGTGTAAAGACTGAATCTAGCACTGATTGCCCACTCTTAAAAAAATTAGGAAGTGAAAAATAAATCTCCTTTTCCTCAACACCTCAACGAGGAGAGAAAGATGTAGATACTGCATCCTTTGAAATGATGCAGTAGTAGCTTACACACTGCCATCAAACTCCAGGAAATATTATGCCCTATGTTTCAAAACTACCACAGGGACAGAATGTCTATGCGCTGTCCCCAAAGAAATCAATACCTGATAAGTCCTAAACTGATCTTGAAATGGAGAACATGAAAAGGTGAATCTTTATGTCATATCTACATAAAATTTCATTAAGAGACCACAAAGGGATTTAGCAGGAATGAAATAGGTCAGAAGTAAAATGAAATGCAATGCCATACAAACAGATGTTTCTTTGCTGAACAGATTTGGGAGGTAACCAATATTGAAGCAGTTTGCCTTGAACACAGTGATAAGAATATACATTGGAGATTAGTCAAATTAAACAATCAATTCTTACAAGAACTCGCTTTAGTTTTTAATTTTAGAATATTCATGATGACAATTTCGAAAATCTGGGATAATTTTCATTTATGAAAATAAATTGAGAGGATAAGAGGATATACATTTACCAAGCATATTAAAAATGGATTTGGATGTAATTTCCTGTCCCCTACAAATCTGTTTTATTTATAAGTCAACAGATATACTTCCTTCAAGTACTATCAAAATAATAGCTGATGGAAGCAAGAAACCTAAGAAAAAAGAAAAAAAAAAGGAGGAAAAGAAGAAATGGCTCCATTTTTGGGGATTTCCATTCCCATATGCAAATGTGGCTTTTATAGGAATTTTTTCATTCAGGTTTTTCAACCATCAAAAAGCATCATAGATCCATGGATAATTCATTAATCAATCTTTTTTTAGAGTGATTATAACTGAACAGTAACTGTTCAAACTGATATTTTGTCAGTTTCAATCTGATTATAATTCTGCATGTTACACATCAAATTAGTCTTATGACATAATTCAAAACTCTTTATGATCCACCTCTCTAGATTTTAAAAACCTTTGATTTTTAAATCATAAACCACATAATACATGGAATAAATGAAGTCATTTGATGTCTATAACTGATGATTTCTAGGTTGTCCTGCTTTCTCTCTTTAGACTATTCATTCAGACTCACCTAGCAAATTTAAACAGTGGGAGATGGGGTTTTTTTTTTCATAGAATACCATAAATAAAAAAAGAATCGAGTGAGATGCAACAAACACATTAAAATTTTGGTTATCTTCTAAAGTGAAAAATACTTTGTTCCTAACAACAAATGTCACTTGCTTTTGCTGCTGAGTTACACATGGGAAAAATTTCTGCCCTCTTTTCAGGAGCTTTTAGCAATGGGTTTAAATACATCTGCCTTGCCATATATTCACTTCAATTTAATTTTAAAAGCAGCAATATAAAAATTAGAGCTTAAAAGGGAATGAAATCACTGTGAAACTACCATTCATCAGTATACACAGGCATGTGTCTATCTGTAAGCACATTATTACATTCCCTTGATTTTTATTTACATTCAAGCACGTGCCTGAGGACTTCGCTGAAGAACTAAATGAAAGTTAATGATTCTCTGACACATATCTTTGCTAAAGGCCTTCCAGGATGTATGATTGTCCTGGTTTCAGCTGGGATAGAGTTAATTTTCTTCCTAGTAGCTGGTATAGTGCTGTGCTTTGGATATAGCATGAGAATAATGTTGATTACACACTGACGTTTTAATTGTTGCTAAGTGGTGTTTATACTAGTCAAGGACTTTTCAGCTTCCCATACTCTGCCAGCGAGGAGGTGCACAAGAAGCTGGGAAGGAGCATAGCCAGGACAGCTGACCCCAACTGGCCAAAGGGCTATTCCATACCACATGATGTCATGCTCAGTATAGAAACTGGGGGGAGTTGGCCGGGGGCAGTGTTCGCTGCTTGGAGACAGGCTGGGCATAGGTTGGCGGGTGGTGAGCAGTTGCATCACTTGTTTTTTTTCCCTGGGTTTTGTTTTTATCTCTTTCTTTCTTGTTGTTTTCCTTATCATTATAATTTTTTATTCTTATTATTAGATTTTATTTCAATTATTAAACTGTTCTTATCTCAACCCATGAGTTTTCTTACTTTTGCCCTTCAGATTCTCTCCCCCATCCCAGTGGGATGGCGGAGGGTGAGCGAGCACAGAATCACAGAATCACAGAATCATATAGGTTGGAAAAGACCTTTAAGATCATCGAGTCCAACCATAAACCTAACACTGCCAAAAACCACCACTACACCATGTCTCTAAGTACCTCATCTAAACGTCCTTTAAATACCTCCAGGGATGGCGACTCAACCACTTCCCTGGGCAGTCTGTTCCAATGCTTGATAACCCTCCCGGTGAAGAAAAATTTCCTAATATCCAGTCTAAACCTCCCCTGGCGCAACTTGAGGCCATTTCCTCTTGTCCTATCACTTGTTACCTGGGAGAAGAGACCGACCCCCACCTCTCTACAACCTCCTTTCAGGTAGTTGTAGAGAGCGATGAGGTCTCCCCTCAGCCTCCTTTTCTCCAGGCTAAACAGTCCCACCTCCCTCAGCCACTCCTCATAAGACTTCTGCTCCAGACCCTTCACCAGCTTCGTTGCCCTTCTCTGTACACGCTCCAGTACCTCAATATCCCTCTTGTAGTGGGGGGCCCAAAACTGAACACAGTATTCGAGGTGCGGCCTCACCAATGCCGAGTACAGGGGCACAATCACTTCCCTAGTCCTGCTGGCCACGCTATTTTTGATACAGGCCAGGATGCCATTGGCCTTCTTGGCCGCCTGGGCACACTGCTGGCTCATATTCAGGCGGCTGTCAACCAACACCCCCAGGTCCTTCTCTGCCAGGCAGCTTTCCAGCCACTCTTCCCCAAGCCTGTAGCGTTGCATGGGGTTGCTGTGACCCAAGTGCAGGACCTTGCACTTGGCCTTGTTGAACCCCATACAATTGGCCTTGGCCCATCCATCCAGCCTGTCCAGGTCCCTCTGCAGAGCCTTCCTCCCCTCAAGCACTTCCTCCCCTCAAGCACCTCCCCTCAACACTCCCGCACAACTTGGTGTCGTCTGCAAACTTACTGAGGGTGCACTCGATCCCTTCATCCAGATCATTGATAAAGATATTAAACAGCACTGGCCCCAACACAGAGCCCTGGGGAACACCGCTTGTGACCGGCCGCCAACTGGAGTAAACTCCATTCACCACCACTCTTTGGGCCTGGCCATCCAGCCAGTTCTTTACCCAGCGAAGAGTACACCCGTCCAAGCCATGAGCAGCCCGTTTCTCCAGGAGAATCATGTGGGAAACCGTGTCAAAGGCTTTACTGAAGTCTAGATAGACAACATCCACAGCCTTTCCCTCATCCACTAGGATGAGGATGAATAACTAGGATGAATAACAAGATTCATTTTACCTTCCACAGAAGAGATTTGGCTTAAAATATCCTGGGGTGGATAGTTACTTTCCACTCTGCCATCTGCTAAAGATACATAGATTTTGCCCTGGGCATCTGCTGGCCATTTGAATAGATGCTGAAGGTGAAGAAAACCTGTTATCAGAGTGCATAACACAGTAAACATTAATTTAATGACACAATTTTTGGAAGAGCATAGCTAAAAGGGAAGCAAAACCACTCTGGAGACTTTCAGTAAAATGAGAGAGAATGCTTTCAGTATAACTATTACATCAGCAAAATTTGGACAATTTGTAACAAGTAAACCCTAGGAATAATGCAATAGAAGTAAATGTTAAATCAATTCCCAGCTATACTTCTTATTTAGTTTTCAAAAAACTTTTTATTATAAGCAAAAATATTGATTATATAACAAAACAAGCCCAAAATATCCATGAATGTGTATAAAAGACCAATATTATTCTATAACCATTCTTTTTTCTAATGAAGAAATCACTTTGGAGGAAGTATATCTGTCCTCATGAGTATTTTAGGGCTGAAGTCCACAGTATCTGCATGCTTTAAGAGATCTACTGGGAAGTATATCTTTCTGAATCTTTGTTTTCATGTGCTATTCGAAGCTTGATCTCAACCAAGAGAATAATTGGTTTGGAGATTTTCAGTTGGGTTTTGGGGTTTGGTTTGTTTGGTTTTTTTTAATTAGGCAAAAGTAATTCAGTCATTAATGACAACATGGGGAAGAATTTCTTTATTTTTTGCAATAAATAAAGTATATTCTTGAAAAGCCACTTTGGTTTGATTGGACTAATACACTTTGAAAACCATGATTTACTCATTCACTTAGATTTATTAGTAGGGTTAATACTTCTGTCAACATTCCCAGAGCTGGTAGCTAGCCTTAGTGATCTATTGGCTCTCTTCCTGAGTATGTTCAGCACAAACTGATTTTTTATTTTTCTGAGAAACACGACTAGATTTCTCTACCTTTGTTCCTCATAATCATACATCCTACATTAGTAATATTAGAATTTAGCAGTAACTGATTACACAGCAGAGTCTGTATTCTCTAACTCCCCTTCTCTCAGTCCTCCTTGGAAAGTAGCTCCTCTGGTTTGCCTTCCAGTTTCATTGCTGACCTGGAGGTCAACCCAAAGGCTACTTCCCATCCTCACCTACTTGATTCTCATTAGAAATATTCCAGTACATTGTGTTTCATCAGTCTTTTTCATCATAATCAGAATGGTCTTCATAGCATCAGCTACACTCTAATAAAGCTGCCAAGATTCTCCCCAAAAACAAAGGGCTACAGACTCCAAAACCACCCTGATCATTCCATAATACATGGTCCATATCAAGTGAAAGCATTTCAAATACTACAATAAGGTGATAGCACAAAGCCTAGCACAGGCTAGTAATACTTATAAAGTAATAAGTAATATATACTTATATAGTAATAAGTTCATCTTTTACTTGGTAAAAGCACTAAAAATATCTTTTCATCTATTAAAGGATTATACTAATTGATATGCAGTACCTCTGTAGCCTGCATGTTCTTGGTTTTTGTTTTGGTTTTAGGGTTGTTTTTTGGTTTTTTTTTTTCACTAAAATCACCTTTTTACAGACTATTACTGTGTTGTTCACTTGTGTCAGTTATTGTCTCATTCTTTCACCATTACTGTGTCTGGCAGTAGCCATCTTTTCTTTGAGAATTATCATAATATTGATTATCACTTCTATTTCCATATGATCTAAAACCAAACTATATTGTAGTCACTTGGTGACTCCACAGTTCTGTCTTACACAGTTTTAAAACTTTTCTGTTAAGGGTATGTATGGAGACTAGATCTTGGCATGCAATATTCCTGGGGTTTGTGGTACTTGGACATATCAAACTGCCTCTGCCATACCTTCCCTCCTTTATAACACATCTTCTAACATCTTCTAGCAAGGATAAATTGACACACTTAACTGTGTATTTTCTGTGCTACTTTTCTCCTATATTACAAATTATTTTGTCATTCTTTGAAGTCTGTCTGTAGTGTCTCCTTCTAAGTGTTTTAGTTCCTCTGACAGATAAAAGATGAGTCTTAAAGTCAAGTATATCTAGTCAATAATTTTTTATGTCTATTGATAAGTATAATTTGCAAAATTCTTTAAGTACGTGAATCTTGCAATTTAGCTCAGCAAAACCTACAATTTGAATGTTTCCTCTAGTAATGAGAAGGAAATCTATGTCCAGTCTAGCACTTCTGGTACAAATCAAAGCATCCTCTTATGTCTTGGTCATTCTGCTGTTTCTTTTATAAAAAAAACGATACTTTGAATCTGGGACCCAATGCTGGTTTGGGGGCAATACAAAACTAAGTAACGAATGTTTAGGTATTACAAGCATTTCAGTTAGCACATCTTCAGAAGCTACAGTTTTTCATCTGATACTCTCAGATCAGCTTTATTTAAGCTTGTGTGTGTGTGTGTGTGATGAAGGTAGACTAGGAGCAGAGATAGATGCAGCTCTGATATTCTAGAAGGGGGAATACACTATTTGTCATGGCAGTATATGCTGCACCAGCTAATGTTAACAAGATGGATGTCTTAGCCCAATCAATCTGTACCTGATGTGCGCTGTGTTCATAGTCAGTTATTGTATCTCATTTAAAGAGATTATACCTTCACGAGGCGCATTAACTTGATCATTTGCAGAATTCACACCTGTGGATAGGGAATATGTCTTAACAATAGCGTTCCCTTTTTTTCATGTTTTTTAAACAGCAATTCTTCAGAGAGAAAATAGATGTGTCTTTTATAGAACATAACTGAGAGTCGGGAGAACATGGCAGCGTTCAAGGCCTACTTACTGCATTGTAACTCTACTCTCTCTACATTGAGAGGCTACTATCTGCAGCCTGTCCATTGCAGATATGGGGCTAGAGACTTTCAGTGTCAAAACACAGGCCCAATTCATAGGATGTTCTTTCACTCCTGCAGTCTTCCTCCTGGAAGAGGGGAGGTGGTAGATCTGTCTAAATCTTTCCAGCTGCAGGTCTGTAACAGCACCTGGAAAAATCACTTGAATATAATTAACTAGAAAGAGATCAGTAATGCTACATGGATCTGCAGGCAAGGGAACAAGGAGATAGAACAAGACACTTGGTCATGGAAAGGAAAAGGGGTGAATAGGGAAATCCCCATAAATGGGAGTGACCAGAATGTCTGGCTACAGTTATAGGTTTCCAAAAGACTCCAAAAGTCCATATCATGGTTTTCCCACTATTCCCAGTTTACCACAGAGCTTATGATGGTGTAGCAATATCAGCCAAGATTGATAGATGGTATTATTAAGACAAATTCCTAGTGTAAGCAAAGCTTTAATAAATAACCATATTTTTATTGTGTGTCTATCAATTCCAAAGTCTTTTTATTATTTACTTATTTTTTTACGAAGTCCTTTTACAACCCTTGAGCCTCAGACAGTGGCGGTGATATGTGTGAAAGATACTGTAATTATTAGATAACCTCCTGCCATTAATTTAACACATGGAAATCCTACTGCAGGACAAAAATTACTGTTTCTTCTCCTGCAGTTTCTTGAGGTTACTGCTTCTCACTGTGAAGTCTCAACAGAACTAACATGTGATCTGTAGGACAGACATAATGAAAATGTCTAACACAGGTCATATTCCTGTGCATGGGGCACAGTGTTCTTATGTTCTTGACTCTTTGTAAGGTCATTAATTGTTTCATTTCCTCTTCCCTAGTTTTCTCATGATTAATGTTAAAGCCTAATGAAGCATTTATTTTCAATCATCAGGTAACTATTTAAGTAATTTACAGAGCACATTAATTAATATGATTCAACATTTTCCTTGAGAATGGAAATATGGCCACAAGTATCCTAACATTGATGCCTTCAGTGCTGTCTGATCAATATTCTAAGAGTCAATACCCATTCAACATCAGGTTGAAAATAAGAGAAGAAACTTTTCTTATAAGAAATGCTTTAACAATATTTTAAATACAAAATCCTTTCATTATTACAACATCCTATAATCATATACATTGAGGAATTTTTAAAAAGTATTTAGTGTTCAGTCATATATACATTTTCACTTTTAAGAAAACAAAGTTAGGTGAATATTAAGTCCTTTTGAAATCCCAATCTCTACAGCATACATTTTTTTGGACAAAAAAGCCTCATTTGCTACATATTCATGAGCGTGTAGTCATTGTATGGGTGTATGCAGAATGGATGGAAGAATCTTTTCTTCTCATCAAGTTTAGTCCCTGATGCTGCAGACAATGTCAACCTTTTAAGTTAGTGTACTGAGGTTTTTTTAAAACTAATCAAGCTATTTAGTCCTATTATTACACTATTAAGAGTCTGTTTCAGTATTTAACCTTTTACTGGTGAAAAATCATCTGTTTTCCAGATTAAGTTAACCTAGGCCAATTAATAACTATCTGCATTTTTGTCAACATCATTGGTTTTTAATGAAATAACTTTTCTTTGTACCATAGCATCTGTACTTCCATTTCTACTTAAACTGCTTTGTCTGAAATATATATGTGAACACTCTCTTTTCCTTTTCCACAGCTGCATCAAACCAGTGGCTGATAGCCATACTGTGATCAGTCAGTGTACTAAGATCTTTTACCTCCTCTGTCATGGCTAACTGATGAGCCTCAATTTATAGTGAAATTCTTGCTTTTGGTCTTGAAGAGCAAACTTTGCTAATTTTCCCCCCATTCTGTTCCTCTAATCCTCATAGTCATTCAATTCCACAACAAGATATTCTAATTCTGTGTGGGCAATGCCTCTCAGCTCTGTGTGGTCCCCAGACTTCATTGGTACCCACTTACTTTTTATACCAAGGTCACTAATGGGAAGTGGTCAGTCTTGGGGAGCTTCAGCAGCAGTGTCCTTCAACCTACTAAGAAATTGCCTTGCCAGAATAATCTGTTCAAACCGACTTCTACAATTCTTTTACTAGTTCATGTCTTATTCAGATTAGCTAGTATTTCTTATTTGGCTTCATACCAAATGAAATTCAGAATGAAATTTACGTACACACATGCATCTAAAGTAACTAACTTGTAAACATTAATTCTCTGAGGAAAAAAAATATGGATTTAATGCTTTCTGTTGCTCTGAAACTGGCAATCAGTGTCTCATTCCCAAAGTATTCAGGTGTATGTAATACCAGTATTGATATCTACTCACAACAGACTGTCATAGAGATTTCAATGAAATTCAATACACGAATGACACATTTTTCTCACATCATTGTATTCTTCCTTCTCACTGTCTTTCCTAGGCACAGCAGAAACAGAAATGTCCCTACACTTCTCCCAATACTTTTAGTAATGCTGTTGTCATGTTCACTTTTGATCTTCTCTACAGACACATGGTCTGTGATAATCACAGGAAAACCTAATTGCAAATAGAAACTAGAAATAATACATATATTCATTTAGAAACAAAATATAAAATATTTGCTAGTATTATTGTTAAGCAATGCTCTCTTGGGTTAATATATCTTGCTTATTACTGCATTCCTAATCTTGCCTCTGGTTGAAGTTCTTTGGAATTTGAGCTCTTGAGGAAGGCTGGATCTATTAATTTTTTCCACCAGTTTAGCCCACTGTGGATATTACTGGAAAGATACTAGAAAGTAATGAACACGCTTAAAGGGTTTCCACAGTATAGATGAAACATAAGAAGTAATATAAATTAACCTGACTTTCAATTTAACCATCAATGTTGTCACTGTTATTCCCATATGTATCTTCCACAATGGAGGTAAATACAATACTGGCATGACTTGAGCAAGTAGTCTGTATGTTTTCAATTAGGATGTACAATAGGGATTAGATGAGGAACAGAAGGGGTACGGACATGAAGAAAACAGTAAAGCCAAAACCAGAAACTAGGAACAGCATTTCTTTTCCTGTGATTTAACTACAATCAGATTTTAGTAAACCTTGCTGTACTCAAAGAACTGGCAGCGACAAGTCATGTCTTTGCACCACTCTGCCAGGTCCAAAAGATTCCTAAGCCAGCTCAGGTCCTGCAGGGTTTATGAGCTTGATTTTCATGTTGCCCTTATTAGACCTAATCTAAATGCACTCAGGTTTCTTATTACATTTCCTCAGCACTTCCACAGTTCCAAAAGACTTCTGAGCTGTTGTGGAGCATTATATGACTGTAGTTATTCAGCTTCTGGCCCCCAAATTCTCTCTCTATAGTGATGACATTACATGTAAACTACTAAATGTCCTCCCTCTCTCCTGCCTCGGGAGCAGATAAGCTGGGACCATTGCAAAGAAACAGAAGCCCTGGCTTTGCAGGTACGAGCTCTGCTCTAGAAGCAGGGTTATCATTTAAGGTTTGTCATTTTCCAAGACAACTCAGCTACTCAGTATCCTGGATAAAGGAGAGTTGACTGAACCAGCATTACTGTCTCCTGATTGTTCTTAAAGACAAGATTACATCATGTCCTATCTAACCAGACACACCTTTCCTCTGTATTCACAGACACTAATAATTATTTTTTTCTGAGTCAATACAGTTAATGTATTGCAAGGTCAGAGATAATTTTGATTAAGATTGTTCCTTTTCCAATTATTATTCATATAGGTTTTGCAAGGAATATTTAAAAGTAATTCAATTAGGCTATAAGCAAAGCAAAAAGATAGTACATACGAAAACACAGATGTTTCTTTGTTCCTATCTTTCTTAATTTTTTACTAGCTCATGAAAAAAACATTTATGACAAGTATTTTTGTTTGGTTTTAAGGAGAAATGCTTTACATATCTTGTGTTGCTAACTGTAATTTTATGTCAACCCAATTCAAACAGCTTCTTTTTGTAGTGCTACAGACAGGTTTTCAGCTGTTGCAATTGACTTCAATAGCTCCAATGACTACACTATTCATTTACATCAGCTGAGGATCTAATCCATTAGACATGAAATTGCAGAAGCATTAATGCAACACGTGAAACGTACAGTATGTGCAGGATGTATAATGACATTCTATAAAATGTCAATATTTTCTAAATTTTTAGTTTTGTTTTTGTAATAAAAACTTCATAATTTCTGTTATAAATCAAAGGTCAAGCAAGTATAAACCTCCATTTTGTTTAGAACTTCTAATCCAAAACTAAACTTAGTGAGTTTTATCTATTGTTTTGATAAATTGCACCAAATTTTAGATTGGTCCCTGAATCTCTGAAAGGCCAATCAGAGCTTATTGCTATACAAGTTTTCATGTTAGAAAAGACCTATTAAGCTAATTCTGCCTTTATTTAAACCCATTCAGATTCTGATGAATTACAGTGGAACTATATATGTAAATATGAGTGGCTACAATGTATTGAAATGGGAAGATATTGCATTTGAGGGCCTTGATTTGAACACTTTGACAATCAAACTTTTAAGTGTTTTCAGACACACAGCCGATTCTCTTCATATTCATTTTATTCTTGGAAAATCACACTTGCCAACATAAGTTTTAGATAGGATATTTTCCACTTTCCTAATCTAGAAGTAATAATTTATTGTGAGGAGTTTATATAACATGCTTTTTCTAGGCACTGCTTTACAAGTCCCTCAAATAAGTACGGCTATTTCAGCTCATCAGCCTACTGAAAAAATATTAGAATATTACTATATAAATTAAACATATTGAAACTGACACTGCAAAAAATTGTGAAACATATTGTTCTAAAAGAGGATATTTGTTATTTGGCCTGTATATGAACTACTGTGCTCATCATATCTTAGCCAAAACATGAAATAAAAAATGTTAGTTCCAGGCATCTGGCTAATTTTGTTAGCAGTCCCATCCTCCAATTACAGAAGATAGGTATTGTCGGAGTGGGAGACGGACCCGGAGTAACGATGAATCTCAATATGAGTATGGTCGTCCTCCTTTATTCAGATTACTTAACAGGTTTATATAGAAGCTAAGCAAAGCACGCGCTAACAGCGACTATTCTATTGGATAACTATACTTGTCCACGCGCTTAAAACAATTATATGATTGGTACAAAGTTGCCGTTCACGCACTGTTCACAAAGGGGGGTTTATCAGCACTTTCCCAGGCTTAGTCCCGTTTATCTTGCTTTACCAAGTACTCCTTCTGCTGTTCTCAAGGGAATTTCACCTTGATCTCTGGCTCCCAGGCCCCATCAAAGGCTGGATTGCTCACATCAATTAAGCTGTGTCCTTTTTCACTTAACCATTCTTCCACAATTCCCCCTTCTTGTTTTTGAGCGATCCAGGCATGATTTATCATGGTTCTAAAAGCCTTTTTTACACAGCTACATGCTACGCAAAAACACAGACCTATGATAACCAAAATTATTAAAAGTCGTAATCCCTCAGCTAACAAACCCTTTAGCCATGATGGTAAGGACCCAAACAAACTGGTTAACCACTCATCAAAAAACCCCTGATTTTGTCGAATTTTGTTGGCATGCTCTTTCAGCCATCGTAGTTGTTTGTGAATTGATTCACTGTGATCAGACAGGTTCATACAACACATGCCTTCAAAATCCTCACAACCATGACCTTGGGCTAATAATAAAAAATCAATTGCTGCTCTATTTTGCAAAATTGCGTGGCGTAAGCTATTTTGATCCTCTAATAGTGTTTCTATTACCTGGGTGGTGACTTTTGCTTGTTTTTTAGCCCAACAGGCTAATTGCCCAACCTGTTTCAGGGCTCGTCCTGCTGCCCCCCCAGGTATGAACAGGGACAGGAACACTCTCTCAGTGGTACTGAGGAGGGTAGGTTCATCATCACAATCCGGGGAAAGACCCGTGATTTCTCGTTTGGTTCGATGTTTGATTTCTATTGTTTTATTTCTTACATCTTTCCACCAATTTTGATCTGGGGCTAATAACGTTAATTTTCCAAGATAGCACGGCCCACCAAACACGTTCTGTGGAACTCCTTGCCACGCTCTATCACCACATATTAAAAAGACATCTGGAGGCAAGGCCTTTGGAGTGCCATTGTTCCAGATTGGTACTCCTCCCTTAGTCTCGGCTCCTAGGGCCGCCTGGTCCCCACAATAACCAGCTGGATCGTAATAATCGTTATAGCGCCTTTCTTTTGATGTGACATTTGTCCATTCAATCCAGTTAGATGTTCTATAATAATTGGTGCCAGTAAAGGCGGGTCCTCCAAATATAAAACAAGTTTGAGTCCAATTTTTTGTTTTATTGCCAATTCTCATTGATCCTAATAAGCTTAACTCTTGGGGGTCCCACGGCAGTGTAACATTTAGACTATTGATGAGTGTGGCACTGCAGCCACTAACATTGGTAGCTCGACTACAGTTTTTTGTAGCAAAACTACTAAAGTCAGTTGCCTTAAAACCTGGTACCCCTAGTAGACACGTCCGGAAAGGCTCTGTAGCAGACGCAAGTGAGAGGCAAAACGCTTGTTGACCTGTTTTGTTCGCCCAGGTAACCCACATATTTTCTCTGGGCTCAATTTTGTGAAGACTCATCACCACCGGGAGTACTATCCCGATGATCAGGGGTAGGTTCATCTTGCTTGTCGGATGAGCCATGAGGAGTTAGAACAGGCTTCACGTTTCTGCTCGGCACCCACACTGGACCGTGACCTGTGGAAACACACATATATCCTCGACCATTAAATATAACTGGGACTGGCCCTAGCCACATTCCAGAGGCAGGATCCTTGTAATTTACTTTAAATTGTGGTAGTGTCATTGTATCATTAAATTTAAGGTGCTGATGATGGATTACTACCGGCGGTTCTTCTCTATCTCCCATAAGACAGAGAAAGTTCAGTGTAAACAGTACACGATGCACCCTCTGTTGAGGGTCTACCTCTATATCCTTTTGCTTATTTAGATAGTCCTTCAAAATTTGATGCGTGCGCTCCACTAGTCCTTGACCAGTAGGCGAGTGTGGGATCCCTGTAACATGATTGACTCCCCATTTTGCTAAAAATGCTCTAACTTTTTGGCTAATATAAGCAGGCCCATTATCTGTTTTGATACGCTCAGGCACACCTAGCACCGCAAAACAAGCGAGCAAATGTTTACATACATGATGCGCCTTTTCTCCAGGCAACGCAGTTGCCCATATCATTTTTGAAAAGGTGTCTATGGTGACATGCAAATATTTCAATCGACCAAATTCGGGAACATGTGTGACATCCATCTGCCATAATTCTAACGCTTTTAATCCTTTTGGATTCACTCCAGACCCTATGCCTGGACCGTGATTTCCACATTTTGGACAGGCCTGGATTATACCTCTTGCTTCATTTTCCGTTAAATTAAATTGTCTTTTTAGACCTTTAGCATTTTGGTGGAAATTTTCATGACTTTGTCTAGCTTGTTGAAATTTGTCCATAGGAGGTGCGTGGCACACGGGACTAACCAGACTGTCAGCCAGCTGATTACCTTGACCAAGACCAAGGTCCAATTGATGGCTACGAATATGGATGATACAGCAGGCTGCTGTACGTTGACCTAATACAGACCGCAGTCTGATAAATAAACTCCCCAATCTAGGATTCGTTGTTTCCCGTAATAGGGCATCTTCTAGACGTGGCACTATTCCAGCCACATACATTGAGTCAGTTACCACATTTAAGGGAATATTTATCCAATTAGTCAAAGCCCAAACTACTGCAGTCAGTTCCAAAGTCTGGAGGGAATCTTGAGGCTGCCCCTCCATGACATACTGCTTCCAATTGTCGCCTTCCTTCCAGACACAGGCTGCACGCCGCAGGCGCTTGCCTGCATCTGTATACACAGTGACACCATCTGGTAATGGGTTGTTGCTTACTTTGGATCTCTGTATCCACTGATTCCGTCTTAACATCTGCCATAATTTTCCTTGTGGTTGTTGAGAGTGTATTTTACCACCATAGCCTAATAGGGCATTCTGTATGGCCTCAGCATTACGAAGCCACCACTCTACCTCCACAGTACTAACAGGTATACTAATGTCCTCTGGTTCCTGGCCACTAATTTCTATAATTCGTGACCGTCCTTTCCGTATTAATTCGCCTACTGCTTCAGTTCGTGTTTGGATACTCCTTTTTGGTTGTACGCTTAAAAATACCCATTCTAAAATATTGAACATATCTCCTTGTCCTTTGCATTTGGCAGTGGCAGTGGCATTTAATTGAAAGGTTGAGGTGAGTTCCCCTTTCTTATTTTGCCACTGACAAATGACTGCATAAGGTGAGTCTTTTCCATTACAGATGATTAACGATATTGGCAGTGGTAAGATGCGGCGCGATGACCAAGCTGCGTGCATTTTTTGAATGATTTGCTGTAGCACCGTGTGGTGCTCCATTGTTAATGTCACTTTGTCCGCAGGATTTGTCCCACGCAATAACGCAGTCAGGGGTGCAATGTCAGTATTAGAAATACCAACACAATTGCGAACCCATTGAATGTCCCCAAGCAAGGTTTGGATGTCATGTAAGGTATGCAGTTGAGTGACAAGCTCTGTTTTTTGTGGTCGGATTTTTGAGTCTGTAATAGACCACCCAAGATATTTCCAAGGGGCAGTATGCTGCACCTTCTCTGGTGCAATGACAAGCCCCTTTTTCGCTAATATGGTGATGAGCTGGCGCAATGACTCGTCTGAGAATGGCTGTTCTCGACAGCAAAGAATATCGTCCATATAATGATAAATTATCGTATTTGACCATTGGGCTCGAAGTGGTTGCAGCGCCCACGCTACATACAATTGACACAATGTGGGTGAATTTTTCATTCCTTGTGGTAAAACAACCCATTTGTATCGCTCTGCCGGTGCAGCCTTGTTCACCGTCGGCACAGAGAAGGCGAAACGTTGAGTGTCTTGTGGGTGCAGTGGAATGGTAAAAAAACAGTCTTTTAAGTCGACTATCAAGATGTGCCATCCGCGTGGTAACATACTGAGAGATGGCATTCCGGGCTGCAACGCACCCATAGATTGCATTTGGTCATTGACCTTACGCAAGTCATGCAAAAGTCGCCATTTTCCACTTTTCTTCGGGATTACAAAAATGGGAGTGTTCCAGGGACTAACAGAAGGCTTAATATGTCCAGCTGCCAGTTGTTCAGCAACCAATTGTTTGGCAATTTGCAGTCGCTCTTTAGTCATGGGCCACTGGTCAACCCACACAGGCTCATTTGTAAGCCATGTAAGTGACGGGTTGGGCGGCTGCTCCCCAGTGCCCATGACTAAAAATGCTTTGTTGTCAGAACGGCTCCAATTTGACTTAGCACATCTCGCCCGATTAGTGCTTCTAACGTCCCAGGCAAGGGCAACACATACACCTTAAGAGTGGCATGCTGCCCCTCCGGAAACTGTAAATGTATTGGATGTTTGCTAATATAGGGTACTGATTGTCCACCAACTCCTGCAATACTTGATGTTGGTAATTCTACTGGCCAACTTGAAGGCCATATGTTGCGGCTGATGATTGTAACATCCGCCCCAGTATCTAACATCGCATCAATTTGTTGCGATGTGCCCTGTTGAGTAATAGTAATTTTCATTGTTGGCCGCTGATTTAATTTTGTTGTAAAACAAACAGCAGGGCCAGTGGACCCGAAACCTTGATTGCCCCGTCGAACATTTGATTGAGGCATATGGGTCAATGGGTTGCTAATAGCAACTATTTGTGCGATTTTACTACCTTTAGGAATAAACACTGGTGGACAAACAGTATAGACCATGATGTAGATACGACCCGTGTAATCTGCGTCGATTACTCCAGGTAACACGATGAGACCTTGTATACCGGCGGAGGACCGGCCTAGTAGCAATCCTCCAACGTTGCTTTCTTGATGAACAAGAGGTCCTATAACATTGCTGGGAACTTTCTGGACATTAGAGTCAACGAGGGTGACATCTACTGTGGTTTCCACGTCGACTCCCAGGCTTCCTCGGGTGGCTGGTAGGCACTGTTGTAGAAAACCCGTGTTCCGTTTTGGGGGTTCATTTGTGTCTGCGCGCGACCTCTCTCCGCGCTCGGCTTCCAGTTTCCCGAGCATGCCTTGGTAGCATGATTGTTTTTCTGGCAGTGGTCACACCAAACTGCAGCACGACAATTCGTTTTCATGTGGCCTGATTCCCCACAGCGAAAACAGCTGCCACGAAAAGGTTGTTCTGGCGGTCGGCGAGGTTTTCCTTTGGGAGTAGGGCCTTGTTTTTTCTGCACCACTGCAACTAGTGGCTGCATTATTTCTCGAACTGCTCCCTGGACCGCAGCAGCAACGGTATTTCCCTGTCGTTGTGTTTCGGCTCTTTCTACTCGTAGAAGCATTTCCTCTACTCCAGCTCCTTTGGGCAAACTGGCTAGCATTTGTCTTGTTGTCTTATTAGCATTATCAAAAGCTAATATTTTGAACATTTGTTGTCTGTTGTCTTCTGATAAATCAGGATGATTCATGATAGCTTCCCAGAGTCGATCTACAAAATTACTGTATTTCTCGGTTGCTCCTTGTTGGAGATTACTAAAGGAGGGAACGTTGGATCCCGGTAGGCTAAGGAATGCCTCAAGTGCTAGCTGAGCAGACAATTGTAGCATATTCGCTGGAAAAGTTATCTGCACTTGATAGTCGCTGTATGGTCCTTGCCCTACGAGCATATCCGCAGTGATTCCACGAAGTGGGTCCCCGTCTCTTTGTCTTTGAGCAGCAGCATTAATGGCTCGCTGTTGCCAGGATGACATCCACAGTAAATACTGTGTTGGGGTAAGTAACAGTCTCATCAGGTTTTGACAATCATATGGACACATGAGGTCGGCAGAAAAGATCCAACTAACAATTTGTCTTGTAGCCTCGGATTTTAATCCATATGCTGAGACGGTGGTTCGGGCTTGTTGCAGTATTTTCCAATCATGAGGCTCCCACTTTCCTTGCCCGTCTCTCTGCACAACTGGAAATGCTAGTGTCATAGGGCCTTCAGCCCCCCCCACAGGCTTCCACTGTCCTTCTACAATTGCATCTTTGATGACACCGCTCCAGCGTGTGGGTTTAGGGAGTGCTGGAAGGTTCATTAAACATGGAGGCACAGCTTCTCCTTTCCTTTTTGTTTGTAATTCCAGAGTATCAAGACGTTTTAAAACTGCTTGCAACATTTTTGCAGTGGCATCAGAGGATTGTGGCAGCTCTTCCCCGCTAGATGGTGTGGTAGTTCCAGAGGATTCCGTAGAGGGAGGTAGAGGCGGATAGAACGAGGTTGAGGGCGGCAACGGAGGCGCGGAGGGTGGTTCACTGGGCGGAGCTGCAGGGGGAAGTCGGCAGGCTGCTCCGCCCAAGTCGTTACGTTTTGTCGCTCCCGCCCCTCCAGGGGCCTTTGGCGGAGCTACTTCCGCATTCGCTTCACAGTTTGCATTAACCCTGCTAACTGGAACTTCCGCCTTTTCTGGCTCCTGCACTGATTCCGCCATAACACGCAGTTCAGAAACGTTTTTACAGACAGTTCCAGACGCGCCTCTCACGGCAGGCAGCCCAAAAAATCGCGCAATAGGTCCCGGTTTGTTTTCGGGCTTATCTTTAGACACTCCCGGACCTAACATTTGGGCAGCAGCGCAAGCTACTTCCCTCTCCGCCTTCATCGCTTTCAAAGTTTCCAAGACAGTGTTCCAGAGTCCACGAACCGCCTTTATTTCCTTTTCTTCCTTTTTATCCCCCTCTATTGTTTTCTGCCACATTGTTCCTCCAAAATCTCGCCATTCCGATACGGAAAATAACATGCAGGTGTCAGAAAAGTGACCCCAACATTGTCCCAATTTAATCAACCTTATTAACTGCTTCACTGGTGCTTCTATCCCTCTCTTAGAGAGGATTCCAGTGAGCAACGTGGCTGCAGCTTCTGTTTCCATCACTGCGCCTGAGAGGTGAGGAGCGACCTCACACCGGCGTCTGCCCTGCTTCTTGCTCCAGGCAGCGCTTCTCTCAGCCGTGGTTTCCCACTCCCCTCCTCTAGCTGCTTACCGCAGTCACGGAGATTTCATCGGTGCATCCTCTGCTACCAGATGTCGGAGTGGGAGACGGACCCGGAGTAACGATGAATCTCAATATGAGTATGGTCGTCCTCCTTTATTCAGATTACTTAACAGGTTTATATAGAAGCTAAGCAAAGCACGCGCTAACAGCGACTATTCTATTGGATAACTATACTTGTCCACGCGCTTAAAACAATTATATGATTGGTACAAAGTTGCCGTTCACGCACTGTTCACAAAGGGGGGTTTATCAGCACTTTCCCAGGCTTAGTCCCGCTTATCTTGTTTTACCAAGTACTCCTTCTGCTGTTCTCAAGGGAATTTCACCTTGATCTCTGGCTCCCAGGCCCCATCAAAGGCTGGATTGCTCACATCAATTAAGCTGTGTCCTTTTTCACTTAACCATTCTTCCACAAGGTATAATTTGGTAACAGTAGATTCTACTCTCACCTGACAGTGGTTTTGTTTCTGACAATTGTCAAAATTTTTAGAATAAAGATGTAAGAAACTTATAAACTAAATTGAATAGAAAAATATTTAAAATGCAAATAAAAATCCATGTTTGTTAAATATAATAAATTATAAAATAGAGAAAAATTAATAAAGCTTCAAGGTGTGAAAACTTCCACTGATGCATTATTACCAAACAGAAGGCTGTTATAGTTCATGGCTAATATATTGGCAAGCTGGCTTAGTCGATCCTTTGTCAATTTGTATCACAGGTGATTTCCGAATCTTATTCAGGACTTAGAAAAATGGACCATTTTGTGCCCTTTGACACTGGTGATTAGATTTCATTATATAGAGATGCTGACAAAAGTCCGGGTAATTTGTTTTTAATTGGGCCACCAGCTCCCTGTATTTTGTACAATGCCATATTGTCAATGTCATCATCACAATTCTTATCTTATGTGACCTGGGGGAGGTGTATGTTGTGGTTTAGCCCCAGCTGGCAACTAAGCACCACGCAGCCGCTCGCTCACTCCCCCCCTGGTGGGATGGGGAAGAGAATCGGAAGAGCAGAAGTAAGAAAGCTCGTGGGTTGAGATAAAGACAGTTTAATAGGGAAAGCAAAAGCCGCGCACGCAAGCAAAGCAAAGCAAAGCAAGGAATTCCTTCACTCCTTCCCATGGGCAGGCAGGTGTTCAGCCATCTCCAGGAAAGCAGGGCTCCATCACGCATAATGGTTACTTGGGAAGACAAATGCCATCACTCCAAATGTCCCCCCCTTCCTTCTTCTTCCCCAGCTTTATATACTGAGCATGACATCATATGGTATGGAATATCCCTTTGGTCAGTTGGGGTCAGCTGTCCTGGCTGTGTCCCCTCCCAGCTTCTTCTGCACCTGGCAGAGCAGGGGAAGCTGAAAAGTCCTTGACTAGTGCAGCAACAACTAAAACATCTCTGTATTATCAACACTGTTTTCAGCACAAATCCAAAACATAGCCCCATACCAGCCACTATAAAGAAAATTAACTCTATCTCAGCTGAAACCAGGACACCAAGTAACTGTTATGCATGATGGAGCCCTGCTTTCCTGGAGATGGCTGAACACCTGCCTGCCCATGGGAAGGAGTGAAGGAATTCCTTGTTTTGCATTGCTTGTGTGCGCGGCTTTCGCTTTCCCTATTAAACTGTCTTTATCTCAACCCACGAGTTTTCTCACTTTTGCTCTTCCGATTCTCTCCCCCATCCCACTGTGGGGGGAGTGAGCGAGCGGCTGGGGGGGGCTTAGTTGCCAGCTGGGGTTAAACCACGACACATAGAAAAAGTATACAGCTGTGTATGATCATCTTTTCATGGGCTTTTTATCATTTTTATACATTTGACTGGCAAGACAAGTTTAGAATGACATTTTTCATTTGTGTAACAGACTTCATTATAATTTTTATGTTTTCCTGTTATAGCAATAAGTCCTTGGAACAAGTTCTTCCCTGGTATAATTCCTTGGCTCCAATGAAATTACAAGACAGATGAACTTGGCTGGCTATGTGTGAGATTTTCTTTTAATGGCTGGTCATTTAAATGACAAAGAAGGTTTTCAATACATTTTATTTAAAGTGTTAGGCAATATCCACATATACAGTGAATGGGGTTATAGAAATCAGTATGTACACTCATACACATGTATATCAATTAAAGTTAAATGCTCTTAGATTTTTAAAACATTATATATCTTCAAAAGTCACAGTCAGCTTTAGTGATTTAGAAGGCCACATAGACTATCACTAACTTGCCAAAAATAAATGGAATTTTGGCCATACAGAATTAAACTGAAAATTCAGTTATGCTTGATGAGAAGAAACTGATAGTACTTGGACAAGCTCCACCTCCAAGTAAAACCTCTGTCATTTCCAGACAATATAGAAACACTGCCAGAAATGTGGGAATTGTTTGAAATACTATTTTGCCTACTCTGATGATCTCCCGGCCTTGTCTGTTATTCAGTGAAGTTTAGCTATACCTTGAAGCAGATCATAGCAAGACACGTGCCTAGGGCCTGTGACCCCTAGAGTAGTGTAAATCTGCTAAAACCTAAACTTTAGTTTGGAACAACACTTTTTTTAAGGAAATGACTTAAAACATAAAATGTTTGTAGTGTCACGTTGTTGAGTCTGAGCAACCTGAATGCTTCAAGAACTAGAGAAGGTGCCTGATTCCACACTTCAGTCAACCAGCACCAGCCAGAGCAGTTCAGGGGGAAAATTGGATCCTGTTTAACCAGCTTGGAGACTGAATGGTTACCTGGGCTCTGAAGGGTTAGTTTGCCTTCCATGTAGCTCACATATGCCTCCAGGTTTCCCACAGCCTGGGAAGAAATCAGTGATAACATTCTCCTGTAATACTAAACAAAATCACTGCCCACAGAACACTGTGGAGATCTGTGATCTTTCCTCTTCTTGGCAACGTGCTTTTAACACCAATGAGCTAGTTAAACTGACAATTTAGATAATCATCAGTGACCTTCCAAATTAGTACCACCCTTGTGGTACTAATTTGGCAGAGACTCTCTAGGTAGACTGCTCCTCTGGACTCAGTCACCTAAATTCACCTTTGCTGAAATTTCACTACAGCCAGGAAAGAGAAAAAAATGCATTGCAAAATGAAAACTGGCATTCTGAACAGTGTTTTAAGATTTAATTCTATGTACCTGTTTAGTAATACAATCCATCCTTTCAGTGAATTATAATCATTACTAGTTCTTTAATTTTTCTTGTCTGCATGAGAAACTTTATCCTTAAAAAAAAATTTCTCATCATATGCTTAATGAAACTCAAACCATCTTACTCATACCATATATAAATCTTAATTGTGAAAGGTACTGATGAAGCAGATACAATACTTACCAAAGAAATTACCATAGAGTTGTTTATATTAAAAGAGATCAAAAGAATATTAGCTAGCATAGGGATTCTGCCCAGACTGTCTCACATCTGAGTCCTTTAATCTTTGAATATCATCATTCCCCAAGCACTCTTGCACAAAGTCACCACTATGAATCATTCTGCTATGAAGCAGATGTTGCAGTAGTGTCTACTACCGATCGCCCAGCCAGGATGTAAGCACCAGTGAGTTATTCCATAGGCAATTAGGAGAAATCCCTGGATCGGTAGCCCTTGTCCTTATGGGAGATTTCAACTTCCCAGACATCAACTGGGAATATCATACTGCTGAGACGAGCAAGTCTGGGAAAATCCTGAAGTTTGTGGAAGATAGTTTCTTGTCACAAGTACTCAGTGAGCCAAATAGAAAACACGCCCTCCTAGACTTGCTATTTGTGAATAGAGAAGGACTTGGGGATGTGATGGTAGGTGGGTGTCTTGGCCACAGTGATCATGAAATGGTTGAGTTGAAAATTTTCAGTGTAATGAGAAAAAAGGTCAGCAGAGTTGCTACCCTGGACTTCAGGAGAGCAAACTTTAAGCTACTCGGGGAGCTACTTAGCAGAGTCCCCTGGGAATCTGCTTTTGAGGGCTTAGGAGTCCATGAGTGCTGGTCAGCCTTTAAGAACCACCTTTTAGAAGCACAGGAGCAGGCAATTCCACTGTGTCGAAAGTCAAGCAAGTGGGGCAGAAGACCAGCTTGGCTGAAGAGGGAACTCCTCGTGGAGCTCAAGAGGAAAAAGAAATTGTATGATCTCTGGAAGTGAGGTCAGGCTTCGCAGGAAGATTACAGAGCCATGGTTCATATATGCAGGGAGAAGACATGAAAGGCCAAAGCTCAATTAGAGTTGAAACTGGCCATTGTTGTGTTAGACAAACATCCCTATTGTCCCCTTACAAATAGGGATGAAGAAAAAGCAGAGGCATTCAATGCTTTTTTTTGCCTCAGTCTAATAATACTGATAGACCTTGGGCTGCCTGGTCCTCAGAATTGGAGGACCATGACTGCGGGAACAGTGCCTTTCCATTTGTGGACACTGAAATTGTAAGGGACCAGCTGTATCAGCTGAATGTTCACAAGTCCATGGGGCCTGATGGGATTCACCCCAGAGTACTGAAGGAGCTAGCGGATGTTATGGCAGGACCCCTCTCGATCATCTACCAAAGGTTTTGGGAATCTGGGGAGGTCCCTGCTGACTGGGGGGGGGGGGCTAGCCAACGTTATTTCAGTTTACAAAAAGGGCATGAGGGAAGACTATTAGTCTAACCTCAGTTCCTGGAAAAATTATGGAGAAGATTATACTGGGTGCTATTAAAAGGCAATGCAGTCATCAGGCACAGTCAACATAGGTTCACAAAGGGAAAGTCCTGTCTAACTAATTTGATCTCCTTCTAGGTCACCCACCTAGTGGATGAAGGGAAGGCGGTGGATGTAGTCTTTCTGGATTTTAGTAAGGCTTTTGATACTGTCCCTCACAGCATCCTTCTGGACAAATTGTCCAACTGCGGGATGAGCAGGTACACGCTGCGCTGGGTGAAGAACTGGCTGGAGGGCAGAGCTCAAAAGGTTGTAGTGAATGGGGCTGCATCTGGCTGGCAACCAGTCACCAGTGGTGTTCCTCAGGGCTCAATTCTAGGGCCAGTTCTGTTCAATATTTTGCAGGAGCTGAATGCACCATTAGCAAGTTTGCTGACAATACTAATCTGGGAGGTGCTGTTGACTCTCTCGAGGGACAAGAGGTCTTGCAGAGGGATCTGGATAGATTGGAGCATTGGGCAATCATCAGTGACATGAAAGTTAACAAGACCAAATGCCAGATTATGCACCTAGGACGGAGTAACACTGGGCACAAGTATAGATTGGGAGAGGAGTGGCTGGAGAGCAGCCCTGCAGAAAGGGATCTGGGGGTGCTGGTTGACAGCAGGCTCAAGAGGAGTCAGCAGTGTGCCCTGGCAGCCAAGAGGGCAAACTGCATCCTGGGGTGCATCAAACACAGCATAACCAGCCGGCCAAAAGAGGTGATGATCCCACTGTGTTCAGCGTTGGTGTGGCCTCACCCTGAGTAATGTGTGCAGTTCTGGGCCCCACAATTTAAGAAGGATGTGAAGGTCCTTGAATGCATCCAAGGGAGGGCAACAAAGCCGGTGGAAGGGCTGGAAGGCATGTCCTATGAGGAGCGGCTGAGGACTCTGGGTTTCTCTAGTTTGGAGAGAAGGCGGCTGAGGAGTGACCTCATTGCTCTCTACAGCTTCCTGAGGAGGGGAAGTGGAGAGGGAGGTGCTGATCTCTTTTCCCTGGTATCCAGTGACAGGACGCATGGGAATGGTTCAAAGCTGCACCAGGGGAGGTTCAGACTTGACATTAGGAAACATTTCTTTAGAGAGAGGGCACACATACCACCCGGGGTGGAATAGTAATCACAGTAACACAGCTGCAAGAGTGTGGCACAGTTCTAGGTGGTTCTATCCCTGCATCCAGTGATAGAGCTGCAAACAGTGCTATACGACTTCTAGAACCAGCTTGATGACTGCCAGCCCAGGGATCTCTTCAATATGCTCCTGCCCTTGGGCTTTTATCTCACAGAAGTGCTTTGCAGTGGAGGAAATTTCTGATACCAGTACTGTGTAATAAATATGAACATAGTTATGAGCAAAGATGTTATATTTGTAAACATGAATCAGCAAAGAGAAAGTTCAATACACTGATTTCCTCATCTTGTGTAAATCATGTACTGGCAAGCCATGAAAGAGAAAACATCTCTTTTGTTTGGCTATCTGTACTGGGTTTACATGTCAAGGTTAAGGTAGCGGAGGGCTGCAAGGGTGGCCTCTGTGAGAAGAGTTCAGATGATGCCCTGTGCCAGACACAGATGGTTCCAGCCAGCTCGGCAATGGACCCACTGCAGGCCAAAGCTGAGCCAATTAGTGAAGCTGGTACGCCTCTGTGAAAACATTTAAGAAAGGGCAAAATGCTGCACAGGCAGAGGAGGAGGAGCAAAAAAAGAGTGAGAAACAGCAGTGCGAACACCAAAGTCAGAGAGGAAGGAGGGGGAGGAGGTGCTCTATGGTGTGGGAGCAGATATTCCCCTGCAGCCTGCGGAGGACCCCATGCCAGAGCAGTTGAATATTTCCTGAGGGAATTGTGGCCCGTGGAGAATCCATGCTGGAGCAGAATTTTCCTGATAGGACTGCAGCCCCTGGAAGAACCCTCACTAGAACAGGGGAAAAGTGTGAGGAGGAAAGAGTGGCAGAGAGGAAATGTTATGTACTGACCGCAATCCCCCATTCCCCATTCCCCCTGCACTGCTCAGAGTGGGGGACAGAGGAGTCGGGAGGAAAGGAGTGAAGCTAAGCCTGGGAAAGTTGGGGCGAGGGGAGGTGTAGTTTTAATTTTTTGTCTTTCTTTCTCACCATTCAAATCTGTTTTAGGTGGCAAAAAATTAAATTAATTTTCCCCAAGTCAAGTCTGGTTTGCCCATGACAGTAATTGGTAAGCAATCTCCATGTCTTTATCTTGACTCACAAGCATTTCCATCCTATTTTCTTGCCCTGTCCTCTTGAGGAGGGGGAGTAAGTGAGCAGCTGGGTGGGCATATGGCTGTTGGCCAAGGTTAACCTACCACACGATCATACACTGAACTGTATGTAAGTAGTAATTTCTTAACTATGCAAAGGGTAAAGTTAGCTGGTTTGGGCTGTGACCTGAATGAACTGTATTCCCCAGATTCAGAAAAGGGGATCTTAGATGATATGACCATTTTCCCAAGAATAATGGAAGTGAGAAAATCACAGCTGATTTCCTAGGCTGGTCCTCCATCTTTTGCAATTGTCAGCAAGCTCTCTCTTTTGCCACTTGTACAGCACTAACAGAGTACGATACTAAAGCACATACCATGGACTCCGCTACACCACTTAGACATACACAATTCTATGGGACCGGATGGGATCCACCCAAGGGTACTGAGGGAGCTGGCGGAGGAGCTTGCCAAGCCACTCTCCATCATTTATCAGCAGTCCTGGCATAATGGGGAGGTCCCAGTTAACTGGAGATTAGCAAATGTGATGCCCATCTACAAGAAGGGCCGGAAAGAGGATCCGGGGAACTACAGGCTTGTCAGCCTGACCTCGGTGCCATGGAAGGTTATGGAGCAGATCATCGTGACTGCCATCACACAGCACATACAGGAAAACCAGGTGATCAGGCCCAGTATCCTGGTTTCAGCTGGGATAGGGTTAGTTTTCTTCCTAGTAGCTAATATAGTGCTGTGTTTTGGATTTAGTATGAGAATAATGTTGATAACATGCTGATGTTTTGGTTGTTGCTAAGCGGTGTTTACACTGGTCAAGGACTGTTCAGCTTTCCATGCTCTGCCAGGTGCACAAGAAGCTGGGAGGGGACACAGCCAGGACAGCTGACCCAAACTGGCCAAAGGGCTATTCCATACCATATGGTGTCATGCTCAGTATAGAAACTGGGGGCAGTTGGCCAGGGGGTAGCGATCGCTGCTCGGGGACTGGTTGGGCGTTGGTCGGTGGGTGGTGAGCGGTTGTATCGCTTTTTTTCCCTGGGTTTTGTTCCTCTCTCTCTCCCTCTCTTGTTATTTTCCTTTTCATTACAATTTATTATTATTATTACTACTATTATTATTTTTATATATTTTTTTCTTTTTCCCAATTATTTAACTGTTCCTATCTAAAACCACGAGTTTTCTTACTTTTGCTCTTCAGATTCTCTCCCCCATCCCACCGGGGGGGAGAGGGTGAACGAGCGGCTGTGTGGTGCTTAGTTGCTGACTGAAGCTAAACCACGACAGTCCTTTTTGGCGCCCAATGTTGGGCACGAAGGGTTTGAGATAATAACAGATTTAACAGATAATAACAGATCAACCAGAGCATATTAAGGAATTTAGATCTGTTAATAGTCACGGGTCATGATATTGATTCATCTGTTCTCGATATTGGTTTGTCTGATCTCCACTATGCTCATTTTTTTGCTGTACATGTTAAAGATCGGTGTTGGTTTTTGCAGTTTGCTGTGCTCTGCAGGGATTAGTCATGTTTTGCCTGCGAGATTTGTTATTAAAACAGTGACCTTGAGCTTAATCTGGTATCTGAGTTTTGTACGGAAGCCATTACTGTACATCGGGTACCACCTCGTGGAGACAATTACCAATTAAACTTCTTCCTCCGAGAGGCTTTTTATGGAGGAAATAGAGAATGACACTCTCGCAACCTTCTTCTATGATGTTTCCTCCTTCATTACCATAACTTTTCAGTATCTTGAACATCCTTGGGTAGTTAAGATACATCTATTGGTATTGCTAGGGAATATTGTTTCAGTTTTGTCTAAGATTAGTAAACAATTTAAGAATATCATCCAGAGATCTGCCCCAATGCTGGATAGTTATGAGTGGCAGGGTGTGTGGGATAGCATGGGCAAATGCCTAGGACGGTGGGCACCTCCAGTGTTTTGGAACTTCACCCCTGAACAAGTGCAGAATCCTGAAAAATTAGTAGAATATTTGGAAAAAGTATGCTGTCCCCCTGGCAATTCTAGGGAGACACAAATCCCTGCAATGTGCTCGGGCCTGGCCCATGCCTACCAAAACCTGTTCAACACTATTCAGAACCCTCAAGGGGAAGAGAAGGTCTCGGGATCTGGTGACAAAGAGACAGGCACTGTGGCTACTTCAGCCCTCCCTGTGACAGATAATGAGGTTCAACCAGGGAACCAACCCGTGTCAGTATCGGTCGCCCCTATACACTAGAAGAAAACCTGGAAGCAAAAGTCAGCTCATTTAGAAAGGGAAGATGAAAAAGCAGGGCCATCACAAGGAGAGGAAGAGGAAGAAATAGACAAGACGAAAACCACCCGATCCCTATCCCTCAGTGAGCTGCGAGATATGCGAAAATATTTCAGCCGTCGCCCAGGCGAGCACGTTGTCACCTGGCTGCTCCGATGCTGGGATAACAGGGCCAGTAGCCTGGAATTAGAGGGTAAGGAAGCCAAACAGCTGGGATCCATTTCTAGGGAAGGGGACGCTGACAAAGCGATTGGAAAAGGGGCACCAGCCCTCAGCCTCTGGAGGCGACTCCTGTCAGCTATGAAGGAAAGGTATCCCTTCAAGGAAGATGTTGTATATTGCCCCGGCAAATGGACCACCATGGAGAAAGGTATCCAGTACCTGAGGGAATTAGCTGTGTTGGAGGTGATTTATGGTGACCTGGACAACAAGCACTTACCCACATGAAGTCAGGTGCATACGACCCATGTGGCAGAAGTTTCTACAGAGCACACCATCGTCATATGGCAACTCATTGGCAGTAATCTGGAAAGACGGAGAGGGTCCAACAGTGGATGAATTGGCTGGCCAACTCCAGAAATATGAAGAAAGTCTCTCTTCCTCCCTACGGGCCTACATCTCAGCTGTGGAGAAACTGTCCTGGAAGGTCCAGCAACTCGAAGAAGATAGGTCCTACTTTCCACTTGTATGGACCAGTATCTCAGCCCTTAGGAGTCAGCGTTCCTCTGCTCAAGAGAGAGGATATAGAGGGTACACACCACGGGGCATCCTATGTTTTTACCTGTGTGACCATGGAGAGGACATGAGGAAGTGGGATGGAAAACCTACCTCCACCCTAGAGGCACGGGTACGTGAGTTGCAAGGAAAAACAATCACCAAAGGGGGTTCTTCCAGGAAAATTGCTGCTCCGGTTTCCAGTGGACAGTTCCCCAGACAGAGTAGAAGGGCTGATCTTACTCCTGATTTTAATGAAGGAACTCCTGACTTGTATGCACAAGTGGGTAATGAATATTATGACCAGGATTAGGGGGGCCCTGCCTCCAGCCAGGTGGAGGAAAGGGACAACCAGGTTTACTGGACTGTGTGGATTCGATGGCCTGCACATCAGACCCACAGGACTATAAGGCTCTAGGAGACACCGGTGCACAGTGTACCCTAATGCCATCAAGCTATATAGGGGCAGAACCCATCTGTATTTGTGGAGTGACAGGGGGATCCCAACAGCTGACTGTATTGGAGGCCGAAGTGAGCCTAACTGGGAATGAGTGGCAAAAGCACCCCATTGTGACTGGCCCAGAGGCTCCGTGCATCCTTGGCATAGACTACCTCAGGAGAGGGTATTTCAAGGACCCAAAAGGGTACCAGTGGGCTTTTGGTATAGCTGCCTTGGAGATGGAGGAAATTAAACAGCTGTCCACCCTGCCCGGTCTCTCAGAGGACCCTTCTGTTGTGGGGTTGCTGAGGGTTGAAGAACAACAGGTGCCAATTGCTACCACAACAGTGCACTGGAGGCAATATCGCACCAACCGAGACTCCCTGATTCCCATCCATGAGCTGATTCATCGACTGGAGAGCCAAGGAGTGATCAGTAAGACTCGTTCACCTTTTAACAGTCCTATACAGCCAGTAAGAAAGTCTAATGGAGAGTGGAGACTAACAGTAGACTATCGTGGCCTGAATGAAGTCATGCCACCGCTGAGTGCTGCCGTGCCGGACATGCTAGAACCTCAACACGAACTGGAGTCAAAGGCAGCCAAGTGGTATGCTACAATTGATATTGCTAATGCATTTTTCTCAATCCCTTTGGCAGCAGAGTGCAGGCCACAGTTTGCTTTCACTTGGAGGGGCGTCCAGTACACCTGGAATCGACTGCCCCAGGGGTGGAAACACAGCCCCACCATTTGCCATGGACTGATCCAGACGGCACTGGAACAGGGTGAGGCTCTGAACATCTGCAATACATTGATGACATCATCG